>NC_067399.1:408040641-408347516 GCF_016432865.1 Antechinus flavipes
CATCCTTGAGATTTGCCAGGAAAGGTCTGTTTTTGCTTGAGGGTGGGGACGGTTTTAGATCAGGTGAAGGCTGAGGGAAGTAGCAGCAGTGAGAGCATGGGAGGCAGCTCACAGCCGAGCGGATCGGAGTGGGGTGGGGCGTGATCTCAGTCGTCTCTGCAGGGGGAGCTTTGCTACAGGACTGGATACTTTGCTCCGGCAGCAAGCCAGCAGCCCAGCAGAGAAGCTAAAAACACCGGGGTGAAGAATACAACCCCAAACAGCTGGAGTTTCTCAGGACCTGGCCACCCCACCCCCACAGTGTCCCAGCACGCTCTCAGAGTCTCAGAGCGCAGGTGCAGCATATCCTGCTAGTGCCTCGCTGCTGCCCCCGCAGTCTGTAGAGGAAGCTCGGTAACACCACCCAGCCCCTCCCCCCAAAAAGCAGACTCCAAATTAGGGGTGATTTCTTTTTTTCTTTTTGCTAGTTTGTCTTTGATTCTTCTCTGACAAAATGAGCAAAAAATTGAAGAGGACTTTAACCCTTGACAGCTTCTATACAGAAAGAGAGCAGACTCTAAATCCTGAGGAGACTAAAAACAAACAGTCCCCAGGTGAATCCCCAAAGGAGGAGATCATCCGTTCCTCAGCACAGATGAACCTCATAGAAGTAATTAAAAAGACTCTCACAAGGGAGCTAGAAGAAAAATGAGAAAAGGAGAGGGAGGCTTGGCAAGAGAGGCTGGAGAAGTCAGTTAAAGAGAGAGTGGATAAAGAAATAAAATCCTTGAAAAATAGGATTGGTGAACTGGAAACAGAAAATAGCTCTCTAAAAAACAAAATTGGCAAAATGGAAAAAAATTCCATAGAACAAAAGAACTCAATTGGACAATTAGAAAAAGATTTTAAAAGAGTGAGTGAAGAAAATACTTCACTGAAAATCAGAATTGAACAAATGGAATTGAATGATTTGAGGAGACAAGAAGAATCAGTCAAGCAAATCCAAAAAAATCAAACAATGGAGAAAAATGTGAAATACCTTCTGGGGAAGACAACAGACCTGGAAAACAGATCCAGGAGAGACAATCTGAGAATCATTGGACTCTCAGAAAAGCATGATGAAAAAAAGAGCCTGGACACTATTTTCTAGGAAATTATCAAAGAGAACTGCCCAGAAGTCATAGGAACAGAGGATAAAATAGACATTGAAAGAATTCATCGATCACACACTGAAAGGGAGCTTAAAACCAAAACACCAAGAAATATAGTGGCCAAATGCCAGAACCCTCAGATGAAGGAAAAAATACTGCAAGCGGCTAGAAAAACCCAATTCAAGTATCAAGGAGCCACAATAAGGATCACCCAGGATCTGGCAGCATCCACATTAAAGGATCGAAGGGCCTGGAATATGATATTCCAAAAGGCTAAGGAACTTGGTATGCAACCAAAAATAACTTACCCAGCGAGAATGAGCATCTTTTTCCAGGGAAGAAGATGGACATTCAACGAAGTAAGCGAATTTCATCTATTTTTCATGAGAAAGCCAGAACTTAACAAAAAGTTTGATCTACAAATATAGAACTCAAGAGAAATCTAAAAAGGTAAAGATTAATCTTGGGAACTATATTTCGGCTATATAGATGTATAAAGAATACATGTATACCTTGTTCTAGAAACTAGATGTGGAAAGGACACTGTACCAGAAAAAGGGGAAAGTGGGGGTAGTACATCTCATGAAGAGGCATAGGAAACCCATTATATCTGAGAGAAGGAAGGGAGGGGGATGAATATATGGGTATCTTACTGCCTTCAGAATTGGCTTTAAGAGAAAAATTTTAGACATATTCAATCTATGGTGAAACATCTCCCACCTCATTGAAAAGTGAGAAGGGAAAAGTGAAAAGGGAAGGAATACGCTAAGCAGAAAGGAATACAGAAACTGTGAGGAAAAAGGAGTAAGATAGGGGGAGGAACTCTAAGGCGGGGGGAGGGATACTAAAAAGGGAAGGCTGTGAGAAGCAAGTGGTGCTCACAAGCTTAATACTGGGAAGGAGGGGAAGGGGGAAAGAAGGGAGAAAAGCATAAACAGGGGTTAACAAGATGGCAAGTAATACAGAATTGGTCATTTTAACCATAAATGTGAACGGGGTAAACTCCCCCATAAAGAGGAAGTGGTTAGCAGAATAGATAAAAAGCCAGAATCCTACAATATGTTGTTTACAGGAAACACTCCTGAAGCAGGGAGATACATGCAGGTTAAAGGTAAAAGATTGGAGCAAAATCTACTATGCTTCAGGTGAAGTCAAAAAAGCAGGGGTAGCCATCCTGATCTCAGATCAAGCTAAAGCAAAAATTGATCTAATTAAAAGAGATAAGGAAGGGCACTATATCTTGCTAAAAAGAAAAGTGATAAATATTAGCATTACTCTTGGAAACAGGTACGCTAGTACATTGCTAGTGCAACTGTGAATTGATCCAGCCAGTTTGGAAAGCAGTTTCAAACTATGCCCAGAAGGTTAACAAATTGGGCATATCCTATATCACTATACCACTACTAGTCCTATTCCTCCAAAGAGAGCAAAGAAAAAAGGGAGACATATATACAAAACTATTTATAGTGTTTCTTTTTTGTAGTGATAATAAACCAGCAACTAAGGGAGTGGACATTAATTAGAGAATGAGCAAATTATGGATTATGAATGAAATGAAATACTATTATACTATGAGAAATTATAAAAGTTTCAGAGAAACCTGGGAAGATTTGTAGGAATACTACATGCATACAAGAAGCATGTTTTATACAATAACAACAATGTAAAAACAACTTAAATGTGTAAGATCTCTGATTAATACAATGATTCTATAGGACAAATAATGAAGCATGCAACCCATCTTCTTACGGGACTGATTGTGCAGAATGAAATACATAAGTTTAAGATGCAGCCCAAGAGGGAATTTGTTTTGTTTGCTTGCATCTAAAAAAGGGTTTTATCTTTTTTCTTTTTTTAATTTTGATAGAAGAATAAAACATTGATTTATAAAAATATAAAATTTAATTGAGAAATAATTTTTGGTAGAGAAATAAAGTCAATCTAAAATGACATGTACATTAGATTTTAAGAGAATGAATTTTAAAGAATTTAGAGAAAGGATAGTAGGATTTGATGGGCTAAAATTCTATAGGGAAAATCTTTTATTCCATGAGGAATGTGAAATTTTCAACAATGAAATCCCAGAGACATAAAGAACAACTTCCAATGAGGAAGAAAATAAAGAATTGTCTTAATTGACCACACAGACAACTCATAGCCCAATTTAGATGGGGGAAAAAAAAGACAAGTGCTGAAGATGGAAGCAAATGATCAGATTGCAAAGGAGAATGCAAAACCAGTTCTGATTAGAATAGTGCCAAGAACTCTAAAGCTCAAATGAATTTTTGCTGGTAAGAAAAGCTAACACTGTATAGCTATATTTGGGAGAAAGGGAGGACCAGAGAAAAAGAGAAGATTGCTGCTATCCAGTGTAGATGGGAGATAGATGATGACACAGAAGAATAGATGAAACTCTTCAATTTATATTTTACTTTTGCTTTTTTTTTTTTAATGAAGAAGGTGATCTTTAGATTGGAAGGGAATCAACAGAAAAGGTTAATGGGGAGTTGAAACCCAAGACAAGTAGAAGGAAGGTAATGAGATGGAACCTAGATGCCCTTGATGAGTTTAAAATATTGAAGCTAGATGAAGTATATCCCAGAATACTAACAGATCTTGTAGGTTTGGGAGAGTGTCTCAGGAGAAGTCTTAATCTCCTTTTTTCCCTTTTAAATAAGGGAGAATAACTCCAATTGCTAACTACAGAATTTTGAGTTTGACCTCAGACAGTAGCAAAATGCTGTTATGGAAGAAATGATTGGGAATACTAAGGAAAGAAATGAATGACTCACAAAGAACCAGCATGAATTCATGCAATTCAGATTATGCCAGAACAACCTTATTTTCTTTTCTTCTTTTGATAGTGTTACTAGATTATTTGATTAAGGTGATGCTATACATATTTTATGTAGGTTTTAGGAGAGCATTTAATAAATTGTCATGTAGCTTCCTAATTGTTCCCTTTCCTTCTTTCCCCTCTCTAATTCATCCTCTACATAACTGCTCAAGTGATTTTTATACAGAACAGGTCTGACCATGTCATGCCTTAGCATGACTATGAATAAATGACCATGAATAAACTCCATGGCTCATTATTCAATAAGCTCCAATGGTTCCCATTTGCCTTGAGGATCAAATATAAGCTCTTTTGTTTGTCATTTAAAGACTTTCATAACCTCTCCCCAAATCATCTTTCATGTCCTATTGTATTTGGCCTTCATGGTCTAGTCAGGCTGACTTTCATGCTTTCTTACACATGATGTTTCATCCCTTATCTCTGCATCTTTGCATTGGCTCTCCTGCATGTCTTGAATACATTTCCTCCTCCCTGTCATCTCTGAGAATACCTTGTACCTTTCCATACTCAGCTCAAGCATCACTCACATGAAGGCTTGTCTTTTTTTAAGTTACTAATGTTTATTTTCTATATGAATATGCTTCCTTGAGAGACTGTAAAATGCTTGTGGTTAAGCTTGTTTTTTTTTTTTTGCCTCAGACTATATTACTAGGATATAATGAGTGCTTAAAATACTTGTTAATTATTGTTGTGGGTAATTTGGAGAAATGGGGGATAGAAAATACTATATATATGTTTAGATGGATTGTGAACTAGTTGAATAGTCAAATCTAATAAGTAATCAATGGTTTAGCATCAATTTATTATTATTATTTTGAAATGATATTTTGTTTTCCTCCAGTTACATGTCAAGAAAATTTTTAACAAGATTTTTTTTACAAGATTTTGAGTTTCATTTTTTTCTCCTTACCTTTCCCTTCTTCTTTTCCAAATATGATAGGAATTTGATTCAATGGCAGTGTAGAATAAGGTTTTTAGTAGGATTTTTGAAAAAGCTAGGAAGGATAGCCATCCTGGTGGATGAAAATTTCAAGATTTCAAAAGATTTTGATAAAAATACATTTAAGAAGATGAGATTTAACTGGCATAAATGTAAAGGCTTTTGTGCGTTTAAATAATTATTGTTATAAGAATAACATGGAAGGGGCATGATTAGATTAGAATTTCTATAAAAAGATATCAAACTAGATTACATGCTCAATACTAGTTTAAGAAATTGAATAGGTTATATTGAGAGGTAGTAGAATGGTTCTTCTTCCCCTATGGCCTTCAAGCAAAGACTGGATGACTATTTGGGGCTGTGGTAGAAGAAATTCTTCAAGTACAATTCACATGAAATAATTTCTGAGGTCCCTCACAACTCTGTGATTCTTTCTTTTTTTTTTTTTAAAGTAGCTTTTTATTTACAAGTTATATGAATGGGTAATTTTACAGCATTGACAACTGCCAAACCTTTTGTTCCAGTTTTCCCCTCCTTCTCCCCATCCCCTCCCCCCGATGGCAGGTTGACCAATACATGTTAAATATGTTAAAGTATAAATTAAATACAATATAAGCATATATGTCCTAACAGTTATTTTTCTGTACAAAAAGAATCAGACTTTGAAATAGTGTACAATTAGCCTATGAAGGAAATAAAAAATGCAGGCAGACAAAAAATATAAGGATTGGGAATTCTATGTAATGGTTCATAGTCATCTCCCAGAGTTCTTTTGCTGGGTGTAGCTGGTTCAGTTCATTACTGCTCTATTGGAACTGATTTGGTTCATCTCATTGCTGAAGAGAGCCACATCCATCAGAAGACATTCTCATACAGTATTGTTGTTGAAGTATATAATGATCTTCTGGTCCTGCTCGTTTCACTCAGCATCAGTTCATGTAAGTCTCTCCAGGCCTTTCTGAAATCCTTCTGCTGGTCATTTCTTATCAAACAATAATATTCCATAATATTCATATGCCATAATTTATTCAGCCATTCTCCAACTGATGGGCATCCATTCAGTTTCCAGTTTCTGGCCACTACAAAAAGGACTGCCACAAACGTTCTTGCAATCCCTTTTTTAAGATTTCTTTGGGATATAAGCCCAGTAGTATCAATGCTGGATCAAAGAGTGTGCACCGTTTGATAACTTTTTGAGCATAATTCCAAATCACTCTCCAGAATGGCTGGATGTATTCTGTGATTATTTCTAAAATGAAGGGTTCCTGGGGATTATGATGCTAAAATTATATCATGATTTTATTATTTTTCTATGTAACTAAAATTATGAACATAATGAATTTTTTCATTATGTTCATGAACATAATGATCGATTGTGACCATAATGACCATATTATTATCCTTATTTTAAAGAGAACATAATTGAAAAAAAAAAAACCAGAGGCTAAATGACTCTAGATCACAGGTAGTAAGTAGAGAAAAGATCTGAACTCAGTCCAGTGGTCTATCCACTGAACTGTCTAGCTGCTTTTTAATTTGGGGTTTATTCATTTTTTGAGGAGTTGAGTTTATTAATTTGTGATTTCATTGGTCTAAGGAAATCCTGGGTGAGGAAGCTCCCTCCACCAATGCATTCTGTACCCAATCTTAGAGCATTGCAATCTTACAATGCAATCTTAGAGCATTGACTAGACTGATGAAAAGTTTTAAGTGACTTGCTGAGAATCATATATCCAGGATATCATAGACAGGACTTAAACTCAGACCTTGTTGTTGAGTATTTTAAGCTTAAAAAAACCACTTTCATCACAACAACCTGAAAGAAGGGTTTATTATCCATTTTTAGAAATGAAGTTATTAATATTCTCAAGATAAAGTGACTTGTCCAGGATCACCTAGTTAGGAAGTGTTAGTGATGCTCTCAATTCCTGGTGGTCAAGAGGTTAGTGGCAATAACAGAGTTGTTAAGTATCCCCTATAGATCAGCTGCAGGTTTAGGAGTGAAAGAATTCACTCATTCCTGAATTATTAGTTGCAAAATGAAAGTTTATTGTTGGATAGAAATCTAGACTAAATCTACATTTTCTACAAATCTACAAATCTACAAATTGAATGTAAGCTCTTTGAAGGCAGAAAATATTTCCTTTTTTTCTCCCTTTCACTATCTCTCTCTACCCCCCACTCCTTATCCCTAACATTGTCCTTGGTGCATTGTAGATACTTAATAAATGCTTAATTGATTGTTGGGCATGTGACACAGAGAGGGCGTTTTTTTCTCTTGGATCTTTGTTTCTTTTGTAAAATGAAAGGGATGTAATTCTAAAGTATTTATCACTTTTAAATCCTTACAAAGCTTAAATTCTTTTATTTTGTGGGCCACAATTTCTGAATCCTGGTTTCCTTATTGAAAAAAAAAGTGTGAAAAATACAGATTAAAAGTATAGAAGGTATTTGAAAAGTACAAAGAATCATATATGGGATCAATCATTCATTCATCTGATAAATACCTAGTAGCTATTCAATTTAGAGCATTGTGTAGAGACTATAAAGAGTTCCAAAAATAAGTCCCTGCTCTCACAGGAATTATAAACAATTCTGAGAGTAACTTTCTAAACACAAACATCTCTCTCTAGTTACTACTTTCCTAAATGTGTTGCTTTTCTTTATTAGAATGTAAATTAAATTTATTTTTAAAAAAACAGAGCCATGTCCCAATTGATAAAAGCTCAGAAGATATGAACTGTGCTCAAAGGGCTATAAAATATGCCTGTCCTTTGACCTAACAACATCATGTTTCTCAAAAGATAATTTTTTTTTTAAAGAAAAGGACCTATTTATAAAAAAATATTTCTAGTAATTCTTTTCTTCATTTGGAAACTGAGGGTATACCCATCAATTGGGGAATAGAGGAATAAATTAAGGTATGTGATTATGAGGGAATATTATTATTTTATGGGAAATGATAAGCTGGACACTCTCAGAAAAACCTGGAAAGTCCTCCATCAACTCAAGCAAAGTGAAATGCACTGTGTATAAAGTAATAGCAAAATTGTGGGATGATCAGCTATGAATGGCTTTGCTATTCTCAGCAATACAATAATCTAATATTACTCTGAAGGATTTAGGATGAAAAATGATATTCATACCCAGAAAAAGAACTGATTGTGTCTGAATACAGATTGAAGAATCTTTCTCTCTGTCTCTCTGTCTCTCTCTTTTTATTTTTATTTTTCTTTAGGATTCATTTTTTTTTCTTAGTGTGGGAGATCCATGTTTCCTTTCACAACATGAGTTTTATGGAAATGTTTTATATAACTTTATATGTACTTTCGATATGGGGGCTAGGAATAGGGATAAGGAGGAAAATCTGGAACTCAAAAGTTTAAAAAAAATATAAAAATTTGTTTTAAATGTCACTGGGAGAAAATAAAAACATTAAAAAAATTGTAAACTCAATCAGTGCTAGAACTCTCTTTATTTCATCATATCTCTAGCACTAAACACAGTGCTTGGCACATAGATAATTCTTTTTCATTCACTCCTTTTTAATTAAGACACATAATTAAATACAGTACAACCAGCATAGTATAAACTGCTATGTTAGTTTGGTGAATGAAAAGATGACATCTGACAGGGACTTCTTGATCTGGGGCTTGAAGGCTGGATTCTTATTAAGGGGAAGTTTTTTTTTTTTTTTTTTACAAATTCAGGGCACAAGGCAGCACAGTGGATAGAGTGCTGGTCCTGGAGTCAGGAGGACTCATCTTCCTGAATTCAAATCTGGCATTAGACATTTACTAGCTGTGTGACCTTGGATAAGCTACTTAACCATATTTGCCAGTTTCCTCAATCAAATGAGCTGGAGAAGGAAAAAATGGCAAACCACTCCAGTATCTCTCAAAACATCCACAAATGGGGTCACAAAGAGTTGGACATGACCAAAAAAATGACTCAAACACATTTATAAAATCAGTATTTTCCATATTGTTCCAGATTTATTCTGTGTTATTAGAATAATCCAGTGCAGCTAGTATTCACAGCACTTTTCTATTTGATGCCATGAGCCTTGGGGAAAAAAATCAGTTTCTTGAATTCATATAGTGTCACCCACTGAGTAAACATGGAGAGTGCTTTTTTTTCCCCTCCTCTTTATTCAATGTAAGGAGTACATGAAATGAAAGCATAACTATGCTGTTCTCACATCTTCTACCCTGGCCTCCTCCTTTCAGGTTTGTAAAAAATTTTCTTCTTCAAATTGATAAATTTATTTCTTTCAAACCACCACACATATAAACATCAGTATTTTAATTAGAGACAAGCAAACAGCAGTAAAAGCTACAGGGCCCTGTGAGTGAGCCCACTCACGACTTACACATTTTAATTATTTATTGGCGTAAATAAAATTAAATATTTTCATAGCAATTCAGAGCAGGATTGGAAGTAATTACACTGTCAAATTCATCAAAAATTCTCTCATCAAAATAAAAACCTTGATATCATTTAATAATTTATAATACAAATACACAGAAATTGTAAAGTATCATAAATAGAAAACTGCAGAGTAAGTGAACATGAATTAGGAGATATCTTCCTGAAAGAGGTTGTCATAAGTATTATAAATTTTTAATCAGGAGTATTTTTAAGGCCTAATTTTAGTATATTGAATATACCAACAACTCTCAGATAATAAGAAATCTGAATTCAAATATGGAGATTTACAGGGAACATTATTTTGTAGAGAAAGTATAGTATAGTGGAAAAGGCATGACAAAGGCCCTTAGTTCAAATCTTCTCTTTCTAAGTCACTAATTGTGTTAATGTTGGTCAAGTTATTTCATTTCTTTGTGGGGCTCAGTTTACTTATCTTTATCTTAGTTGCCTCATCAATAAATATGTGATAATATAGATGGAAATTATGAAAGCACTTTGAGAAATATTTCTATTATATCAATATAAGGTTTGTAAAAAATTCTTTCATTCAACAAATATCTATTAAGTGGTTATTTCATGCAGGGGCCTATCCTAGAGGTAGAGAAAAGTAAGAATGTCTCTGCCCTCCTGGAGATGAAAATCTATTTTAGGAATAACTTTCTAGACCAAAATATTCCTTCCAGGACACCATGACTTCCAGTAAAGTCTAGCATGCTCCCCATTACTTCCAGGATATAATATAAAATGTAACATTTAACATAAAATCCTCTGATTTTTAAAACTTTTAACAAATTATCTTTCTAATCTTCTTATACTTTATTCCCCTGTCATGTACTCTGTGATCTGGTGACTTTGGCCTTCTCCTGTTTTTCACACAGGACACTCCATCTTCTAACTCTAGGCTGTCTCCCATGCTTACTTCGCCTTCTTGCTTTCCTGGTTTTCTTCAAATATCAATTAAAATTTCACCTTCTGGCAAGAAGCTTTTACTAGTTAGAAGAAGCTAATACTTTTTAATGTCTTCCCTCTCAGATTCTCTTTAGTGTATCCTGTATATATTGTTTGTATAGGATAGTTAGCAAGTTGTCTCTTGCATTGGATTGTGAACTCCTTGAGGATGCAGACTAATTTTCCTTCTTTTTTATCCCCAGGGCTTAGTACATTAGTTGGCACATAGTAGGTGCTTAATAGTTGCTTGTTCTTTGACCTTTTTTATAGTTATTATGAGATTAAAATCAGAGACTATATTAAAAAAAACTTTGTGAGCTGTTTATTAAGGTGCTGTATAAATATTAGCTATTATCATTATGAAATTAACCTGAAGATGAACAAGAATGGAAATGAGAGTGCCACCTTTAATGTTAACATTTATTACAGATCACCTATGACATCTTACATGCTTGTCTACATGAGTAACAAATGAATTAATTAACCTTCCTTAGATGAACATGAATAGCAAATGAGATGAGGCTAAGACATTTCAGCCAAGAGAGAGAAATGCTTTTTGTAGAAAGCCAATCTAATCTAAAGCTTAAAGAACAATTTGCCATTCTGAAAGTCACAAAGCCCCACACACGCTGGCTGGAAAAGCCATTTATTGGTAGGGCTTCCTCTTGGAAATGGCTCATTGCACAACATCGGAAGCTGATCTTCAAACTCAGCCTCAAATTGGACAAAGGGAGACTCTTGTTTTTCTTCCTTCTCTTTTAGCACAATAACCTTGCTTTGCCTCCTTGTGTATATTTGTCTCAATCTGATTTTAGCAAGTCATCATAGGAATAATGTCAGGGCAGACTTTTTTTTTTTTTTAAATAACATCTGCTAGAAAACAGGTAACTTCTTGGATCAATATGAGAAATTAATATAGAGAATACTTTCTAGGCAACTAATTAGAAACACAGAGGCCTGATTTCATTTATGGATCTATAGAAGGGATATTTTCCAAGTTCCTCTTTTATAGTAGGGATTCAGCCAATGGGGACAAGTGAGAACTAAGCCTGCCAATCAGTCATATAATGGAAGATACGAGATGATGGACAGATATGGTGTTGAGAGAGCATTGATGAGCTGATGTTATGGTAAAGTAACACCTCCGGAGACCTAAAAAATACCTTTGGGGAGGTTTTAAGAAATATTTCTGTCTTAAAAGGTTGTTTTGGGTTCAAGTCTGGCCTTACTGATCATAGTTGTTTATGTGGTATGATTTAAAGGACCCAGAAAAGTCTTCTTGCACTTAGAAATATTTCCCTTACCATGCCCAAAATTAAAAAAAATAAATTTTATTTCTTAATGAACAGAAATCAATTTTATCTTCCTCCCATTCCCTCCCATTAGGAAAACAAAGAAAAGAAAAACAAAATCCTTAAATAAAAAGAAATATGCTTACTCAAAGCAAAGTCCCACACTGGACATATCTAAATTCTGAGTTCATTATCTCTCTCTTGTTCAGAAAGTAGGTACCATGCTTTACCATCAGTCCTCTGGAATCATGATTGGACATTTCAGTAATCAAAATTTTTAAGTTTTGTCATTTCTCATTTTGCAACATCTTTCATATCTACCCCTCTTTTCTCTTCTGACACTGTCACCATCTTGGTACAGGTTCTCATCCCCTTAGTTCCAGACTATTGCAACAACCTTTTGGTTGGACTTTCTGTCTCATCTCTTCTCTCTTCAATCCATTTTTCACTCGGTGATCAAATTGATCTTCTTGAAATGCACATTAAATAATACTTTTCTTCCCACCCCTCATTTCCCCATCTTTCAGTAAACTCCAACATTTTCATATTATCACCAGGATTAAATATAAAATTTTCTCTCTGACTTTTCAAGCCTTTCATAACCTGTACCTTTCCTTCCTATCTTATTTCTTGCTCTTCTCCACATATTTGATGCTTCAGAAATTCTGATCTTTGAACATAATACTCCATCTCTTTATGTTTTTTTTTCTAGTGAGGCAATTGGGGTTAAGTGACTTCCTTAAGATCGCACAGCTCATAAGTATTGTGTCTGAGGCTGGATTTAACTTGGATCCTCCTGATTCCAGGGGTTTCTCTTCTAACCACTGTGCCATCTAGCTGCCCAACTCTATATTTTTACTGGCTGTCCCTTATGTCTGGAATTGTATCCCTTCTTACCTCTGCATTTTAGCTTCCTTGGCTTCTTTCAAGTGTCAGCTAAAATACTACTTTCTGCAAGAAGCCTTTCCTAATCTTCCCTAACACTAGTGCCTTCCCTACCAGAGAATTTTCAGCATATTCTCTACATATCTTGTTTGTATGTAATTTATATGTTTTCTACCCCAATAAACAGTGAACTATTTTAGAGTGAGGACTGTTTGTATTTTTGTTTTGTTTCATTTTGCCATTCTATCTACAGAATTTAGCACAGTACCTTGAACATTATAAGCACTTAATATGTGCCAGTTAACTAACTTACATAGTCATGCTTGAAAATTTACTATTAAGACATTATTTTAAAATACAAATATAATTGAATGAAAAAAGAATTTAATAAGCTCTTATATATTCCAGACACTTCTGAGATAAATATAAAGGTGAGGCAGCTCCTGCCCTCAAGGAGCTGGCATTTTAAAAATAAAAGAAAAGGCATATAGGGGAGTGGTAGGCAGAATACAGAATTTGTCCTGAAAGTCATAGGATGGGAATCTGATCTAATAGGACATTTAATAGCACCGCCTTTTCAGAAGCTATGGAATTATTAATTTGATGACTGCCCAGAACAAGAGGTTGAAAGGGAAAAAAGAGGAGATCAAAGACATGATCTAGTCTAGGACTGAATAGATATGGTAGTTGAGGTGATTTTGTACTCATTCACCAATCAAGTTAGCTTCCAGGATAGGTGCTCCAAAGCTGAGGTCCAGTTGGATGGTGGTATTCTGGGTGAGGAGAAATAGAGAATGATAGTTGCGATATTCAGCTGGATGGGATATGACTATGCTCTGAAGGTACAATGGAGTGTCTATTTATGGAGTCAAGTGGAAAGGAACCATTGGGACCTAGTGAGCATGGGGAGTTGCTGAAGTAAAAACAGTTTACATTGTATACATTTTGTATACAAAAGTACTCTCACAAACATTATCTCATTTGAAACTTTCTATATCCATTTGAGTTAAGTAGCTCAGATATCTTTATTCCCATTTTTCCCGATGAGAAAATTTAGAAAGATGATGTGACTTGTCCAGTGAATTATCAGTATCAGAACAAGGAATTGAAATGAAATATCACAGAATCACAGGAAATCAGAGGTAGAAGTGACTTCAGAGATCATTTTTCCAACTCATTTCTGAACAGCAATCCCTCCAGACACCATTGATGTGGTCATATAACCTTTATTTGAAAATTTCCTGTCTTCCTGAGGAAGCCTGTTTTACCCTGGAAGGACTTTATTGGTTAAGATGTTTTCCCTTGAGTTGAATTCAAATCTGTCTCTTTTTAACTTTCAGTGATTGCTTATGGTTCTGTCCTGTGTCATTAAGCAGAGGAGGCCCTATCTTTCATATGGTAGTCCTTCAAATATTGAATATAATTACCATGCCCTACTAAAATCCTCTTCTAGAGACTAAATATTCAAGTTATGCTTTAATCTTCAAATAGTGCTTATATGACATGAACTGGAACCACCACTGAAGTGGTATTAATCTCAAATAGAAACAGATCTCTGAGATTTGAAGATTATCTTAGAATACCCAAATGAACATTATCTATATTTTTGTTATTTTAATTAAGTTTGTTAAACATTTAATAATGTTTACCATATGTTTAACATAAAATAATGTTAAAACATTATTTTAATCTGGTTTGAGAGGAAGAGTTTAACATTTCTGAATTAGAATCTCTTTTATATTTTGGTCTTCCTCTGGACACCCTCATCCTTACAATGACCTACCTAAAATGTGGTTTTAGAATTACATTCAATATTCCAAGGGTGAGTTTTCTGATCAAGGCAGAACACCAAGAACAGGGAATATCATCAACTTTATTCTTGGATGCTATAATGAACCTAAGATTCCATTAGCTTTCTTGGTTGTCATATCATTGTTGATTTTTATGATGAATTGCTATCCTTCATTTCATTTCTAAGAGTGGGTTTTTTTGAGTCCAAGTGTAAAACTACATTTATCCCTATTAAACTCCACCTTATTTGATTTAGTCCAATAATTTATCTAGTCTTTATGCTGTTTTTGAAATCTGAATGTCAGCCAATTGTGTTAGCTAAACTTTTAGTTATTTGCCATCTAAAACTTTGATAACAAAACTATTTGTGCCTTTATCTAAGTCAATGATAAAAATGTAAATAGCACAGGCTCAATTGGTCAGTCAATGAACATCAATTAAGTGCCCACTATGTGCCAGACACTGTGCTAAGCTTTGGGTCAAGTACAAATCTCTCTTGGTACTCAATTGAAGACCTATTTTCAAGTTGATATCTATGAACCAATAATGTCTCTTACTAGTGGATGTGATCATTCAACCAAGTCTGAATCCGCTTAATTGCACTATTATCTAGCCCAGTGGTTTCAAACAATAAGGCTGCCTATTGACTTAGTTTTAATATATGTTATCTATATTGTATTATATTTTTATTTAATTTGTTAAATACTTCTCAATTATATTTTAATCTGATTTGACCCTGTGGGAATGTTGCAGGCAGAATGTATTAGTCAGTGTGTTTGATATCTGTGATTGATTCCATATTTTTTCATTGTCAATAAGAGTAGCAAGAAAAACTTTTTTAAATGTTTTTTTTTGAAGTCCAAGTAGACCACATCTATAGTAGTCCCTTGATCTATCAATCTAGTGACCTTGCAGTTAATTCAATTTAATTCAACAAGCATTTATTAAGTACCTACTGTTCAGGGATATGAAGAGAAAAATGGCAATCATTTCTATCTCAAAGGGCTTATATCCTCCTGAGAGAGGGAGAAAGGAAGCACACATATACATAAAATTAATATACAATATATACAAAATAAAGATAAGATAATTTTAGGGGCTAGAAAGTACTAACGCTAAGAAATTAGAAAAATTATTTAAGTATGAGATGGTGTTTGAATCAACCCTTGAAAAACTAGGATTTTCAAAAGGTGACTATAAATAGGTATGCATATTAGACACAGCTTGCTTTTTTTTTTTCTGGTCATGTTGGCTTTTAGTGATAACATCTTCCCTTTCCAAATGTTCATAAACAATTGCTTTAAAAATATGTTCCAGAATTTTAGCAAGTTCAATGTTCTTTCAACTATACCAAACTGCCTTTTCAATGAAATGGTAGAACTAGATAAGTCATTTATTGTTGGGTATAAGGAAGGGGAGAACAGTGTTTTGCCTTTATCCAATCTTTTAGAAAGACTATGGCTTTTAGAAGGAATGTGCCAATGGAGAGGTTATGTAAAATCCTATTCCTAGTCTTGTTGTTATTGGCCCAAGCTCTAACCCAGTAAGCTCACTAGCCCATACATAATGAACCACTACTTCCAGCATTAGTGCCACCAATTTGCCTGACCTATAATTACTCAACCTTCAGTTTTCTTTGCTATAAATTGTGGTTAATGAAATCTCTATTTTACGTCCTCAATGAAGCCTCCATGGTGATCCTACTTGTCATCGTTCACCTTAACATTCCCTTGTTGCTTATTTTTTATAACTTGATACAGTTGTTATAGTTTCCACTTATATTTCCTTTTGTCTTCTTATCCTCACTTTGTGGTAGAGTGGAAAAAGCAAAGAATCAGAAGACTTGATTTTGGGTCCTTGTTAGGCATTTAATAATTTTGGGCAAACTAATTCATATGAATAGTCCATCTGGCCCAATTATTTGGTTTCTGATCAATATCCCAAGAAATATTTTGTAGAAATGTGGCACTTTTCTACCATGAAGTCTGCAAAGATTAGAAATGCTTCCCACACATCTGTTCCCTTTAATGATCTGTAGAACCCTTGTGGTTCCCCAGAATTAAATGCAGATTATTACTGCTGATCATAGGTAAGAGTTACTAACTTTCTGCTTTGATCTTCCTTGGAAAAAATTACTCTTTCAGATTAATGATGATGGGGTGCTGATGCTCTCTGATCTCCTCTGAATATGAGTGGTATTCAGGGTAAATCAGGAATCAGAAGATCTAGGTTCTAGTCTAGCACGAGATAAATTAGTTGTATGACCTTGGGGACCTTACCTTACCTCTGGACCTCAATTTACTCATCTCTAAAATAAGGAGTTTAGACTTTGAATTGTAAGATCTCTTCTAGTTCTGACAATCCTTACTTTGAGGAATGCTCCCTTGTGTAAGAGACCATGCCTTAACTTTTTACATTGAGGAAATGGAGCCTGGATTTTCCCATCAGGTCTGGAGGTGGGAGGTAGATAGTTCCCATTGTTGCTTGTGCCAGTTTAGATTGCCAAAAGATCCTGTTTCATGGGTTTCCTGACAGGGAACCCCAGCATGGGCTAGAGCTCATGAAAATGCCAAAGCTCAGATTTTATATCTCGAGATTTGGATGCTGAATAGTCGAAGTGGGGGTGGGGGAGTTTCTTTAGCATCCGGTTACATATCAAATTGATTTTAAAAGTGCTTGAATGACTTATAAAATACTATGTAACTGGGGATTTGGGGACTTATACAAATAGCTCCCCATTTGCAGTGTTTCCCCCCTCCTTATTTCTCTGTATCTCCTTACAATTTATGTCATCTAAATCAGATTTATTGGCCATTCCCAAACAATCAACTCCAATATGTCCAATGTGCCTCCATAATCTTTAAGCACACAATTTAAAATACGTTCTCATTAATAGAACTAGTTAGAGGAAGGATAACATAGGAGGGAGAGAACTGGTTTCAAATCTGGCTTTAGACATATACATATAGATACATAGACATGTGATCCAGGGTAAGTCACAACTTTTCAGTTGCCTAGACCACTCTGTAAGACTGGAATTCTTTTTTTTTTTAATATAAAATTTATTTTATTTTTAGAATTTCATTCTTTTCCTCTCATCTCCCTCCCTACTTTGCTTTCCCCAAGCCCTTCCACCTCTGCAACTGAGAAAGCAAGAAAAGCACAACTCTTTTAACAAACATGTATAGTCAAGCAATGTAAATGGATTGGCCATATTTAAAAAAAAAAAAGTCTCAAACCATTCTGAGCCCATCATCTCTCTATCAGCAGGTTTCATTTTGAGTTCTAAGGAATTGTGGTTGATCATTATGTTAATCAGAGTTCCTAAATATTTCAAAGTTTTTTTATCCTTACATTATTATTGTTATTTTATCAACTGTGTCCAGGAGTGTGCTAATTTCATTCAGCATTAATTCTTACAATTAAAACAGGGGTTCTCTCTTTTTCTCTCTCTCTTCTTCTCTCTGGCACTCTGGTAAAATCTGTGGATTCCTTCTCAGAATGTTTTTAAATATATAAAATGAAATACATAGGATTGCAAAAGAGACCAATTATATTGGAACACACATAATCAAACACAAATTTATATATAAACCAATGCATATTTATGCAGAAGTGTATGTATACAGACATAAAAACATATGTATACACACACACACACACACACACATACATAAACAGCTCATGGACTCCAGGTTAAAAACCCCTACATTAAGACTATAGTTTATAGAAAAGGTGCCGATCTGCCCCAGAAGAGGCAGCTTCATCATCTGGGAATTTCTCTATCAATAAGATGACAGGTATACTTCCTACCCCTAATAATACTATTTATTGTTCTTAATTTAGTTATTTTCATTATTAATAGGCTAAAGCTATTTGATAATGGGGAATTACAAAGCCATATGGGTAGGTTTGGTGAACTACAAATTGAGGTCTCTGCTTTTTGTTTTGACTTCCTCCACCTCCAAGGCCCCCATTCTTCCCCACATGTTTCTGGGTCTTGGTAGTAAAATTCCTTGGAATGTGTGAAGGCATTTCTGAGAAAAGAGCCTGGCTTCTTGTTTTATTGTGCTTAGTTAGACACAAATATAGTCAAAGCTCTACCTGAGGACTAGTTTAGGGGGAGGCTGAACATATTTTGAAATCATCCCTTCTGTATTATTCTTTGTTCTTTCCATTATAGACCTAAGGAGTAATCGATTACATTTTCCAATTCAGGCCACATAGTAATTAACTGAGGGGTTGGAACCTAAAGAGGTCTTTTCTGTTGTTTGTCCTCCAAGATGCTTTCACTAATTATTATTTTGATTTCATTATATTGCAAACTTCCTTCTATTTTTTAGAAGCTGTTCTATTACCATTCTTCTGTATTATAGAGTGGAGAAGGAGACAAAAGTGTTGGACTTGTGGTAAGGAAGATTAAGTTCAAATACCATCTCTGGCACTTTCTAGCTTTGTGTCTATGTACAGGTTCTTTTAACTTTTCTGAACTTCAGTCTCCTCATCTGCAAACTGGAAGAAATAATATTTGTCATCTCTTCTCACAGGGTTGTTGAGAAGTTCAAATGAGATAATATATTGTGAAGTACTTTGTAAATCTTAAGCCACTACATAAATGTCAGATATTGCTATTTTTGCTCTGAAGATGAGTGGCCTCAGTCACTAAAAAGCATTGTCTTATTTTTTATATCACTTTCAATGATGCTATGAAATGACATTCAAATCACTGTGATGAATTCATTGCCTAGTAGGATCTTTCCAAAATCTTGTCACAGTATAGTTAGAACCAAACTTTGCAATGAAAAAACAAAAAAAAAATTCAACCCAACATTTGCCCATCTTTCTAGACATTTATTATCATGTATATTTAGCAGCCATGCAAATGAGTGAATTTTTCTTATTTTTCATAATTTAACTTAAACTTGTATTTTCATCAAAATTACAAAGTTTAATAGAGGAAGAGAATTGGTTTTAATTTTTCATAAAGCCTTCTCATTTTTTCCCAGGTATTTGTTATTTTATTTGTTTCTAATTTTTTATTATTTCTATGCCTATTATACTTAGATACTTAATAAATGCTTGTTGATTGAGTGGCTCAAATTGTCTATCCCAGTTTCCCCTGAAAGACAGCAGTCCATGATTGACCTTCCTATAGGGGTCGAGTGGACTTTGGGTTTGGTGATTTGTCTAGTGGCCTAGGGATAATCTGTGTTTCTGCAGGTGTAAATCTTACTTGGGTGAGAAGGAGATAGTGACCTGAGCCTCTGAATGCTGAGCACAGCTATCTGAAAACTTGCCTGGGCTCATCTGTAGATGTTGTCTGAGTCTGGAACAGTCTTCCCTTTTCTCAAGAATTTCCCAATAGGGTTATTCCAGAACCTCCCTTGGTAATCAAATAATGCTCTTGTCCCTGAGCCCACTCTCCCACATGGCCCCTATCCTAGGGCATTGGCTCTCCAAGCTCTCTCTCCTTCTGCTAATGATGAAGTATTGCTGTTAAAAACCAGGTACCTTCCATTCCAGTAACAACAGCTGCTAACTAACAAATTGGTCATTAACTAAGGATAATGATGGATATTTCCAGGATTATTGCCTTGCTGGTCTTGGAAAAAAAATCTTTCCCCACCAATTTCTTTCTTTCTTTCTTTTTAAGTATGAAAGAGAATGTCTTTTGTTGCTGAGTCTGTAAATGAGGATTCAGAACTTACAGGTGCTTATATTCATTCTGATCAACCCCCACACTTGTACTTCTGGGAAGAAACAACCTGAATTTTGTTTTTCACACACTAAACGACTTCTCTGCCTTCTGTGGACATTTCTTGCTGACCACATACCAGCCAGGCCCATGCTGTAAATAGTCCCACTGCCTAACAATAAATCCCATGCTTTCTAATTCCAACAGGGAATCGCTTTTTAAAATCTGGGAGGGTCGTTCTCCTTGACCAGCTGAGTCAGATAGCAAATAAAAATTGATAAAAAAATAGTAATAAATACTGATTTTATATCGCCCACTGAGCAAAGTCTAAATTAAACTACTCTACTTAAAGCTTTGGTGGCAGAGACCTAATTAATTAGAAACACTGGGGTTAAATAATTGGCCATCCATCTTTGAGCTTAAGTGAGGAATGAGGTGCTTATGACATGTCCCTGACGAAGACAAATGACTGACTGGCTGAGCCCTGGGTCCTACTCACTTGTTTAGTGAACTAGAGAGACTGGCTCTTTAAAATGACCTTTCTTTACCACACATGGACTTTTCACAACAAGCAAAACTGAGACAAGAATCTGAATTTCTATATGCTTTGCTATTTGTTGATTTGATTGTGTGGCCTGTGACTTGGGACTGGGTTTGTAACAATTGGAGTCCGATTTTTAAAGAAAAAAGAACAGAAAGGAGATTATTTATGCCATAATTAGAAAGCTTGAATCTTAATCCAATCCAAATCTCCCTTACCCCTTCCCCATTCCCCTTCTTCAATCTGCTAACAAATTCCCAGCTCTTATTCTTCTCTTCCCTTCTTAGCATTGGACAACAAAAGATTTAAACTCAAGCAGCTCCCAGTTCATTTTAATGGGATCCCTCTTAAATCAGAGAATTGATGGGATATATTTAATTGATAAATGAAGAATAATGTTTGGGGATTCTGAAATAAGAGCAGCCCCAAGATATGATGTCACAATAAAGCAGCCTATGATAAGATAATTTTTAAAAAATGGAGATTTTGTTTTATGTATCAGAAACTTGTAAATTCAATGATAACTGTGCCCCACCCCCCTCTTTTTAGATCTCTGTCAATCTGGATTTGAAAGTTAACAACTGATTGTGGATGCAAATGTACTTACCTACAGTAAAAGAGACTCTCCAAGCCATGATAGACATTGTATCTTCCCCCAATCAAACATTATTCACCTCTTAGAAAAGGAGGGAAATTGGGGAGCTGGTTTTAGAGATGAATGAAGGAAAAATCTAATGCTGGTGTGATTTCAATGAGCTTGGGGATTTTAAAGCTGGCTGTTGATTCTTTCAGATTTTAATTCTTTCCTACTCCTATCCCTATCTACTTTTCCTGTACTTCAGTTTGGCCATTAGATGAAGGCCCTAAGCCTTACTGACCTTAATGGAAAAACTGTATGAGTGTGACAAGAATTCAGAATATCCTCATTTGAGGCACTTTGCTATCCTGGATGGCTCCCACTAATTCTTCCACTGAGAATGTTGGTATAGTGAATAGCAAAATTTTGACCCTTCCCTGCTTTGCTTAAATCTTCCAGGGAAATAATCTGGGCACTAAGAGAGGTGTGCTAGCTTTTTTTTTTTTTTTTTTTTTTTAGCATACAGTAATGAGGTACCTTTGAGCATACAGTAATATCTGTTATTAAGAACACAGTAATATCTATTATGGTGTCTAATTTGTTACCATTTATCCATTCATAAATCTAGATTGGAAGGGACCTCAGAGGTCTTTCTCTTTTCATTTACAGATGAGGAAATTCAGGCTTAGGAAGATTTAAAGGATTTATCCAAGATCACAAAGACAGAAAGTATCAGATATAGGGTTTGAACTCAGCTCCTCTGACTCCAGAGGCAATGTCACTTTCTATTCTCCTATGCTGTGTCCTCTTTCCTGCTTTCTTCCCTTTCTTTTTCCCTCCCTCCTTCTTTTCTTCCTTTTTCTTACTCCTTTCCTCCTTCTTTTTCCTTCTTCTTTTCCCCCTTTCCTTCCTCCTTCCCTTCCTTCATCTTTTCTTTTTAATATTTGTTTTTCAAAATTTTGAGTCTCAAATTTTCTGCCACCCTCTAGTACTTCCCTACCCATTTAGAAGACAAGCAATATGACATCATTATACATGTGAAATCATATAGAATATATTTCCATATTCACATTGACTTGATAAAAAATTTGGTATAATGTTGCCTATGTTAGACTACATCCAAGATATTTATGTTCTGAAAGCAATAAAAGGCCTTCTTTGGAATATAGTATTATTGAATATGTATTTGGGACAGAGTCTCAATGTAAAAGCATCATGTAAAAGCATTATAATGAGTATTTAATTATGAGAAACTCTAGAAAGAGCAAGGGGAAAGGGAACACTGAGATCTTGAAATATGTTAGGGCAAAAGATAGTATGGGGCAACTAGATTGTGCAGGATATAGAGCACTGGGCTTAGAATTAGGGAGACTTCTCTTCTTGAGTTCAAATCCAGCCTCAGATACTTACTTGTATTAAGAAAGTCGTTCAATCCTGTTTGCCTAAGTTTCCTCATCTGTTCAGTGAGTTGAAGAAGGAAATGGCAAACCACTGCGATATCTTTGCCAAAAAACCCCAAATGGGGTCATGAAGAATATGATGTGATTTAAATGACTGAACACAAAAACAAAAAGATACTGGAATACTGAGCTCTTCTTCCTGAAGGTTCCTTGTGTGCTGCTGAGTCCATGTGGAACCTTTGAACATATTGTCTTCTGTATCCATTGGCTTGCTTACAGTTACCATTGAAAACAAACTGGCTACTCCTATGCTGTTCCAAGATAGAGGCCAGATTACTGGCCAGTGCAGATGGCTGCAGGTAGGATCAGCAAGTTTTCAATTTCTGGAGGCTTTATCTAAGTGACTGGCTTTGCTCCAGTTTTTAACATGTAATCACCTATAGCCACTTTTTTTTTTTTTTTTTTTAGATTTCTATCATAGGATTGTATAAATGAAAACCTCCATCTTTTCTAGGAGGTCTAGTTTCTTACTAGTTTCCTCCCTTCCCAAACTAGGAAGAGCTACAAATCTCAGAAGATGGCCAGCCAATCCTTGAGTAGGGGTGGTTACAGATGTTTTATTGATGCTCTTAAAAACCCCACGTATATTGTTCTAGGTTGCCCATTACTCCCCATCCAGTAGAAATTCCTCACCTTGTTACAAAAAAAGGAGCAGTTAAGCAAAAAAAATCAATACTTTGTCATGTTGAAAATGTATGACTCATTCCTTAGTTACAGCCTGCCATCTCTCTGCCAGAAAGAGGCAGGCACACTTCACCAGGATTGTGAAGTCAGGATTGATCATTGTATCAATCAGTATTCTGAAGTCTTTTGATACTTTTTTTTTCCATTATTGGGCCCACAATGTAAATTGCTTTACTGGTTCTATATCAGTTTATACAAGTCTTCT
Source organism: Antechinus flavipes (assembly GCF_016432865.1). Classification (NCBI taxonomy): domain Eukaryota; kingdom Metazoa; phylum Chordata; class Mammalia; order Dasyuromorphia; family Dasyuridae; genus Antechinus; species Antechinus flavipes. Next base: position 408,064,078 of record NC_067399.1, read on the forward strand.
CAAGTTTATCTGAATTTTTTATACCTGTCTTTTCTTACTGTGAAAAACTACTTCATTATATTTATATATCATGGCTTATTCAGTTATTCCTCTACCAATGGGCTTCTCTTTGTCTTTTAGTTCTTTGCTTCCATAAAAAATGATACTATAAATATTTCTGTATATAAAGAGTATAAAGTTAGTATCTTTACAAAAAGCTATCTATACTTGTAGCTTCTATTTCCTCTCTGTTACTCTCTGTTCTCTTCTAAACTCTCTGCAATCTGACTTTAAACTTCATTATGGAATGAAACTGCTCTCTCCAAAGTTACCGATGATCTTTTAATTGCCAGATTTAACAGCCTGTTCTCAACTCCAAACCCAATTCCTCTTTCTTTAGTATTTGAACCTCTTGCTCATCTTTTTCGACTGTATGCACTCTCCCCTCCGGGTTTTCATGACATTATTTTTCTTCTCAGTTTCTTAATTGATTAATTGACCACATCACCTCCACTATCTGCCTCTATCCTGAATCTTCTCATTTCTTTCAATAGTATATACTCTCTTATTTGATAATTGTATTAGTCCTCCATGAGTTTAATTACTGTCTCTATGATAGTTGGCTCTTAAGGTACCAAGTGCCCCCAGGCCTATATATCCAGCTGCAGTCTCTCTATTGAACTTCAATCCTGCTTCATAGACTCCCTAATGGGTATTTCCAAATGGATATCTCATAAACACCTGAAACTTAACAATATTTTTCCTTAAAAGTAATCTCTCTTGTGAACTTTCCTATTACGGTCTAGGACATCTTTTCAGTCATCCAGGTATAAAACCTCTGTATCATACTCACTTTACTCTTACTCATTCCACATATTGAATCAATTGCCAAATTTTGTAATTTCTATATCTAAGACATCTCTTTATGTCTCCTCTCCAGTCACACAGCTACTATCCTAATTCATGTCCTTATCACTGTTACTTGAACTGTTATAAAATCTTTCAATAGATAAATAAGATAATAGATAAAAGGACTTGCAGACTTTAAAGTGTTACATTAGTGCCATCTATTATCTTGTTATTTGTTATCCCTACCTCAATTCAATCCATCTCCCACCTAACTATTTCCTTCAGGGCAGGACTGACTCACCTCTATAAACTATAGTGGTTCCCTATTATGTCTGGGATTTAATTAAAATGCCTCCACTTGGTGTTTAAATATCTTCATAGCCTTATTGCTATAATTTTTTCACTCCTTTTATACTTTTCTCTCATCTGCATTCTCTGATCTAAACATACTCATCTAAGTGTGTGTGCTCCTCATACACTCTCCACTCTGACATCTTTGAACAGGGCTAGAATGCACTCTTTCCTGTTCTCCATTTCTCAGAATCCCTGTATTCTTTCAAGTCTCAACTTAAGAAGTGACTTCTTTATGAGATCTTTCCTGATTCCTTTGGTTGCTAGTGCCCTCTCTTCCCCCAAATACCTCATATAAATTTTGAATAAATACATAATGCATATATAGGTATGTATACATCTGTGTGTGGATATATATATATATATATATATACATATATATATATGTCTATGTGTCTGTGTGTGTGACTTTTTATTTCAAAGGTGTCTTTCATTATTATATATTTGAATAGTGACCTTTAGGAGCAATACATGTTCAAGATCTTGGGCCCTCAAGTTTTCAGTCTTATGACATAGTCAAAAGACACAGAAAAAAGAAAAGGATTTGTAGGCTGTTGTTACCTTGTTGGAGGTGGGGGCAAGGGAAGAAAAGCATATCTTATAATTATTGTTGTTCAATCATTTTTAGCCATGTCCTTTTTTTTCATGACCTCATTTAGGATTTTCTTGGTAGAGATATTAGAGTGGTTTGCCATTTCCTTTTCTAGCTCATTTGACAGATGAAGAAACTGAGGCAAACAGAGTTAAGTGACTTGCCAAATGTCACATAGCTAGTAAATATCTGAGATTAGATTTGAACTCAGGAAAATTTGAATTCCAAGCCTGGTCCTCTTATCTATTGAGCCAGCTTATCGTCCCTGTATTTTATAAATCAGTGCTTATAGATTCTTTGGCAATTTCTATGAAAATGCCCATTTAAATGGACAGAGAACTACCTTTCTCAAAATGCTATTTTTTTTTTCATTCTAAGTCTTATACCTTGAGATGCCCAAATCACTGGTTGGATCTCTGACACGGGGCTGGAGTTCATTGAAAGCAATTTGGGCAGTTCTATTACTTCTTCCCTTCCAAATGACTGTCCTCTAAGTGTCCTTTGGGACCGGGAGAAGAGGGATGTTGGGAAGTAAGATGTGTTCCTAAAAATGTTCAGAAATAAAGCAGAAATAATCTGGTACAAAACTGTGCTACTTTTAGTGGAAAAAAAATCTGAGTTAAATCTGAGGGGATTTGTAGCACTAAAGCAAGTCTCTTTTGTTTTTGAGTGTCTTGACGGAGTGTGTGAAGCATTTTCTCATCAGTCCTGTAATTGCACCACACACAGATCCTGCTACTTACCCAAGGAAGTTGCCCCGTGTTTCTTCTTCATGGAATAAAGTGTTACTTACCACTGTGAACATCTTTCACTGGGTTCATGAACAATGTAGCAGAATTGAGTAATAAACAGAGCACTGTCAAATATATATCTTCCCATAATAGATCCTATACCTTAAAATGCCTACAGGGAATCGCTTTTTAAAGTCTATAACACGCAGTAGTTTTGATACGACTGGTTGAGCCATGCAGAAATGATTAAAAAAAGTGTAATAAATTCAGATTTTACACCAGGCACCGAGCATTAAGCCAAAATGAAACTACCACACTCAAATCTTCTACAGCTTAGAGCTAATTAGACCTACATTTCCGAATGGCATGAGCATCATGCAATGCGGCAATTGTTATAATAACTATATTCTCATCTTGCGCCATGCAGTGATTTATGCCAGCAGTGCCTGCCAGTGCTAATGGGAGTTCCATGAGGAAACCTCTGGGGGCTCTGGGCTGAGAACAGGGGCTCTGTTCCTGGGTTTCTATCCACACTGGACTCCTATTGATTTCGCTGAATGTTTGGCCCAGGCAAGGGATACAGCGCAGGGACCTAACTATATCCCTTGGTATTTTCATTACCATGGAAATGTAGCAGTGGCAGCAATGACTAAGTTTTATCCTGAACTGCAGCAAAGAAGCACTGATTTGTAAACCCAGTGAAGGAAACTGTTAGATCTAGCAGAACTGGATCCTACTGCCCAAGCCTTGATATGAAGCAGTTTCTTTTTGCTGTTTTTTTTTTTAAAATGATTATTATTGTAATAGCCTCCCAATCAACTTCTTTTTGTTAAGGTTCTCAGTACATGCTTCCCCATAAAACCCCACCCTAGGCATTCTCCTTCAGAACCAGAAACCCAAAGATAAGTTCTGACACCTACAACTCAAATAAATTGTGTCAGACAAAATCTCCCATTTGTCAATTAAAGCCCTTCATCAGCTGGTCCTAATCTGTTTTCCCAGCCTTATCATACATAACTCTCTTTCATATACTCTATGGACCTTCTTTGTCGTTTCTCACCTGACATTCCATTTGCCTAGCTCTTTATCCTGTCTAATATGTACCTTTCCCCTCATTTTCAGAGTGAGGAAGAGAATCCTCTTAGATATCCCATTTTCTTTCAAAGCTCCATACAAATTCTGCCTTTTACATTAAATCTTTCCTGCTCTACTCAGTTGCTAGTGCTTTGCTACTCCTCTCTCCAATAGCCTTGTAGTTATTTTCTATATATTTGTATAAATGTACATGTTATCTTTCTCTATAGAATGTAAACTCCTTGAGGACCTTCCCAGTACTGGGTAAAGCTCCTGGCACATAGTAGGTACTTAGTAAATTTGATGGACTGATTATTGTTAATTTCATAGTGGTGCATATTGTTGGCAGGTGCTATCAACCAAACCATCTGTCCTACCCCCATGCAAACCTAACATGCTCATGCAGTTCAAAAAACTACATGATACTAATTGTCTCTAGTTTTTCTTTTTTTCTTTTTAAGTTTTTAATAGCTTTTTATTTACAAGTTATATGTATGGATAATTTTACAGCACTGACAATTGCCAAACCTTTTGTTCCAATTTTTCCCCTCCTTCCCCCCACCTCCTCCCCTAGATGGCAGGATGACCAATACATGTTAAATATATTAGTGTCTCTAGTTTTTCATACTTTCTCACTCTCACTTTGACCTGTCAGAATGTTTCCCTCACACACACTCACTGAAACCACTGTCTTTTCTTTTCACCCTCTGCTATCACAGCCCAGAGAGGCTCAACTGTCTCTCCTTTCACATTGCTGTGCTAAGAGTATTCAGATCAACTGTTAGCCATCTTAAACTATACTCCATATCATTCTGGTACATCCTGATACTTCCAAATACCTACATCCTCTCACTTCATCCAAAAATGCAATCATCTACTTCCCTGACAATGGTGAGCAGTGAAGAGGAAATATTCTTCCTCCCTCAGGCTCACAGAATTTCAAGCTTCTCTAGCCTTATTCTCTCCAAAGAACACTTTATACCATTGTTTGATTGAAATTCCAAATCCACTTCTCTGATCCATCATTCTCTATTTAAAACAAAGAGAAGAAAATCCAGCACCTTCAATGAGAATGCAGATTCTGGTAATTCTGGAACCACAGGACCTGAGTTTAAATGTCCTATGTTTACTACCTGTGTGAATTGCAAAAATCACTCAATTCCCTGCGCTTTATTCTTCTTATATGTAAAATGAGAAAATTATATTATTCTTTGAGATCTTTCTAGTTTGATATTTATAATCTGACTTCCAAATTACATACATTCTCCTTAATCTGACATATAAGATTTGATACTTTGGCTCGAATTTCCCCTTTCTGTCTTGTGTTATACCATTTTCCCCATTTGCCCAATAGTTCCTGATTTAATTCTCTCTTCTTCTACCTCTGTGGAATTCACCAGCTTTATCTTCCTCTGTTCAAATCCTTTGCTAATATCAAGGTACACTCTGGATCTCACTTACTCCATGATGCCTCTCTTGATTCTCCTGGATGGAAGTTATCTCTCCCTCTTCAAATCTGAGGTCCAGAATTATTCTTTGGTCCATTCCCTTGTACTCATCACATTTTAATTTGTATTATAGTTATTTCTTTATGTGCCTTATCTTTTTATAGATTGTAAACTTCTTCAGTTATGTCATTTCATCTTGATATCCCCTTTGTGTAGGGCAGTATCTTGGACATAGTAGGCACTTAATAAATGTTTGCTGAATTTAAAGGAGTTAGATATGTTCTATTTCAACTACATAGAGTGTGGGAGGCATTTGAATATTATGGATTTCCCCAGGAAACAGCAAAAGCAATTATAATTGAGGGTCTCTGTTGATCCTGGCAGGTGTTCCATGTGCACAAATACACACAATACCCACCCTGGGAATATAGGCTTAATCATTTGGACAATATCTCTGAGCTCATCCTCATGCTCTATCCCCTGAAGAGTAGGAGTTAGGGCAATAAGAAAAGTTTCAAATTACCTGTGGGGGAGGTTGGAGGAGAAATGAAACATTTATTTGCAGGTAGTGCTGGAAAGAGAGCAGAGATCGAAGTTATAGAATGAATATCTTCACTCAAAAACACCATCCTATGGTTTAGAATGGTTAGAATGGACCAAAGGAAGGTAAGTATGAAGTACTTTCATAAAATGTGCAGATGGCTGAACTCATAATTCAATTTAGTTCCAAAGATCTTTACTAATTAATGCTCCTCAGCTATACATTGCTTAATTTATTTACTATGTGTAAGATGCAATATTGAAAATAGAAAGATGAAAAATAATACCCTTAAGTAGCATTCATTCTACAAGATGCACACAAATAATCATGATACTGAGTAAAGCATTACAAAAATAAGAGACATCCAGACAAAGTGCTCTAGGAAAATGAGAGGAGGAAAAGAACATTTGGAAGGAGGATCAGCAAAGCTTTCATGCAAGAGAAGTTGGCATTCACATAGTCACTCACTCATTTCTTAACTCTTAGCAATCTGTCTTCCAATCATATAGACTGTGAAAATGACTCTATCCAAGGTTGCCAATGATACCTTAACTGCTGAATCTTTTTTTAAAATTAAATTAAATTAATTTATTTTTTTATTTACAAAGCATATGCATGTGTAATTTTTCCAACATTAACTCTTGCAAAACCTTTGGTTCAAATTTTCCCTTCTTTCCCCTCATTCACTCCCCTAGATGGCAGATAGTCCAATATATATTAAATATATGTTAAATCCAATATATGTATATATATTTATATAGTTTTCTTGCAGCACAAGAAAAATCAGATCAAAAAGGAAGGAAAAGAAAAATTGAGAAAAAACAAAGTGCAAATAAATATAACAGGGAGAGTGAGAATGCTATATTGTGTTCCACACTCTGTTCCCACGGTTTTCTCTCTCTCACACAGTAATAGCTCTCTTCATTACTGAACAAGTGGAACTGATTTGGATCCTCTCATTGTTGAAGAGAGCCATGTCCATCAGAATTGATTGTCATATAGTCTTGTTGTTGCCATATATAATGATCTCCTGGTTCTGCTCATTTCACTTAGCATCATCATGTAATTCTCTCCAGGCCTTTCTGAAATCATCCTGCTGGTCGTTTCTTACAGAACAATATATTCCATAATATTCATATACCACAATTTATTCAGCCATTCTCCAATTGATGGGCATCCACTCAGTTTCCAGATTCTTGCCCCTATAAAAAGGGCTGCCACAGGCATTTTTGCACATGTGGGTCTCTTTTGCTCCTCTAAGATCTCTTTGTGATACAATTCCGGTAGAAACACTGCTGGGTCAAAGGATATATATTAACTGCTAAATCTTTAAAACCCGATCTCAGTCTTCATTGTCCCAGACTTCTATGAAGCTTTTCACATCACTGATTTTTTCTTTTCCTCCTTCCTTACTTCATTTCTCCCAACCTCCAATCCCGAAACTGAAGAGGATACTCTTTTCCCTTGATTACTATAACATTGCTCTTATTTACCTATCTGATCACTGTTCAGGCTTATTTGCTGGTTCCTTAATATTTCATAGCCTCTTCCTGGGTGTCTTTCAAAGCTCTGTTCTTGCCCCTCTTCTTTTCTTTCTGTATATTACCTTGGTGACATTATTAGATACTAGAGATTAAATTATAATCTCAAAGAAGATAGTTTCTAAAGTGATATATCCAGCCCTTACTGCTTTCCTGAATTCCAATCCTGCATTATCATTTTCTTGTTGGACATTTCTGCCTAGAAGTCTGGTGGAATTTCAAAATCAAAGTGGCCAAAAGAGAGCTTGTTATCTTCTCCTAATATCATATTCTGATCCACTTTTTTTCTCCTGAGGCAATTGGGGTTAAGTGATTTGCCCAGGGTCACACAGCTAGGAAGTGTAAAGTGTCTGAGAACAGAATTGAATTTAGGTTCTCCTGACTTTAGGGCTGGCGCTCTATCCACTGAGCTACTTAGCTGCCTCCTGATCCACTTAAAAACATTTTTTTGTTGTTGTTGTTGATGATACCATCAAGTTTCCAATTGCAGAAGTGCTTCTGTTTCTGTCTCTGTCTGTCTGTCTCTCCCCCTACTCCTCTCCCCTGTCTCCTTCCAAGCAGTTTAGCAAATCTTGTTGATTCTCTCTCCACAGAATCACTTGCATATTATATTTCTCTTCATTCATATAATCATCACCACTTATCTAGATCAATGGACTTCAAAATTGGAGCTATTGTTTAAACCCAGAGAGGCTGAAATTAACCAATCAGAAAGTTAGATGACTGATCACTCTCACTTTCTCCATTGGTAGTTATGCTGGATGTTGACTTCTACAGAATCATACCTATCTTGGTCTCCCAATTCTTCTGCTCTCTGCCTCTTCTCTCTGCTAAAGCCCATAAACTTCTCCCTTTTAAAGTAGATCTTATTCCCTTGGAGAAATAATAACTAACTATAAAGACACTCATTGTAATAGCCATGCAGGTACCACTGGGAAAATTCTGTCATGTTCCTCCCCCATACTCCATCACCTTGTGCCTTGGGAAGGTCTAGAAGGGGGAACCAGTGACTAAGATCTTTTCTCCCTTTTGTTTTGGTCAAGAGAGTGAGTCACATATAATGAGCAACATTTCTTTTTTTTTTTTGTGCAGGTTTTTCTATCTTTTTCTTTTCTTTTCTTTTTAAATTTTTATTTAATAATTACTTTATATTGACAGAATCCATGCCAGGGTAATTTTTTTTTTTACAACATTATCCTTTGCACTCGTTTCTGTTCCAATTTTTTTCCCCTCCTTCCCTCCACCCCCTCCCCTAGATGGCAAGCAGTCCTTTATATGTTGGATATGTTGCAGTATATCCTAGATACAATATATGTTTGCAGAACTGAACAGTTCTCTTGTTATGAGCAACATTTCTTGCATCTCTCTTCCTTCTTTATTCACACAATAAAAACACTAATTCAGGCCTTTGTCATCATTTATTTAAGTTATTGCAGTTGCCTTCTATTTGGTCTCTCTGTCTAAAGTCTCTTCCCTTTTCCAATCTAGCTTATGTATAACTGTCTAACAGCTAGATTTGATCATGTCATGTCCTTACTCAATAAACTCTTGTGACTTTCTAATGATTCTTGAATCAAATATTGATTTATTTTTATCTAATCATTTTTAAATCCCTATTTTTGTGTTTTAATATCATTATTTGAATAGTAGCAATCTATATAATTTATAAGTAGACAAAACACTCCTATTACATGGGGGGCATGTTAAATGTTTTATTGATCAGGTAATCTTTTCTAAATTATTGCAATAGCTTTCTAACTTATCCCCTTACCTCTGCAACCCATTAGTTACCATAATAATAATCCTATTTAGGCATGGGTTTGATCACACCATTCCTGGGCATAAAACTTTTAGGAATTCTCATCATCTTGAAGATAAAATACAAACTCTTTAGTTTGTTATTCAAGATTCTCAGCAGTTTAGCTCCAGTGTTCCTTTCTTAGCCTCATTTTTGCAGAATTTAGAAAAACAGAATTTGTGAGCTAAAGGGATCTCAGCATCCAACTAGCTCAGACCACATGCAAAGGGAATTATCATTATAATATATTTAAGGAATGTTTGTCTGGTTTTGGCTTGAAGATCTCCTAGGCAGCCCATTACATGTGGGGATATTTTCACAATAATCCTAAGTTTGCCTTTTTTGTAGCTTCTACTCATTGTTCCTGGTTCTGTCATTTAGGGCCGCACAGAACCAAGTTGACTCCCTCTTTTATATGACAGTCCCTTCAAGTACTTGTCATCCCTGATATCCCTCCTGAATTTTCTCTTTTTTAGGGTGAATATCCCCAACATGTTCAATTCCTTCAACTGATTTCCATATGAAATGGTCTCAAGGCTCTTCCACCATTCTGATAGCCCTCCTTGGGACATTCTCCAGCTAACCAGCATCCTTCTTACATCATGGCATCTAGAATTGAACAGATGAAGTTTGATGGGTAAAGAGTACAGTTGGGCTATCATTTCCTTATTCCTGGATCCCATTCTTCTCTTAGTGCAGCCCAAGAATGAATTCACTTTTTTGTTTGCTTTTTCTCACTGCTCTCTCATACTGAGGGCGTGGCTCACTAAAACTCCCAGATCTTGCACTAGTGAAGTTGATTTCTTTTTGTACTTAAGTATAAGTGCTATTACATTTAGTTCAATGTTCTAGCCTGTTGAGATAATTCTGGATCCTAATTTCAGCATTCATTGTGTTAACTTCGTGTTATCCATAATTTGTTGAATATAACATCAAATGCCTTTATCCAAGTCATTGATAAAAAATGTTAAACAGCAGAGTGCCAAGTACAAATCCTTTTAATGCTCCCTTAAGGAACACATTGAGATTGAACTATAGCTACTCTTTGATCCTAGCCATCCTACTAGTTCTGAAGATATCTGTTTTATTATCATCCAGCCCATATCTCTCTAACTTTTCCCATAGGAATAGTATAAAATGCTTTAACAAAATGTTTTCTAAAATCTAGTTGAATTTTCTCCATAGCAGTCACTTTATTGTTTAGTTAAAAAAAAAAAAGGAAATAAGGTTCATCTGGCATGACTTATTTTTTCATTTATGTTTAGCATTCATTCAATTGGATTTTGAACTTAAATTTCTTTTTCTCCTTCCTGATCCTCCCCCACTCACTGAGAAAGCAAGCAATATGATCTCAATGTGAAGTATTGCAAAACTTATTTACACATTACCCATTTTGCAGAAGAAAAAAGATAAGAAAAAGGAAGTGAAAAAATATGCTTTAATCTGCATTCAGAGTTCATCAGTTCTTTCCTTGGATGTGAATGTCATTTTCCTTTGAAATGAGTCCTTTAAAATTGTCTTGGATCTTTCCTGATGACAGTAACTAACATTCACAGTTGATCATTGTCACAATATTGCTAGGACCGTATACAATATTCTCCTGGTACTTCTCACTTCATTTTTTTTATCAATTCAAATAATTCTTCCCAGATTTTCTGAAACCATCCTGCTTATCATTTCTCACAGAACAATAGTATTCTATCACAATTCCATAATAATCCATACAATCTGTTAACCATTCCCCAATTGAAGGCCATCCTCTCAATGTCCAGTTCTTTGCTGCCACAAAAAGAGCTGTTATAAATATTTTTGTTCATAAAGGCCCTTTGGCATGACTAATTCTTGATGAAGCGATGCTGGTACTTCCCTTTTTAAAAAATTAAATTTAATTAAAAAATTTAAAATATGAAGCTTTTTATCTTATTTTTTTATTTATTTATTTTTAAACATTTATATAACCTTTTATGGTTTGCAAAAATTTTTTTAAAATAAATATTCTTATTTGCTCTTCACAGCACCCCTGGCACATAGGTGCTATTATTATCCCCATTTAACATGAGTAAACTGAGATTGAGAGAGGTTAATGACTTATCTAGGGCCACACCGAATTCTAATCCTGATTTTCCTTACTCAAAGCATACTCTTCCATTTATTATGCCATGCTTTTCCTCACAAGTGGGACAGAAGCTAGTTGCTACTCCGGATTGGAGCAGATCTCTTATTGGGGAATAGTAGGAGATAAGGATTTATAGGCTATTTTCTGACTTGATTCTTAATTATTGTGACTGGCAACAAATCTAACCTTTTATCAAGAAGTCATCTCTGCTGCTTAGTATAAAGACATTTACTATGCAAGAAATCTGACCAGCAGACATATTTAACCAGCAGAAAATCTGAAAAGCAATGAAAAGTGCCTACTACTTTTTTTTTTTTTTGCTATAGAGCTGTTCAAGTTGCTGAATAATAAACTTGATAATCCATGTATATGATATTCCATCTTCCACCTCTCAGCCTTTCCACAGACAATCTCCTTTGTCTGAATTGATTTTTACTTTAGTTTCTTGAACTCTCTAATTCTCTTTATCATTCAGCTCAAGAGCTGCTTCTTCTGTGAGTTCTCCACTATTGTTAATTCTCTAGCCTCCAAAATACTTTGTATTTATGTATTTGTACATAAATGTATCCCCAATAAAAATACCTTCAGGGTAGGGACTAATTTTTTTTTGTCTTTATATCTCTAGCAACTAGCACAGTGCCTGGCACATCATGTGAATTGTTGATATAAATACATATATTGCTATCAAAGCTTTATGGAACTTCTAATAATAAATCACCTAGATAGGGATTCAAGAAAAATGATTTTTGTGGTATGTTACAGGAGTTCTTAACTTGGGATCCAAGAACTCTTTCTTTTAATATTTTGACAGCTGTATTTGAATATAATTGATTTTCTTTGAAATTCTTTGCATCTTTTTTTTAATGAATTTGAAAACATTTTTGTGAGAAATGGTCCATAGATTTCTCTAGACTGATAAAAGGATTCATGATACCAAAAAAATTAAGAATCTCTGACATAAAAGATCATGTGACATATTACTTGGCTAAAAGCAAAAATGTTCAAGATTGAATTTGTCTTTGCATCTTTCTTCCTTTTCCCTCCTTATAGTGGAATATACCAGCTGCCTCATATGTTACCCTTTCATTAGTCAGTCAGCAGCCATATTCAGTCAATTTTCAACTTTTCCCAAGTAACATTCTAGAAAATGGTGCAAAAATCAAATATATAACTGTTGATACATAGAGCCTGTGGGAAATAGGGAATTAAATTTTCATAACCACTGAAACCTGTAATCTTTTGGTAAACATGAAAAAACACTTCTTTTGCACATAATTCTATAATATGAAATATTAATTTTGATTAATATGTGCTTTCCCCTAACATAGTTATTTGAATTAAGTCATAAAATTCAATGCATCAAATAAAATTGGTAACATGTAAAACATTTTTTTTCTTACTAATAATTCTGTGACCTTTTAGGTAATATTTCCATTTTAAAAAGTTGATTTTAGACAAATATTCACTTTTCATAACACATAAAATCTACAGTATTATATAAACTATAAAGCAAATTAAATTCTTAGAACTAAAACATTTTAAAACTTGAATCTCATCTTCCATTGTGTCAAATGATGGTATAAAGGTGTTGTACTGTATACCATACTGTGGTAGACATTTCTATCTTGATCACTCTGAAAATCAAAGGAGAGGTTGCTGGGACTTTAGTCAGTGGTTTTGAAAGACATTACTACTGACATTCTGTCCTTCATGGATGGTAGATGGCTCTGAAGATAGTGAAGGATGCATCAGCTTGAAATAATGCTTTGTGTGCTGTTTGATATTTTTAAGGGTTTTGGAGTATGGGAACATATCTTGGAAAATGCATGATTACTAATGTGAAAGTGAAAACGAGGTTACCAACAAAATCACTGAATGCTTGAAAGTTAAATGTATGAATGTTGAGGATTGACTGTTCCCTACTATATTATATGGAGGATACAGAAATATAAACCAAGTAATTACAATTTCAGAGATAGGAGGGGCCTGAGACATTATGTGTTTACACTCATTTTATAGGCAATAAGGCTGAATTCCACAGAGGGAAAGTGACTTGTCCTAGAGTCAGTACCTTTGTCAAAGTTTTGGCAAAGCCATGACTAGAACCCAGTTCTTCTGACATAATTAAGTTCTGCTCAAGATTCACATTCTTTATACATATATATATACGTATATATATATATCTTTTTATTTGCAAATATGTGCATAGGTAATTTTTCAGCATTGACAATTGCAAATCTTTTTGTTCCAATTTACAAATATGTGCATAGGTAATTTTTCAACATTGACAATTGCAAATCTTTTTGTTCCAACTTTTTCCCTTCTTCCTCCCACTCCTTTCCTCAGATGGCAGGTTGACCAATATATGTTAAATATGTTAAAGTATAAGTTAAATACAATATATGTGTACATGTCCAAACAATTATTTTACTGTATAAAAAGAGTCAGACTTTGAAATAGTGTACAATTAGCCTGTGAAGAAAATCAAAAATGCAGGTGGACAAAAATAGAGGGATTGGGAATTCTATGTAGTGGTTCATAGTCATTTCCCAGAGTTCTTTCGTTGGGTGTAGCTGGTTCAATCCTTACTGATCTATTGGAACTGATTTGGATCATCTCATTGCTGGATATGGCCACGTCCATCAGAATTGATCATCATATAGTATTGTTATTGAAGTAAATAATGATCTTCTGATCCTGCTCATTTCACTCAGCATCAGTTCATGTAAGTCTCTCCAGGCCTTTCTGAAATCATCTTGTTGGTCATTTTTTTGCAGAACAATAATATTCTGTAATATTCATATACCACAATTTATTCAGTCATTCTCCAATTGATGAGCATCCACTCAGTTTCCAGTTTCTAGCCACTACAAACAGGGCTGCCACAAACATTTTGGCACATACAGGGCCCTTTCCCTTCTTTAGTATCTCTTTGGGGTATAAGCCCAGTAGAAACACTGCTGGATCAAAAGGTATGCACAGTTTGATAACTTTTTGAGCATAGTTCCAAATTGCTCTCCAGAATGGCTGGATGTGTTCACAGTTCCACCAACAATGTATCAGTGTCCCAGTTTTCCCACATCCCCTCAAACATTCTGCATTATCTTTCTCTGTCATTCTAGCCAATCTGACAGGTGTGTAGTGGTATCTCAGAGTTGTCTTAATTTGCATTTCTCTGATTAATAATGACTTGGAGCACAAAATTCACATTCTTAAGGAGTTAATGACATGGTTCTTGCCCCCAAGGAGCATGTAGTTTATTTGGGGTTAAGAAGAGACATAATATGTACACAAGTAAGATAGAAATTTTAAGGTGAAAGAGAACTGAACCTAGAAAAAAAGATAAAGATTATGAAAGGCAGAAATTAGAAGAGAATGCATTCAAAAATGGGGAACTGCTTGGGCAAATATACAGAAGATAATTAATGCCATTTTCTGGGAAAAAAAGACTAGCATTCTAATTTTGTTAGACTAATTTTGTTGTAGAATGTATGAAAGAAAGAAATGTGAAGTAACTCCAGAAATATGGTAACCAGGTTGTAGAACAAAAGTGTCAAACATGCTGACTCTTCAGGCAACAGGATATAAGTAGAATTAGATAAAAATATAATTGAGAAATATTTATCAAGATAAATAAAGCTACAATATAAAATAATGTTAATATGTGGTTTTCTAAGTCCATATGCAGCCTATAATAAACCTTATGCATGGTTTAGTGACCCTCATTTCTCTTTGAGCTTGACCACACTATTGGAGAAGACCTTAAATGCCAAGCTAAGAAATTTGTGTTTTGTCTTTGAGACAAGTGCCATGGGAAGATTAAAAAACAAAACAAAACAAAACAAGAACAGTTATATAAAGCATAGATTAAAAGCAGTGAGAACAGAGAGAGGCAGACTGATTAAAAGGCTGTCCATGTGAGAGGTAATCAGGGTCTGCATTAGGTTTGTGACTGTATGATTGAACAGGAGGATGAGATTGCCCTAGATTATTTTAGTGGAGGTAAAATCAAAAGAATTGGATATGGGACTTGAGGAAGAGGGAATAGTTTTTGAGTATTCAGAGGTTTGGAATGGAAGTTTGGTGACTTTAAAGAGGAAGCTGATGAGTTCAAAGAATCAAAGCTATTGATTTAAGATCTTAAGGGAGGGGGGAACTATTTTTTAGTTTGCATGTAGAAACAGTGCTAGGTAGTAGAAAAATTTCCCTTATACAAAAACCCAAATATGCCTTTCTGCAGTTTGCCCCCATTATTCTGTTTTTTGAGTCCATGCAGAACTAGTTTAACCCTTTCTCCACCTGATAGTCCTTCCCTGAAACTGGCAGTTATGTTCTTCCCATGGTTCCTTCACTGAATCCATATAAGGCATGATCTCAAGGGTTTTTACTATCATAATGGTTCTCTTCTTGATTCAGTCCTATTTGTCTTTCCTTAAAATGTGATTCCCAGAATTGAAGACAGTACTCTAGCTATGGACTGATCTGGACACAGTACATTGAAATTATTTCTGTTCTTGTTCTGAACCAGAAAGAAAGGCATGCCTTTCATAAATTAGCCTAGGATAGTGTTAGCTTTTGTTGAACACCACATTATCTCACTGGGCTTGAAGTCCACTAAATATTCAAATCTTTTTTTTTTTTTAATGGTAACTCTTGTCTGGTCCTCTCTCACATATGCTATGATTGTAGCATTGATGTTTTGAAAGGAAGTGAAAAAATTTACATTTCTCCAAATTTAGTGTCACTGTATTTGAAAGTCTATCCTATTCTAGCCAGGTGTCTGACTCTTATGTAATGGATTAACTATGCCTTCTAGTTTTGTGTCACATTTACATTGATAAGTAGACGATCTAAGCTTTTGTCCAACTCATCACAGATTTCTTGGACAATCCATTTGAGACATTCCTCCAAAATGACATAGATCTATTCATGACTGTTCTTTGCATTTAGGTGTTTGTTCAAGCAATAATTCCAATTCCCACCTTACTATCCCATCACTTAACAAACATCTCTCAATATTGGTGGTAAAGATAACATGAGAGACTGTCAAATACTTTGGTAAAATCTAAGTGTACTGTGTCTACTGAATTTCCCTAAGCTAACTATGACTCTGCTTTTTTGAGGGGGGACATGAAAGAATAGGGAGGTGGTACCTGTCATTTAATTTATGTAGAAAGTTAGATGCTTGTATGCAACCTAACAGTTTTGTAACTGTAGGTTGAATAAGGTAAAACTTCCTGTTCTATTCTGACTAATCACATTAATGCTTGGCTGCTATGGGAATGATAATATCTGTTGTTTCTGGCCACAAATGGCTTAGTGTTGAAACCTGCCAGTGATTTGAGATGAAGAAGAATACTTTTAAAAATCCATGGAGAGAGTCAATGGCTCTTCTTACTCACTGGCCAATAAAAGGAAGTCAAAACTTTAGAATCTTTCAGCATGGTTACAAAAATGATAGAAACAACAAGCTTAATGCTCTGTTTAACCCATTAAAATTTCAGAAAAAGGTGAAACTATGTTAGCTTTTAGTGATTATTGCTTCCTTTTCCAAGTGTCTATAAACCTTCCCTTCAATAATAAGTTCTAGAATTTTGTTAGAAATAGAAGTCAAATTCATTGGACTATTATAATTTAAAGTCAATTATATACATATATATACACACACATACATATATGTATATATTTTAAAATCTTTAGAAAGAAATCACTACATTTGTCTTTCTTTAGGCCTCTAAACTCTCAGATTGTCCTTCAGCAATCACATACCTTAGGAGATAATTTTTCTAAGTAAGTGTTTATATATGCATATGCATATATATATGTATTGTTTGAAATAAGTTTCACACACACAATTCTAGAAAATTTTATTAAATTGATGGTTAGCCACATCCAGCCATTCTGGAGAGCGATTTGGAACTATGCTCAAAAAGTTATCAAACTGTGCATACCCTTTGATCCAGCAGTGTTTCTACTGGGCTTATACCCCAAAGAGATACTAAAGAAGGGAAAGGGACCTGTATGTGCCAAAATGTTTGTGGCGGCCCTGTTTGTAGTGGCTAGAAGCTGGAAAATGAATGGATACCCATCAATTGGAGAATGGTTGAGTAACTTGTGGTATATGAATGTTATGGAATATTATTGTTCTGTAAGGAATGAACAGCAGGATGAATACAGAGAGGACTGGCGAGACTTACATGAACTGATGCTAAGTGAAATGAGCAGAACCAGGAGATCATTATATACCTCAACAACGATACTGTTTGAAGATGTATTCTGATGGAAGTGGATCTCTTCGATAAAGAGAGCTAATTCTGTTTCAATTGATCAAGGATGGACAGAAGCAGCTACAACCAAAGAAAGAACACTGGGAAATGAATATAAACTGCTTGCATTTTTGTTTTTCTTTCCAGGTTATTTATACCTTCTGAATGCAATTCTCCCTGTGCAATAAGAAAACTGTTCGGTTCTGCACACATATATTGTATCTAGGATATACCGTGACATATTCAACATGTAAAGGACTGCTTGCCATCTGGGGGAGGGGGTGGAGGGAGGGAGGAGAAAAATCGGAACAGAAGTGAGTGCAAGGGATAATGCTGTAAAAAATTACCCTGGCATGGGTTCTATCAATAAAAAGTTATTAAAAAATTGATGGTTAGTGAAAATATTAAAGGGATGGTAATTGATATCTAGAAGAGGAAGCAGTAATCACAAAGAGTAAGCATGGCTTAATTAAAAACAAATCATGCCAGACTAACTTCATTTCCTTTTATTACAGAATTACTACATTGGTAGACTAGAAAAATGCTGCAGATATTTTTTCCCAAGGGTTTTAGTTTAGCACTTGATAAAGTCTCTTAAGGATTTTTTTTTTTTTTTTTGGTTAAGTTAGAGAAATGTGGGCTAGACAATAGTAAGGTTAAGTGGAATTGGAACTGCTTGAATTGCAAGAGCCAAAGAGTAGTCATTATTGGTTCAGTATCAGTTTGGAAGGAGATCTAGCAGACTGCTCCAGGCATCTCTCCCTGGCCCCATGCTATTTAGCATTTTTATTAATGACTTGGCTAATGACACTGATGCAATGCTTAAACATTTTCAAATGACACAAAGCTAAGATGGATAGCTAACAATTTGGGTGATGGAGTTTTTGGGATCCAAAAAGAACTTGACAAGCTAAAAGGTTGGGTCAAATCCATTATGATGAAATTTAATATAAAGTCATCATTGTATACGGAATAGAAGAGGACAGGCCTTGTGGCAGGGATACCTGGATTCAAGTACTCTCTATGCCACATAATGGCAGTGTGACTCTGGGTAAATCACTTAGAATCTCAGAACTCTAGGCAAATCTTTAAGAATAGAAGTTATGTAAAGTTGCCAGGCTATATTGATAGAAGGAATTTTCTCACTAGAAGTTCCAAATACTGATGAAATAACAAGTCCAGATTAAAAAAAAAGGCATTTTATATTTGAGTTAAAAAGTCAACTTTGAAATATTCCTGAGCATATATATATATGTGTGTATGTATATTCCACACACATATATATCTTCATGTATGTATTTGTGAATGTGTGTGTATCTATAAATATTTATATTTGGAATTTATCTCTACTAACATGATAATTGAACCCACAGAAACCAATAAAATCATCAAGGAAGAGAGTGTAGAGAAAGAAAATAAGGGTCAGTGGTACAGCTTGGGTATACATCCACCATGAAGGGATGGGAAATGGATGATAAATTAGCACAATCAAGTTAGTTAGTTTGGAAAGAAGAATCAGGATAGAATAAGGTCATGAGAATGAAGAGGTGAGTGAGAATTTAGGAGGAGAAAAAAATAACATGATAAGAACTGAAGAGGAGTCGAGAAGGATGAGAGTTAAAAAAAATCACTGGATTTCGCAAATGAGAGATCCATAACAACTTTTCAGAGGACAACATCAGTTGAGTGGTAGGGATGGAAGTGATTGAGGTGTGAATGGATAATAACTAATACATATGAAAGATGTTTCAAACAGTACAAGACAGTGCATGATAAATCCTAGATTTCTGGGGTAAACTATACACTATAGGAGTTCATAAGAGAAGGTACTCAGAACACAGGAATAAACAGGAAAGACTTTGTGGAAGAAGTGGAATTTGAATTAAGTTTTGAAGGATGCTTAGAGTATGCGCAGGCTAAGGGTAGGTTAAAAAATATCATTCCAGGAGAGAAAAATAAGACAAGTGAGATCATAAGTGTAATGTAATATAATATAGAAATTTAAACTATCATTCTTAGTAAGTCATCTCCATTATGAGTTATAGAATGGAAATGCCCTTGGGTCAATGAAAAGACAGTTCTTCTTAGTGATTTCCTGGATTGGAGTACATAGAGGGTATATATTTGAAGCAATGGGAAATAAATTAGGTTAGATGGGATGAAGATAGATAATGAAAGGCCCAGAGACCAGACAGATGTTGAATGTAAGAAGCAATAGGGAGCCATCGGAGGTTTTGGGACAGAGTTTAAGACAGCAGTCTGTAGATTGATTAACCTCATCATTGTTCTTGAGAAAACCTGTCAAAGTTGAGATTGATGGTAGGAATTTCATGACCTTTTGCTGGTGGAGGAAGATAATCTTATGTGTAAAGGACCCTTTCCATAACCCTCTGTTTGTATCATATAGGTAGCTACCTAGCATACCTACATTTAAGACTGGTTCCTGTTATAACATTATTGAGTGACTTCTGCATAAGATGTCATTTGCTGTGGTATGAAGTTGATTAGAGACTAATTCATCCCTTAGTACATGGTCCCAAGTTGTCTGTTATAGACCAAGACAGAGAACTTTTTCCCTTTCCAGAGCAACCCAATGACTTCACACTGTAAAGTGGTTCTCAAAGTATGGTCTAGAGTATGAGGATCTCTGAAATCCTTGTAGAGGGTCTACAAATTCAAAAAAAGTTTTTATTTCCAATATGGTAAATGTCTATAAATATAATCCAGATAAACAAAAATGCTTTGGAGAGATCCTCCATCTCTATAATTTTTAATAGGATAAAGATACTGAAAACTGAAGTTTGAGAACCACTGCTTTACAGCTTTCTCTCAGCTTATAATGTCAAGATGGGTGGTGATAGGGAGAGCAGTATATTTTTTATAACAAGCACAGCACAAAGAATTATCCTACAACCCTAATAATTCAAAGTCTTCTAGGATCCTTGCCTTCTGCTCTGGGGAACCAAGCATTTACATTCCTAAAGTGCCATGTTTCCAACTCCTAATTTTAAAATCTTGACTACTTACTTGCTCTTACTTAAGACCTATACACTTAAAAAATGACTTCATTTTCTCTTCCTTCTGGCTGATTAATGCTTAACTTACCCCTGGCTGTTTCTTTTGTTTATTCTAATCCTTGCCCCCTGAGTGGAAAGAGTTCCTAAGCATTAAGGCACTGAAAAATTATTATCTTCATTCATTCAATCAATTAATGTTTCTTAAGTTTCTGGTGGAGCAGTGGATAGAGCACAAGCCCTGGAATCAGAAGACTGACTATCTTTTGGGCAAGTTACTTAATCCTGTTTGCCTCAGTTTCCTCATTTGTAAAATGAAGTAGAGATGGAAATGGCAGACCACTCTAACATCTCTGCCAAGAAAATCCCAAATGGAGGCACGAAGAATTGGACACCACTAATCAACAGCAACAACAAATAAATGTTAGCTCAATCCTGAGTTGTGTGTAATACTGCCCCAAGCCTTAGGTCCTTCTTACTGTTATTTTCAACATATATTTTTTAAATTTTTATTTAATAATTACTTTATATTGACAGAATCCATGCCAGGGTAATTTTTTTTTACAACATTATCCCTTGCACTCGTTTCTGTTCCGATTTTTCCCCTCCCTCCCTCCACCCCCTCCCTTAGATGGCAAGCAGTCCTATATATGTTGGATATCAATATATTGTTTTTAAAAACAACTTTGAACAACAGAATCATTTTGACTATTATAAATATCCAAATTAACTACAAAGGACTACAAAAAAAGTGCTGCGTCAATTACATAGTAAGCACCGTGTTAAACATAGTCCATGGTAAAGAATTTACATCCTTTATCAATTTGGAGTATAGTTTCAGTTGGGAAAGATGGGAATAGAATCAGTCAGTTAATTAGCAGGCATTATTAAGTTCCTTCTTTGTGTCAGGCATTGTGCTAGCAGCTGGAAAAGCAAAGCCAAAAATGAAATGATTCCTGTCTCAAAACTCTTATACTTTCAAGGGGGAAGACAACATTCACATATATAACTATGTAAAAAAAATAAATACAAGGTAATTTTTGGTGGAAGGAACTAGCAGCTGGAGGAAGGGAGGAATACCAGAAAGGCTTCATGCAGAAGGTGGCTTTTAAGTCAAGTTTTGGAGGAAACTAAGAATTCTAGGGGATGGAGGTAAAGAGAGATAGCTAGGAAATACAGTGACTAGACTGGCGAGCTTGGAGTCAAAAACACTTAAGTGCGACTTCAGATACTTTCTAGCTCTGAGAAAGTCACTTAAATTCTGCATCATTTTCAACTATAAAATAGAGATAATAATAATTATAGCAATAGAGTTGCTGTGAGAATATACTCAGACATAATTTGTAAAAACTCCTTTGTATGGTGTCTGGCACACAATAGTCATTTAATAAATGCTAATTCCCCTCCTCCCTTCTCTTTGAGAGATTGGGACAGCCTGCAGAGAAACAGAGATGAAAAAAATGGAATATTATGTATTTGGAATGGAAAAAAAGAAGCCACTGGCTGGTCTGAGGAATCTATGAAGGGGAGATATAATGTAGAAGAAAGCAAATGAATGGAAATAAGAGAAGAAAAAAAATGGAGAAGTCAGGACACCAGGTTCTAGAAGTCTAGATCTGCCACCATCTATCTATATGGCCTTGGCCAAGGTTCGTTTTTCTCATCCATAAGATTAAGTGGGTGAATGAGATGCTCTTAGTTCTTTTGCAACTCTGACATTCTATACTATCTGCTCTAAGGGTCTCTTCCTGCAATAATCTAGGATCCTTTCCAAATATATTTCAGGTGCCTATAGAATAAGTACAGAGGAAGCCTAAAGTCAATTGCAGGGTTAAGCTGTCTCATGGATCAGTTAGAAATGGCACATCACGTACTGTCCTTTAATAAGTTTTAACTCCTGAGCTGCTCTGGAAACTGAACGTGAGATTTCCAGTTCCTTTTCTCCTGTGTTTCACTGCCTAGAGGGAAGAACTGACTGATGAGTTTGAATATCCATCAACAAATAATAAATAATAATAATAATAATCCACCTGCCGCAGGGTGGTCAGCCAGGAAGACTGAGTTTTCTGTTGTTCTTTGTTTTTTTTTTTTTTTTTTTTTTAATATAATCCTAAAGTCAATTTTAATGGATCAGTCTTGTGCTACATAAGACTTTCTCTTCCTCCCTCTTCAATTTTGTATTCTCAGGATCAGTAGGTTCATAGTTTTGGTATCTTATAACATCATTCAAATTCTGTTACCTAATTCTAGTTTTCAAGGAGTTATTTTCTTCCTTAAGATTTTGGATCTCTTTTTCTAATTGGCTAACTTTCTTTTCATAATTTCCTTGGATTGTTTTTATTTTTCCTAATTTTTCTGTGATCTCTCTAATTTGATTTTTGAAGTCCTTTGAAAGTTCTTCCAAGAATTCTTTTTGGTCTTGTGATCATTTGACATTAGCCTTTGGGTGGAAATGGCTTTTTTTCCCTCCTCTTCCTCTGAATATGAACCCAGCCCTTCTTTTATACCACAGTACTATCTATGGTTGGGATATTACTCCTTTTCTTGCTCATTTTTATTTTTATATTGTTTTGTTTTATTTTTAGCAGCTTATTGTAATCAGGTTATAATCCTGACTTATGTGTAATATTACCCAAGCCTTAGGTCCTCCTTACTGTTATTTTCAATAGTATTTTTAAAAACAACTTTGAACAACAGAATCATTTTGACTATTATAAATATCCAAATTAACTACAAAGGACATATGAAGGATGATACTATCTGCTTCCAGAGAAGGACTGATAAATAGAAGTATATATAGATATTTATAGAATGATTTTACATATATATATATATGAACACATTTTTGTCTAATGGTAGCCATTTCTAGGGCAGGGAAGAGAAAGAAAAAAAGGAGAAAAAAAAGTTACATAACTTTATTATGTATTTTAAAGGAATATCAATTTGAACATAATGGATTTGCAATTTCATGTGCATTTTTAAAAAAAAATCTAATGGAAATGCTTGTGTTATTTCATAAATTAGAAATAAAATTTAAAAAGACGATCATAGTCAAGGCTGTCAAGAAAATTAAGTTTGTCTTTGGTGCCACCAGCATCCATGTTTGGTCTTGTTTTGTCCCCAATTTGGTTCAATAAGCCTCTTTCCCACTTTTCAACATCATTGGGCTCTCCCTCATATTGACTCATTAAAACTTATTCCTAGGATAAAAACTGAGATAGGCAAATGACTAATAGGACTTAAGGGCCTATGTCTCTTGGGAAAGTGTCTCTAAATCTGGGACAAAGACTGTTAGGAAGAAGCCAAAGTTATAAAACTCTAATGGTTAAACAATAAAGATATAAGCTTTTATTACTGGTTAATGCCGATAAGCCAGTAAAATATGGAGAGGATGTATTGTAATAATATTTTTCTGTGTATCATAGAGTCCTTCCTATCTCTGCTAATGTTATGTTATGTAAATAGTCTTGCTTTTAGTATTTCCCTTCAGCAATTTGGACATGTATGTGCATTTTGCCCCCTTTTTTTTTTTCTAGAAGCTCTTTGAAAACAAAGACTAGACTTTTCAATCATTCTTTGTAGAACCGAGCATGTTACAGATAAATAAAGAAAATTCATTTGTTCCTTTTTGAATCTTTTCCTCCTATCTTGTCTTCTTTTGTTTTTCTTAGTATTCATTCAATTGTCATCTTATTGATGGTCCCCCATTTTTACCATCCTCTTTTTTCTACATTCATTGTCTCTACTCTAATTCAAGACTTGTTTGCCTCTCATCTTAATAAAGGTACAATAATAATTATAATGGTTGCCTAAGTTACTCTTTTTTCTTAGTTTTCCCAATCCATCTTCTACAGAGCTAACAAATTGATATTCCTAAAGTACAGCTCTAGCCAGGTTACTCTCCTATTTAAAACCTTTCACAGATCTCTTACTGCCTAAAAGATGGAAGGGTGGTACTTCATTGATTTTCCTACCCACCTTAAAAGTAATTACTTTTGTCAAGTAACTGGACAGAACCTATAAACCTCCTTCAGGCAATTTAATTATTTTGATTTGGTCATCCAACAAATATTTATGAAATACTTGAAGGCTATCTACGATTGTCCTGCAGTCCAGATGGCTCCCTTCAAAAAAAGACCTTTCTGGATCCTCATTTCTGACCCATCTCCATCATCCATTCCCAGTTTTTAGTAGCACTTTCCCTCCCTGTTACTTTGTTTTTTTTTTTTTTTTAAATTTTATTTTATTTAATAATAACTTTGTATTGACAAAATCCATGCCAGGGTAATTTTTTACAACATTATCCCTTGCACTCGATTATGTTTCATTTTTTCCCCTCCGTCCCTCCACCCCCCCCCCAAGATGGCAAGTAGTCCTATATATGTTAAATATGTTGCAGTATATCCTAGATATAATACATATTTGCAGAACCAAACAGTTCTCCTGTTGCACAGCCTCCCTGTTACTTTGAATTATATTTATGTATGTGTATGTATAAATACATATGTATTATATGCATATGTATGTATAAATACACACACACATATACACATATTTTGTTTCTGTCATCCTTTCCTCAACCCTTCCTCCTTCTTTCCCAGGATAATGCAAGTTCCTTCAGGAAAAGTACAATTTCATTTTCTTTGCATCTCTAGTATTTTGTACACCCTTGGAATCTAGTAGGTATTTGCTAATTGCTTGTTGATTTGAATGCAACTGAGACTTGTGTAGATTAATAAACAACGTTGAAATCTGTTTCCTCCAAAGGGATGGCCAATTCTTTACCTTTCTACCCTCTCAGAAAGGAAAAATTTAAGAGGGCATGAAAAGAGACCCACTGCCCTAAATTCCCATCCTTTCTACTTCACTCTTGACAAGGGGAAATAAAAAGAAAGATAGCCAATGAGAGACAAAAAGCCCTTGAAGCCTCCTAGGTCTGGCCTTGATTCCCTCTTGCAGGCAGACGTCTCCAAAGCCAGACCTGGAATGAATGGTCTGACTAAGTACCGTGGGAAGCAACCACCAGTAGGACTCACTCGGAGGCTCCTGGAAAACAGCTTTGGCCCAGTCTCCCCCTAATCCTTTTTAATAGTCCCACTTGATAGCATTTAGGTATTTATTTGCTGATTAGGAGAAACACCACCACTACCTCAGAGGTCTCCCGGCAGGTGCTTGAAAACCAGGACTACTGGAGGGGCAATCAGATTCCTCCCTTCCATTCTGAGGTCCTGGGCATTAATATGAGAAGGAGGCATTGAGACCTGTTGGACTGTTTGGGGAGTGGGGGTAAGGGGGTAGAAAAGGGAAGTTGTTTAAAAGATCTAAACAAGCCAGCTGGGGCCAGAGTCCACTGGTGGAACAATATTATCTGGTGGGAATCTTTGTTTTCACTACATCACCTTCTATTTTTCAGGCCAACAGAATCCCCAAGCTGTAAACAGCACACCTTACAAATCAGCCTATCCTGACATCGCCCCAGCATTCATTACAAGCTGTAAAGGCACACTCGCAAGAAAGGTTGTAGTTCTGTAGCCCAATTTTCCATTGCAATAACCCAATTAACTGGTGTGTGTGTTTGTTTTACAAAGCTCTAAGCTACAATAAACCATGCAACTACGCAGGCTGCAGAAAGCTCCGTAATTAGGACAAGGTGTACACATTAAACCACTCTTTTTAAACTTCAAACCAGCTAACTTCTGACATACTGTACTGCTGGGGCTTCTGGGACCGAACCCAATTAACATCTTAGTATTTTATAAGCATCGTTTTAATTGCATTTGTATGCAATCTTCTCTCCAAGTGCCTTTCAAGGTGCTAGTCCTCGTGCAGATTTTTATTACTTTAGTGATTTAAATCGACCCTCTCAGAGCTTCCCGTTAATAATGACTACTTCTACTTCAAATGCTGGTCCAACATAAAACTCAGCTCTCAGAAGAATTACACTTCCAAACAGTTACATTTAACTTTATTATTACATTTTTAATTTTTCCCTCTGTTTGAACATTATGCCTTTAAACATTTTATCAACCTGTCAGCTCTCTTAAGTGCTGGAGAAGAGATTCTCTTTGAGCAGATGGGGATGATGGTTGTTTCTACCCCAATCATGGATTAAGATAATAGTAATAATAGCTCTCATGTCTGCAGTACTTTCTACCTATCTCTCTCCACAAAGTCCTCCTTGATGAGGTATAAAAGTAAATCTAGGTTCTTGAACACTCTGTGAATGGAAAGTAAGTTTAGACAGGTTAGCTTTAGGTATTGTTTTGGCAGGGGCCTTCTCTGTGAGGAACAAGAGGCTGATTATGGTTAGAGTGGCCATTTTGTGATGAATTTTTTTTTTGGCCAAGGCAACCCATGAGACATGGATGATTTGAAATCTGTTTACTTGTAGACCTACTTTATGGCGAAAGCAGATCCACTGGAGATTGATTATGCATTGTGAATCAAACAATCAATCAGTATACATTTATTATTAAGTACTTACTACATAAAATATACAGTGCTAGGTACTGAAAATGCAAAATAAGAAATGAAACCCTCTTACCTTCTAGGGGGAAGGGAGGGCATTAGCTTATCTGATCCCCTCACAGTAGTCCTATGAAATAGGTAGCACAAACATTTATCATTAATGTCAATTTGTGGATGCATAACTTGAGACTTAAAGAGGTAAAATGATTTATAGAATCATGAAATCTCTTAATTGGAAGGAACCTCAGAGGTCATGTAGTATGACACCCACCAGAAGCATGATTTCTCTCTACCTTATTTTGGGAAAGTGATCATCCAGGCTCTCTCTGCAGACCCCCAGTATCTTATTGTCATAGATGTTTGGACACAAAAGTTCATCTTCCTTTAGAGACATTATTGTTCAGTCATTTCACTATTTGTGACTCCATCTATGGTTTTCTTGGCAAATATGCTGAAGTGGCTTTCCATTTCTTTCTCCAGCTCATTTCACATATGAGGAAAATAATGCAAACAGGATTAAGTGACTTGCTCAGGGTCTAATAAAAAAGTGAAATCAGATTTGAACTGAGAAAGATGGGTCTTCTTGGCTCTAGACTCCATACTCCAACCACTGTGCCATCTAGTTGTCATCCTTTAGAAGTAGAGACCATTTAGCTCAATCCCTTCATTATACAGATGAGAAACTGAGGCCCAAAGAGGTTGAATATGGCCCAATATTACATGGATAATTAGTGATGGAGCTGACACTGGGACTCAGTTCTTTAGACTTGTCCAAATCTGTTCTTTCCATTGTGCCAAACAACCGGTCAGTGTGTTGCTATTTAATATCATGGTGGTAAAAGGAACTTTGTAACAAGCAAATTTAAGCCTGATAAATCCTTAGCTTTCTTAGACCAAGAATCCTGGAAACTAGGTCATTGCTAGAAGTTAAATGAAGAAGTAAGCAGTAAAAATCAGAGAGAATCAGTAGCTGAGGAGAGGGTCATTTATGGGGAAAGGTAGAAGAATCTTTTACTCTCATCACTTCTAGTTATTTTGATACAACGGATCACAATCTTCTGCATCTTGCTGGGAAAATATCACATGGATGTACAGGAAGATTTATGTTAAAGTGCATCACAGAAAATACCCCCACCCTGTGAACCAAATCACAAAGAAGAATCATGCAAATGCTACCTTACTGGTACAGCACGTGAATAAATTCCTATTTCCCATCAGAACAGCCCAAAGGAGGGAACCTGGGACAGTTTATGGAAATTTCAAAACATCCAAACAACTCTTTGTGTGTATGTGTGTGTGTTTTTAAACCCAGCAAGCAAAGTTAAAACATAATTTCCCAGTCTAAAATGAGGAGGGTTGAATTAAATAAAATCTTTCAGTTCTAACATTCTAAGATCCCTTCCACTTCTAATATTCTTTTCTCTAAGTTCTTCTTTGCTCTGACATTCAGTGGTTCTACAATTCTCTTTTTATATATGTATTTTTTTCCTGATATTTTTTGCTGAAAGATACACTCTGAAAATAAATACTAATGTTGTTCTCAATTAGAATTTCTCTTATCTGGATAAAAATCCAGAGCCTTGGGAAGGCAGTGGTATTTTCCTAGAATATTTTGAACCTTTTTGCTTGATTGAGTGTCTTGTCAAACAAAACTGGCAGGTGCTCTCCCGGAGCTGCCTGAACTTATGCAGATATGATTTCTATCATGCTTTTATTATGTGTAGTCTGTAATAAGGACGAGCATATATAAATCATCTCTGGATGGCACTTAGGATGCAATACTCAAAGGAGAAAGACATTTCTGCCTTCAGATGTCTAGCGATTTCAGATATCATACAGTAAGTCTCCTCTGAAGCACACAATCTCCAATTCTCCTCAAACCCTCCTGTGAAAGAATAAGACCTCCATATCTTGGCAAGTGTCATCCGGGAGATAAGAATTGTGCAGCTGAGACCCGGACACATGTTATCTTTAGGATGTGCTGATTTTTAAAGAAGTTGCATTTGAATAGAGGCTCCTCCAATAAATGGATTAAAGAGGCAGGTTTGATGAGATTGGGGAGCCTTTCACTCCCTTTCTAAATTGCTTGTTTCTAAATAGGCTACAAGGAAGCATTCAGGGAACTGAAATGATTGGAAGGAGCTGAGGGGTTCCAGTGGATCCTTATACAACCAGATTTGTGAACTAAGGTCACAAACATCTGGGGAAGTGAGAAGAGAGAAACTTAGGAAAGAAGGAAAGGTTGCCTAATGGAAATTCTGTAAAGACTTCCTTTCACATAATACTTTGTACATATTATCTCAGTTGATTCATACAACAGCCCTGGAAAGGAGGGAGGGTAGGTTAATTATAATCTACATTTTTCCATGAGGAAACTGAGGTTCCCTAAGGGAAAGGAAAAGGAAAAAAAAAATTTTAAGTTAAGAAGTGGTAAATCTGAGAAACTTGAATCTGGGTCTTTAGCTGTCAAGTTCCAATGTAAGGTCTGAATGTACTAGGCTTTCTGGGAAATAGAAAGTATCTGTTGTGTTAATCCTTCTTTAATTATTCAAAAGATTTGTGATGTCATCAAATAAAAGAATGAAAAATCCTTTATTAAATGGTTACTATACACCAGGCACTGTACTAAGTCCATAAGGGGTACAAATTAAAACTCCCAGATGGACCAAGACCTCAAAGACTTTGCATTCTAATAGAGAAAGACTATTGGCAAGTGATGATCAGGGAGGAAGATGTTTAGTTTAGGAAGTCACAGGGGAAATGACTGATATAATTTTTTCCAGGAATGGCTGTGTTATTTTGATTATTGGAGGCAACTTGACAGAGTAGAGAGAATATTGAACTCAGAAGTGGAAAGAACTGAGTTCAATCTCTGCCTTAGACATTGATTGACTATGTGACTGGGCAAGTAATTTAACCTTTTTTAGCTTCATTTAGTGCTTCATTTAAGGGGCTATTGTGGGATCAAATAAGATAATTTATGTAAAAAAAAAGATAAAAACCTTTAAGTAGCAATCACTATAACCATTCTCAGAACTTTGAATAGGAAGGGGAGAGGAATAGTAGAGATAAATACTGCTTCAGTGAATGGAGTGGATCATAATTCCTCCATGCCTTAGGAGTTGATTTTCCTGAGTTTCTTTAGTTAGCATTTTGTTTCTGTCTTTGCAGTTCTAGCATAGCATTTTACACATGGTAGGAGTCTACTGAAGATTTGTTTATTCATTCATTGATTCACCTGGTGGCCTTTCTGTATTTAACTAATCATCACTGAGCCTATATTTAATAATTTTCCAATTTGGATAGGAAATCACCAGAATTTGAACTTTGTTACAAAGCTTTAAATAGGCAGATGAAAGAGAGGAAGAAAGAGAATGACAGAACTAGGGTTATAAATACAAGCAAGTAAAAACAGTTCCTGCCTTCATGGAGTTTATATTCCATAAGAGTTTAGGGAAAATAATACATAAAGGGGATGCTGGAAAAAGAAGTTATATAGTGAGGTTGATGATTTAATCAGTGAGATGGCATAGAGGCCTGGATCCTGGCAAAATGAAGCAAAAGTTTTAGACAATGGAGGCTCATTCCCTTTCTAATATAAGCAACCACAGTAGGACTTTAGTAGAGGATTATTATAATAACCAGTCAGGTTTACATAATGATCCAAAGTTTATAAAGTGCTTTCTTTCCAATCAGATAGCCAAAGGGGCTTAATTTACTTGTTGTTAAGTGCCATCCATGGGAATTAAATTGGCCAGGGGTGACCTGGGAAGGCAATTTCTTGCCTTCCTTTCTAAAACCATCTCCCTTTTTTAGTATTCTCATTTCAATTCAGGTCAATACCAACTGACTATCATGAATGACTCTGCATAAGTAGCAACTTTGAAGAGGGCATGAGTGTTGTAACTGGAACTAGAGAGGATCGAGTTCAAATCCTATCTCTCCTGTATACAAGATGTGATATAAGTAAATAACTGGTCCTCTCTGAGTTTCATTTTCCTTACATGTAAGATGGGGGTAACAATATATTACCTACCTCACAAAGTTATTGTGAGACTCAAATGATGAGCACAATAAAACATCAATTTTTATTATTATAGATAGCATTGACTTGAAAAATTGGTGGCCAACAGTGTATTGAGTATACCAAGAGTCCAGTTTCCTATTTTCTTGGCCAATAATATGTTATTTCCTCTAGTTAATTGGCTTTCCTTTGTTTACTACTCTTAGACAATTTCATTTATAGGTTCTTCCACATCCTTAGGGACTGAGCGCCCAGCCTGGGGAAATTATGCTCTTTTAGCTATGTCTTTCCTATGTTAGGGCCAAGGCTTCAGATCTAATACCATGTTCCCTACTTTCCAAGATTGGCGGAAGTAAGACAGCTCACCTTTTGTCTTCACATTGTGCCAGGAAGGAAAGTATTTGATAAACTCATTTACACAAAAGTATTATTAGTGTGATCCATTTTTCCAGAGAACCAAAGGTGAGGACTGAACTCAGAGAAATGAAACTCAAATGATAGAATTGAAGGCCCAATGATAGGTGAGTTTAGGATGTAGTTTTAGGCTGGAGGGGTTTCCCTGGTGTTCCCTGACGCCATTAGAACCAAAGCAGATCCTAGAGTTCATGTAATTCAATTCCCGTATGCAATATCTGAGGAGACTGAGACCCAGGGTAGAAAAAATGACTTTCTCACAATCACATACCTATTTAGAGGTTGAGCAGCACTCAAATCCAGATCTCTTGAGTCCAGTCCTACCCATTATCCAGGAGTGTGCTGTTAAACATTTAATAACTGGTTCTCCAAAGTAAAAAATGCTTATGTAACACAGATTTTTTGTATTATTATTTTCTTCATCACTTTCTTAAATAGAGACAATTGACAAAATGATAATTAAGCTTTGATTTGTAGTTTTTGCTGATTTCTGAGGGGTAAATGCTGAAAATTTAACAATCAGCTTTTGTGAGCTAGTAAGAGCTAGTAGACCCTTGACCACACTATGCAATTCCATTTATTCTTAAGGTCAGCCCTGGTGGTGATTGTAATCCCAATGGGGTCCCATGTGATTGAGGTGGAGAGATGAACACCATTAATAAGACTGACAGAAAGAAACTGATGAAAAAGGAGAACTGGATTGGAGATTGAAAACCAAGATGAAAAAAGAGAGAGATTTCATGACTGGGATCTTTTTTATTAATTGTTTTTTTCATATTAATAAGCATTTATTTTTTCCCCACCTACTTCACCTTCCGCACTGGGTAAGGGAAAAAGAATAAGAAAATGCTTGTAATGAATATGCATGGTCAAGCAAAATAAATATAAATTGATGAAGACTCAAGGGAGCAGAATGGGGAGAGGGGAAGGAAACAAATATTTATTAGCCACCTACCATGTGTCAAGTATTATGCTAAAGCATTTTGTCAATATACTGCTTTGCTTAACCTCACAACCACCCTGTGAGATAGATGTCAGAAGAATCAGGAGAATGATCTGTACAATAACCAGAATGTTGTAAAAGTGAGCAGTTTGGACTCTGACCAACCCTCATTCTGGAGGACTGATGACGGTCTATGTTAGCCACCTCCTGACAAAGAAGTGATGGACTCAAGGGGCAGAATGAGACAGACATTTTTGGATATGGTCAGTGTAAGAATTTGTTTTCCTTGACTGGGGTCTTTCTAATGAGAACAGAGGGTGATTGGTTCTTTTGACATAAAGCCCAGGAAGTCACTTTGACATGCACTATCTTTCACTTTATCCAGAGATAGCTCTGGCCGGATAAAGTGTGTCACTGTGAAAGATCACTCTTAGTGGCCATTGATTGCAGGCCTTCAGGCCAATGTGTCATCATCTCTCCCCTCCCCCCTCCCCAAGTTTCTGTTTATATATGGGGGCCTCGTTCTGCTTTTTGGAGGCTGATACTTAACAATGATGAAAATAAGCCAACAGTTTTAAGGAGCCTGGTTTGTGAAATTTTAGACAGAGGAATGATTTGGGAGGGGGTTAAATGAATTCTCCATCACTAACAAAAAGCCCTCTCTTAGTTCTGACTTATTAAGGGAAACCAGGAAAGACATTCCTTGACATTTATGAGAAAATGGGTTTTTCAATGATGATAATGACATCCTAGAATTGAAAGAATCCTCCAATAGTAGTCTGGTATAACACCCTGCTTTTCTGTCTATGTCATCCAAGTCCTCTGATGTAGTCATTGCATCTCTTTTTCCCACACTTGAAGAATGGATGTGCCATTGTTTGCTTTTCTCTTGATAGCCTTCTTTTAGCATTTCACCTTCCTTATATCTTAGCTCAATCTAATTGGTCCAATGTTGCTATATTTTCTTAGCTCATCCTTGGTATGGACAGAATAAAGCAGATTTAGATCTTCCTTAGAATGAAAGCTGTGCAGGTGCTTGAAGATAATTATTTTTGTGACTTTTTCCTAACAACATGGACTATTGTGCTAGAGCTGTAGTGCTGGGATTAT
Source organism: Antechinus flavipes (assembly GCF_016432865.1). Classification (NCBI taxonomy): domain Eukaryota; kingdom Metazoa; phylum Chordata; class Mammalia; order Dasyuromorphia; family Dasyuridae; genus Antechinus; species Antechinus flavipes. Next base: position 408,097,337 of record NC_067399.1, read on the forward strand.
ATGGATCTAAGTTTCAATTGGAGGCTTCCCAAATATCACATGCTGTTGCTTCTGTTGTTCTCTATCCATGAGTCTTTCTGGGAATATCAGAATTGACCAGTTTTTTTTTTTTTTTTTTAGCTTTTCTGTTATATTAAATCAAGTTTCTTCTTGCAAGCAATGAAGGCAAATAAGATATTTGAAATTAAAACAACTTTATTTACAAAGTGTTAAGAAATAGAAATGGGGAACAATTAAAGTCTGAACCTTCATACTCCTATAAAAAACCCTCTCCTATAATTCAGTTCATCAGCAAATATCCATGCTACCAATGGTAAAGTTGCAGTAAACTGAGTCTACTGCTTTTGTGGTTCTCAGGACCAGCCCAGGGACAGCAGCTTTCCATCTTCTTCTTGGGGTTGACTCTTCTTAGGGTAACATTATGAACTGTCTTTATACTAACCCCTGGTCCCCATTGCTCCCTGCTTACTAGTGTCTGTGCTTATTTTTTTTTCAGGTCTATTTTGCAGGTCTAGTTTACGTCAGGAACATCTGGGCACTTGCCCACAGAAATTGATTCCTGCCCCTTTTTGTTGTCATAACCTGGAAGGTAGCCTATATATACTTGTCTTTCTTTCATTGGCAGACTCTAATTGCTCTTTCCTGGGGAAGTAGCTTGGGCTTGTAGAATAATAAGCAAGCTGATCTTTGTCAGAGGACCTGGTTCCTCATCAGGTAAATTCTATTTGAGAAGAAAGAGCCTGGTGTGGCCACTTCCTCTGCCTACTAAAAGAAAAATAACGATAATTCTTTTAATCTTACCATTTAGGTCTTATTTTCTTTTCCTTAATTATTCAGTTAACAAGTCAACATGAGTTTATTAAATACTTACTATTTTCCAGGTAATCTTCCACGACCATTGCCCCTCCCCACTTCTTCTCAAGGGAAAGGGTAAATCAGCATTTCCTCCAGTGATTTTCAAAAGTGGAGGGATACCTAGGCTCTGAGCAATTTTCTTCTGCTCTGCTATGTGTCTATGTGTGTGACCAATCTTTCATTAATTTACTCATTCATTATACAAACCATGTGTTGAAATGTTTATTTTGTGAGATTCTGCACTAGATACTGAAAGGAGAAGCTTGATATACTCTTTGCTTCAAGGAACTTATAGTTTAGTTGGGAAGACAAGGAAAAGATAACTAATAACTCAGAGCAGTATATGCTAAGTTCTTAAAGAATGAGACAGTGTTATGATTATTTAAAATGGGGGGATAACAGAGATGACTTTTAGAAGAAAGATGGACTTATGCTGCATTTTGGAGGTTAAAAAAAAACCTCAGGTATTTTTGGAGAGACTTGTGCAGTCGAAATAAAACTGGATTTAGAATCAGAAGACTTGGTTTCAAAACCTGGCCCTATCACTTTCCACTTCTATGACCTTTGACAATTTAATTTTAATAGTCCTCTGACTTTATGACCGCTTTCATTTTCTAGATGGAAAGAGAGGTTGAATGAATAGAGAGCTGGACCTGGAGTCAAGAAATCCCAAGTTCAAATCTGGCTTCAGCCATTTACTAGCTGTTACCCTGTAACTAGTAAAGTTACTTAAACTCCATTTACCTTAGTTTCCTTATCTGTAAAAATGAGCTGGAGAAAGAAATGGTTCTCTGCCAAGAAAACCCCAAATGGGACCATGAAGAGTTGGACCTACTCACGTGACCTGTCCAATATAGTTAATAAGTAGATGAACCAGGATTTGCACCTAGGTCTTCAGATTCCAAATCCAGTCAACTTTCTACTAGATCCATGTAGAAGGTAACCATTTTCATGTTTGTGGGGATTTTCTTTTACTAAATTAAAGTAACTTATTTTGTCCATGTTTAAAAAAGAACATGAATGTGCTCTGAAGTGCCCCTTAGTCTTTTTAAGTGGAAGGTCTCTGATGTAATATTCTATTTAAGATCTCTGAGGTGGCTACGTGGCTTAGTGGGTTGATTCCGGACTTGGTGTCAAAGAGTCCTGATTTCAAATTCTGCCTTAGACCCTAATAAACTGTGTGACCTTTTAGAGTAAGACCTTTAATTTTTTTTTCCATCTTAAGTGTTCTTATCTGTAAAATGGAGATAAAAATAATTACCTTTCACAGTAATTGTGAAGATCAAATAAGAGAGTATAAATGAAGTTCTTTGAAAACTTATTTTTTTCATTTTTTTTTTTTTAGGTAATTGGAATTAAATGACAGGTCCTGATTACACTGCTAGTATTAGATGTCTGAGGCTAGATTTGAATTCAGGTCCTCCAGTTTTCAGGAAGACTTTGTTAACTTATATAACATATATAACCAGTAATTATTGTTTCCGTAGAGGGACAGGGTCCTTCTCAGTCATAGAGATTGGGGCCTGTTTTAGGATTATGCCCAGGTGACTAGAGAAACCAGAGCTAAGAATTTTAACACTTTTAGTGTTCGGCATCCTGTTATTGCTTTGCTACTGTTGTGTAATCAGGTAGAGTTACCTTTTATTCATAATCAGATCAGTTGCCCAAATAATCATAGCGGCAGCCTTGGGGGGCCCTCACACTTCATGCAGCCTGACTTAACCATTTTTGGTGAGCATTGTTGAAACCCAGTTCTATACATGGAGCCTTTGTAGACATAGTTTGGGCTTCTAAGAATTCCTAGCTATTCCTTCTGATCTTGGCCTGGCCCTAGCCTTACTGCCATTGACTTCAACTCCTCATCCTCTCTCACTCCAATTACCCAATTGTTTCCTCAATTTTATCATTTCCATGTCTATAATATTTTAAAAAATCTGATCCCTTATTTGTACTCACATTACTACTTTAATCCATATTCTTACGACCTCTTACCTAGATTAATTATAATAACTAGCATTTCTATAATGCTCTAAGATTTGTGAAGTGCTTTACAAACATCTCATTCTGTGCTTACAAAAAGCCTGAAAGATAAATTATTATTATTTTTTTTTTTTTACAAATGAGGAAACAGAGATAAATAGGGTTAAAGTGATATATAGGGTCACACAGATAGTATCTGTCAGAGGCTACATTTGAACTTGGGTCTTCATGGCTATAAGTCTAGCATCCTATCCACTTTACCATCTTGCTGCCTCCTACTTTGTCTCACTATGTCAAATCTCTTCCTATTTTAGACTACTGTTTACATTGCTGCCAAAGTAATTTTCCTTAAGCACAGATATGACCATGTTACACTCCTACTCAGTCAACTCCAGAGGCTCTCTATTGTCATTAGGATTAAAAAATAAATTCTGTTTAGCTTCACAATCTGGCCCCAACTTATCTGTCTAGCCTTATTGTCGTTATTCTCCCCTCCCACATACCATGATCAAGTCAAACAGACTTGCTTTGTTCCTCGCACTCTTATTGCCAGGCTTTTGTACTAGAATTTCTTTAATGCCTAGAATGCCTTCCCTCTTCTCCTGTACTGCAGAGAATCCTTCTTTTCTCTCTTAAAGTTTATTTATTTATTTGATTTTTAAAATTTATGAATGAAATCCAAAGATGATTAGGGGAAAAGAAAGAGAACTTTTATTTTCTAAAATGTTTATTGCAGTCATCTCTCTCTCTCTCTCTCTCTCTCTGTATATATATATATATATAAAACTTCTATGTGTACTTATTGTCTTTTCTAGTATAATGGAAGCTCTTTGTGAATAGGGACTGGTTCATACCCTTTAAGAGCTTCTGACACATAGAAGATACTTAATAAAAGGTTGTGGATTGACTAAATTATCGATATCTTATTTAAATTGTGGTGCCCAGACATGAACATGATATTCTTGATGTGATTTGACCAATGCAGAGTATAGTGGACCTTTTTATTACTGGACCCTATGACTCTTTCAGTATTTCTAAGTTTGTATTAGCTTTCTTGGCTGACACTGCACATTTAAGTTCCTAAATCTTTTTCAGATGAATTGCTCTCTGGTCATATGTTCTTTATCTTATACTTCTTAAGATGACTTTTTATTTGTAAAATCCATCATACTTACCCTCTCTCTGCCTGTCCAACCTTAAAATTTTCAGTATTAAATATAGCAATGTCATAGGTCACCTACATTCACTTGTAGGTAACTCCTTAGGTTATTTCTTAAATCATTTCCATATTCATACTTATAATCTGGAGCTCTAGGACAATGCAAGGATATTTTTGGATATTTTCTCATTAATTAATAAAATTACAACTCTTTCTAGTTAGTTAGTTAACTCAAAACTCCCACATCAATTTATTAAGTATTAGTTGTTTAATATACCAGAACCTCTTTATCCATAAGCAGTTGATCAAAATTTAATTTCCTAGGATTAAATAAATATTAATGTTACTATCTATATAATTTATTTAAAATGTAATCAATAATAACAGAAAGATATAGTTATTTACAATAGTTTAGCTAAAAGAAGCTAAGAGAAAAATCATAGCAAGAGTCACCTTAAACCAATGTTTAACTACAAATGACTTCTGAAAACACATTCTTGCCTTTTTGATTCACTCAAGAGACCAAAAACTCTCTTTTCCAGAATTCTCTTCATCCTTTTCACAAGATAAAAAGAATTTCTATCCAAAAAAGCACCTCTCTATCTTCTTTCTCTCTGTTTTCTCCTCTTCCCTCTCTCCATGATAGGAAAACAGTTTCTTCAGCCTCTCTCACATTATCACTCTAAATAGTCTCTCCAAACTGATGGTTAAAAATGGCCATTTCCACAATATTCCATTTAGCTCTTAAAGGCCCAGTGAAAGTAATTGTAGTATCTGTTGAAAAGTCTAATGAAACAGGTATTACATTGAAACAATTATTGTTTGTTTGGCTAGAGGGAAAGGAGTAGTGGCTGGAAGATTCAGAGAAAGCAGTTTTTGGCTCATAGGGAACATTTTCCAAAGAATTAGAACTATCCAAGAGTGAAAAGAAGATGCCTTGTAGAGGTAGTGAATTTCTTAACACTGGAACTGTTCAGGGAAGAGGTTGGATGGCCACTATTTTGGAAATGTTATAGAGGGGAGTTCTCAGCTATGTATAGATATGGGAACCTCTGACATCCTTTCGAATTCTGAGATCCAAGGCCTCAATAAAGGTACTACTAAACAAGCAGTCTTGCTCTAGTGAACCTTCTTTCACAGTCTTGAATACCTTGTCATTACTACCTCCCTGTAGGAACTTGATATTTTCCCCAATAAACTGCCCTTGGCCATCTTACCTATCCAAATCTTGGATACTCTTCAAGAGGCTCCCATTAAGAATAATCTTCATAAAGCAACTCAAACTCTCTCCTTTTAGAGCAACTAAGGCACATTTTCTGTTTCTTTTGTACATCTAAGTGTTATATTAAAAGCCTTGATTTAGGTTTTCTTTTTTATTATTTGTTTCATAAAGTCTTGTATTTCCAATTATATTGTAAATATGTTGAGATAGATAATAAGATCATAAAAACTGGATCATTAGATGACTAGGAGATATCTCATCTAGGATCTTCATTTTACAGATGAGGAAATCAAGGCTCAGATAGGTTTAGTGAATCCCTAACATCATACAGTAGACCTGAGGATTGGACCCAATGTCCTTACTCCAAATTCAGGGTTCTTTACAATTCTTCAGCATCTACTAACCATTTTGTGAAATAGTACCTTAGGACATTTGATGGTTTTTACAAACAAAAAGTCACCTTTATAAGTGCAAGATAAGGAACATACAGCTAGAGACCAGTTCATTTGGGAGACCTAGCCTTAGTGTCAAGAATGTGGAATTTGTAATAAGGGGATACAGGTTCAAATATCAATTATTCTACTGATTAAGTGACCATTAGTAAATGTGTCAAATGAGGGACTAAACAGAAAAGGATGAAGAGGGAGTCTATGAGCCTAAGCAATTTCTGAAGGTGAAGTAAATGCTTAATAAATATTTTTTGACTGAATCAGAAAATTGCAGTAAGTCAGTAGCAGAATGGTGCATTTCTAGGCTCCCTCCACATCTAACTCAGAAGAAACTCAGGTCTACTCCTATCTCTCTAGGCTTTATGGATCTTGGGCTGAACAGATGCCACCTTTTCTGAAGGGATTCTTCTTTTCAATTCTATCAACAAATGATGAGGATAATCTTTAGTGGGCTAGTATTTAAAACTCTCCATAATTAGGCTCGCACCTGCTTTTCCAGACTTAGTTCATAATAGTCCCCTTGGTGTACTCTTTCTTTCATTTCAAATGTGCTACTAACTGTTCCCTGAACTCAGCTTTGTCCCCTTGGGCCTGGACTACAGAGCCTTCTTATTGCTGCTTACTGTAGAATTCATACTATTCTCAGGCTCACATGAGGTGCCACATCTTCCTTAAAGCATTACTTTTTTCTCTGTTCAGTCCTCTTGTCCCTAAAATAATTTGTTTTTACTTATTTGTTTATACTTATTTACTTACTCTGCTAGTAGAATATCAGCATCTTGCAATCAGGGAGTATCTTATTTTTGTCTTTATAACTTCAATACCTAAAATAGGGTGTTCAGTCTTTTGGGTCCTCTTGTCCCTAAAATGATTTGTGTTGACTTATTTGGGTACATACTGTACCCTGCTAGTAGAATATCAGCACCTTGTAGTCAGGGAGTGTTTCATTTTTGTCTTTATAATCTTGATACCTAGCACAGGGTGTTCAATTTTTGAGCCCTCTTGTCCCTAAAATGATTTGTTTTGACTTATTTGGGTACATACTGTACCCTGCTAGTGGAATATCAGCACCTTGTAGTCAGGGAATGTTTCACTTTTGTCTTTATAACTTTGATACCTAGCATAAGGTGTTCAGTCTTTTGGGCCCTCTTGTACTTAAAAATGATTTGTTTTGACTTATTTGGGTACATACTGTACCCTGCTAGTGGAATATCAGCACCTTGTAGTCAGGGAATGTTTCACTTTTGTCTTTATAACTTTGATACCTAGCATAGGGTGTTCAGTCTTTTGGCCCTCTTGTACTTAAAAATGATTTGTTTTGACTTATTTGGGTACATACTATACCCTGCTAGTGGAATATCAGCACCTTGTAGTCAGGGAATGTTTCACTTTTGTCTTTATAACTTTGATACCTAGCATAGGGTGTTCAGTCTTTTGGGCCCTCTTGTACTTAAAAATGATTTGTTTTGACTTATTTGGGTACATACTGTACCCTGCTAGTGGAATATTAGCACCTTGTAGTCAGGGAGTGTTTCATTTTTGTCTTTACAATTTTGATACCTAGCATAGGGTGTTCGGTCTTTTGGGCCCTCTTGTACTTAAAAATGATTTGTTTTGACTTATTTGGGTACATACTGTACCCTGCTAGTGGAATATCAGCACCTTGTAGTCAGGGAGTGTTTCGTTTTTGTCTTTACAACTTTGATGCCTAGCATAGGGTGTTCAGTCTTTTGGGCCCTCTTGTACTTAAAAATGATTTGTTTTGACTTATTTGGGTACATACTGTACCCTGCTAGTGGAATATCAGCACCTTGTAGTCAGGGAATGTTTCACTTTTGTCTTTATAACTTTGATACCTAGCATAGGGTGTTCAGTCTTTTGGGCCCTCTTGTACTTAAAAATGATTTGTTTTGACTTATTTGGGTACATACTGTACCCTGCTAGTGGAATATCAGCACCTTGTAGTCAGGGAATGTCTCATTTTTGTCTTTATAACCTTGAAAGCTAGCATAGAGTATTATACACAATATATACTCAAAAATGTTTATGAGTTGTGTTGATTTCTCAAATCCCCATCAGTTTTTCATTATCGCAATCCTTGGACTGATCATCATGCTCCTTCCCATTGCTTTCTGTTCCCATGATTCCGGGGAATAGGATCCCTAGCTTCCCACCCAGGTTCTGACTGACAGCCTTCAGTTCTTGTCCCCTTGTGGGCCCATTAGGCCCTGCCCCTGCCCCTGCCTCTCCCTTAACAGTATCCTTTCAGACCTGGCCCATGAGGAGGCAGAAACATTCATTATCCACCCCTAGGAATCAGGCTCTTTCTTTGTGGTGTGTCTAGCCAAGACGAGGGACTCTGGCACGGAAAAGGCCTCTGAGGCTTTAATAGCAGGAAGGAGAGCTCTGAGCCTCCCTGCTCCGGGCCGCCTCTGATCCTGGCTGCTGGTCCCCTGGGAGTTGTTTACTATAACTTGGCATTTACATTTTGAACTCTGCTCAACACCCACTGGGTTGTGGAAAAAGTGACATGTGCCTTTGCTAGGCTTCCTTCAGCAGTGGATAGAGTCCCCTAGCAATGTTCTATTGGAGGGGGCTCTCACCCCATCCCTTATTGGGCTCAGGGGTCCTATATTTGGCCACAAGAGACTTAGGACTGGAATCAGGAGATCTGTTTTCCAATGCTGAGCTCCAAATCACTTGGTGACTCAGTTTCTCCAGTGGAGACCAGCCTTGCCAATCTAAACAGTAAATATGTGTCAAGTGGCCTTGCTCTGTAGATAGGAGGCACTTCTTTGCAATTACCCTTTGTACCCGTTTCTGTCATTTCTACCAATGCTCTTTCAATAATGTGTGACATTGGGGATTCAGTGCTGTTACAGTTGGCAAACTGGTTATAAGCCAACGGGTGAGAGAGTTATCTGGTCTCAGAAAGGTTCAGTTATCTATCCGTGATTACATGGCTAGTCCTGTAAATGTGAGAGGGAGGGTTTGCTCTTGAATCTTGCCAGTTCCAAATATATTTCTCTATGATATTGTTCCTTTTTGTAATATAGACAACTGTAGTTTATAGTATAGTATTTTAACATTTCAGTGCTCTCTTATACGAATTCTCTCAGTTGATCCTTACTTTGCATCAATATGAGGTAGCTATTTTTTCCTTTTCACTGAGGAAGAAACTGAAGCTCAGAGTCAAATTAGCTGTGTAGGCTCACACATTGACTTTGCAACGTAACTGAGACTAAAGCCTAGGTTTCTGAAGCCCAGCCAGTATTTTTTCCATATGTTTGAGGGTATATCTAAGACCAGGAGTAGCTAGGTTAGGGCCTAGAATTCAAATCCAGCTTCAGACATTTATTAGCTGTGTGACCCTGGGCAAGTCACCTAACCCCGTTTGCCTCAGTTTCCTGTAAAATGAGCTGGAGCAGGAAATGGCAAACCATTCCACTATCTACCAAAAAAACCCTACCCCCCCAAAAAAAATCAGCCCAAATGGTGGCTTGGAGAGTTTGACACAATTGAATAATTGAATAAACAATAAGTCTTTAAGACTGAAAATGAGAACTCCCTGGTTAGGAGGCATAAGAGGCCCTAACACTTGGGATATTTCTCCTGGGAGGAGAGACTATACATTGGCTCAGGATCTGGGCATGAGTTTGTCATCTCATCCAAAAGCAAGAGGTCTTTGGGAGATGAAGAAAAGCCTAGACAGAACAAGATCAATGGGGATGTTTTTTGTCTCTGTACCCACTTTGTCTGACACTGCTCATTTTATAGATGAGGGAACTGAGGCAAACAGGGTTAAATGGTTCAAATGGCTAGTAAGCGTATGATGTATGCTCCATGTCATTTTAGAGTATAATCTCAAGAGCAGAATATATGTACATATATGTATGCACACACATGCACATATACATCATAAATATGGGCATGCAAAGGATGAACAATAAAAAACCAATAAAAAGCATAGTAATTAATTTCTAAAAACTAGAACTAGAAGACATGAGGATAGATTGAGAAAAGTATTTATGAATGGTACAAAAACACTGGTTTTCAGGTTAGAAGACTTAAGTTAAAGCTCTGGCTCCAATACATCTAATTGATGTATCCCTGAATTTTAAATTTTTTCATCTCTAAAGTGGGGATGATAATATTTATATTATACTATCCACATTGAAGAGTTGTTATGAAGAATGAGATTAAAGCTTTAAACATAAGCCACTATTATTAATATTTCTATATGATTTACTATATATTGTCAGGGAGGGAAAAAAGGTAGTTGGATGTTAGAGGTACCAACCACCACTTTACTTTATGAGGAAACTCAGGGCAGTTAAGTGGGATAGTGCTGGAATTGGATTCAGGAAAACCCAAGTTCAAATCCTGTTTCAGACATTTACCAGCTGTGTGACCTTGAGCACAAACTTCTGTTTGCCTCCATTTCCTCCTCTATAAAATAATAATAATAATAGCTCCTATTTCTTAGGGTTGTTGTGGAGATCAAATGAGATATTTGTAAAGCTTGGTGCATATTAGGTATTTAATAAATGCTTGTTTCTTTCCTTTCTTTGCCCCTCAACACCAACACTGTGGAGTCTTATAAACATGTCTGGAAGCACTGAGAGGTTAAGTCACATAGCTAGTATATATCAAAAGCAGGATTCCAACCCAGACCTTAATTCTAAGGTCATTTTTCCCTCTAGTTTAGACCACAGCTGCCTCTGACTTGTAATATAGTAGGTATTTAATAAATGTTTGTGCTTGTTGATTCATTGTCAGGACCATCTTTGAGAAAGTCTGGTGAAGACTTCTAGTGAGAGCTAATCCATGACTTCCCAAGAAAACATTTCTACTTATGGACAATTCTATTTCTGAAGAATTTTTTCTTTGTATTGAGTTGAAATCTGTTTCTGTGCATTTGAGTCTCCCACTCTATCTCAGATATAAATGTCCTTCCTAAAAAGTGGCAGTCAGGCAGGGACTCAGTTCAAAACTTCCCTCAGGCCTTTGGCCTTAATCCATTACCCAAGGTGGTCTGCTTTGTTTTAGACTTTCCTGCACAGAATGCAGAGCAAAAAGTCAGGGGGATAGAAAATGTGACTGCATCCTACCCAACCGAGTTTGGCTCATAGCCGGCTAGATGGCGCTATGCTCTAAGAAAAGCATCCAGTCTTCTCCCTTGACTGCTTAACTAATATATCCATCCGTAGACAAAACAGGAACAACTGAACTTAAAATAAAGAAGGATGGGTGGGGTATAGGACACACGGAATATCTGTGGCTTCCATCAGCAGAAATCTATTGTCTTTTTTGGGTTCCTTTTGTCTTCTTATATTTCCAAGCAAGGCCAAAAATTATAGAGGTAATTTCTGTCTCACAACTGAAAACTTTAAAAAGGTTTTGACCTCACCTCAGCCAGGAGTAATTGTGAACCTTGAAATAATTGGAATGGACTCCAGTAGTAGATGAATTGATTTGAAATGAGAGGACTTGGATTCAAATTCTGATTTTTCCATTTACATCCAGTTTCATTTTGGGTAAATCATATCATTTCTCAGGCACTCAATTTCCTAATCTATAAAATGAGGGGTTGGATTAGATGGCCTTGTTTGCAATTCAAAAATATCTGTCTCTCTCTCTCCCGTGGCTTTCTCCATTCTTGGTATCCCCAAGAAGTCCCAATCCTATTAGGTCAAGAGGCAGCAATCGTCTCAATTCCATGTTGTTGAGGAAGTCTCCATCTCTCTAGGTCTCTAGAGGAGATTTGGGTCTTCCTCCTAAGTTGTTGGCAAGCTGTATGGAGGACATGCTTTTCCAATTTTGGTGGCTAGAGGCTAATCCTCTAGGTTGGTGGGATTTGCTTGCTATCAATTGATCTGTCTCTCAAATTAGGACTGTAACTCCCACAAAGATAGGGCAGGGGAGAGGAGAGAAAGAGAGAGAGAAAGGGGGGGCAGGGCATGAGAATTCAGTTAGTAAGGGATTACTGGGATGTCATTCTAGAAGAAGAAATAGAGACGTGTCAATTCTGAGGCAAAGAAGCTGAGGAAACTCAAGGTAGAAAAGGAAAGGCAGAGTAAGGAAGAATAATTCAGGAAACAGGGAAAAAACCCAAGAGACAAAATTCCGGAGAATAAGAGAGAAATCAACGGAGAGAACAAGTGAGAAATGGAGAGACAAAATGAGGAAATAATAGAGAAAAAAAACTTTAGAAGTGGAGAATAAAGAGCCATCAGGATTTGGAAAGGATAGAATAAGGATAGAATTGATAGCGAGGGAAAAGGCAATAGAGAGTTAAGAAAATTCTTACCTTATGGCATTAAAAATAGGAAGGAATGTGCATTGCTTTCTGGCTATTGTAATCATTTGAGATATTGAGTGAACTTAATGAGCCAGCCTTGGCAGATTTGCCCCAGCTTCAATGGACTGTCCTGATCTACTTTGAAATTAGGACCCTCCTGGTATTGGAGATAGAAATCCTGGTTTATCATTATCCCCATAGAGAATCCTTCCTACTTAGTAGCTGAAACTCAAGGCTGGATATTTAGCCTCACAGTCTATATAGACAGCACTGTCTATCATTAATTGCTTTATTTTCCACTCCAAGTCAAGAAGAAAACCTTGGGGTTTATTTAAGATATAGTCGACATGGGGCATAGGGGAAGCACTACTCTCTTTATAGACTATTGAGAGCTTTGAATGTGGGGCCAAATAGTTTATATTTTATCATATAGACGCTAGGGAGATATGGAAGGTTTCAGAGTACTAAACTAAAGTTTTCTGAGGCACTGAGAAGTTAAGATCTTAGGCAAGATCACAAAGTCAAATATGTGAAGATCTGAACCCAAGTCTCCCTGCTTCTGAAATTAGATTTGCATGAAACTTTCTAAGATTTTAAATTGCAGACGATGTCATCTTGTAGTGGTAGATGAAGTTTGAGTCAGGAGCTTCCTTTATTAGTGAAATGATAAGACCAGAAAAAAATTGACAAGCATTATTTGAGGAAGATGTAAACTGGCTATAATTGGGTAGATTAAAGAGGTATGAATGAGGAGAAAGAGAATCCATTTAAGAGATTATTGAAATAGTTTAGGTAAGATGTGATGAAGATGCAAGAAAAGTAGGATAAAAGGAAAAAGAAATGGATAGGACTTGATGACTACCTGGATGTGAAAGAGGAGCCAAGGACAGCTCCAAGGTTAGAGGAAAGGGTGGATTTGTGAGGGAAAAGTAAATTTGATTTTCAACTGTTCAAGTCAGCAAATATTTTACGTACCCTGCATTGAAATGACAAAAATGAACCAGTATTTTCTACTTTCTAGAAGCTTACAGTCTACTAGGTAAGAATAAATATGTTTGAGAAAATAGAGGCTTATATAGCTAGAAAGGCTTAGGAGTTGGAGGAATAGAAATGAAGTTCTGAAGGGAAGTGAAGCTTGGGATATGACATAGAATCAAAAGCTACTTAGTTTTGTAGAATTTTAAAGATGGAAAGGATCCAGGAGAGCATTTAATACAACTCCTTCATTTTATGGATTAGGAAACAGAAATTAAATGATTGCCCACATAGCAGTGTGGATGTGACAAGTGTAGCTAGAAGCAAGCTATTAAGGATAGATTAGATTTTATAGGCAGAGTAGGGAGAAGAGAACATTCTGGGCCGTGGAATTACCCTTGAGCTAAAGCATAGAGGCAGGAACTCTGTCTCATTTTGACTGAAGTGTTAGAGAATTCCTATCACAGTCATAGAAGTGACTGTTGGAGAAGAGCCATCTCTTTTTCACTGGACACTTGGGAGCAGAGAACAGGAGTACTAGAAGGTGTGAAAAAGACACATAAAGGGAGGTGGGAAGGTGTTGAAGACAAAATGTCACCCACTTGGCACATTTTCCTAAGGCGGGTCCAAAACACTAGGTTTGGGCAATTTGGTTTACATTTCATTTACCTATTGAATTTATCCGAATCACTCTGAGAAAGCCAGATCTTCAGTCTTGGCTTGAGTGTAGACAGAAGTATGAAAGTTAAGTCTGGGAACACAATGACCTTTCAACTGCTGAAGTCACCTTCTCTGGGTGGGCTTCTCCATCAGATAGTAATGAAGCCCCCCAAGGATTTCTTATGTTAGATTGCCAAAGTCAGGTAATCTAAGTGAGAAGTGAATGTCTAGTGTGATGAGACAACAAATCTGTGTTCAGCTAGTTGAAATAACAAATAAGCAGACTTTGGAACCCTAAGTCTGGGTTATTTATACATGAATGTTTCTCTCTCTCTCTCTCTCTCTGTCTGTCTGTCTCTTTCTGTCATCTCCCCCTTTCTCCATCCCTCCTCCTCTTTCTTTTTTTCCCCTGTCTCTTTCTTTCTCTTACTTTTCACATTCCCCACTCCTTTCTTCCACTATTCCATTTCTTGAAGATCTTTCACTAGGTATAAGGTTCTTGTGAGGCCCTCTCTGGTCCTCTTTCAGTAGTTTTCCACTTTTTGTGACCCTATTTAGGGTTTTCTAGACAAAGATACTGGAGTGGTTTGCCATTTCTTTCTCCAGCTCCTTTTATCAGTGAGGAAACTAAGGTAGACAAGACTACTTGTTGCCCAGGATCACACAGTTATGTCTGTAGCCAATTCCTAATTCCAGGTTCTGTGTATCCACTGTAGCATTTAACTGCCCCTCATAATCCCATTATTGTCTCTCTACTCATAGTCACCACTCTTCTTCCTCCCAACCAGTGTGTAGACATTTTTCATTCATTATAAGCCGACTTCCTCAGAAGCCTGCATTCTTGTTTCCTAGGGTGTTTAGAAATTCTATGTTTTTCCTTGGTCACAGAAGGACTCTCTGAGGGGATGCAGTGGGTCCCAGAATCCTCATCCCCCCTGCTGCCTTTCCTTTCCTTCCCACACTCAGTTTGAGAAAAAGAAGGTGGGGGGGAGAGAAGTAGAATGAGCAGTGCCGAGCTCAGTCCTGCAGCTGAGATTGTTTTTCCTGGCTGACAGACTGAGTGTTGCTGGGGTACTTACTGCTTCCTTGAAAGGCCAGTGGGGGAAAAGAGATTAAGGTCATCAAGATAATACAAAGAATATTCAAACTGGAAGCAAAAAAAGGGGCTGTTTTTCCAATAGTAAGTAATCAGAGAACAGGAGGATGTAATTTGCAGATTAGGAAAGTGAACAAAGAACATAAAATTAACTTTATAGAGGAGAGGAGCAGAGTCTGTTTGAAGAAATAAACCTCCATAAAGCATTATTGTTGATAAAATCAGACTGTTGATTTAAACTAAATAGGAAGTATGACCAAATCAAGGAGGGTAGGAGGGAATGAAGTGGGAGTTGAGGTCAAGATAGAAGGCGCTGGAAGTGGAAGATTGGGGCAAGCCTGGGAGTGGAGGGTGGGTGGGAAGGAGTAGTGGGGAAGCTCTGAGGGGAGGTTTTCCTGTTCCTTTTTTTTTTTTTTTTCCAGGAAGCAGAAGCATTGGGGTGAAGGGATTCTAATAAAGGAAACAAAAAGTGGAATCCAAATGTAGGGAAGGAAGGAAACAAACATGTATTTATTCAGCTATACTTTGTGCCTGACAGTATTGTGGAGATAAGGATGACACACTGCATTTGGAGGATGCAGGGAATGAATTATTTTCTTTTAAATTGATATTTTAGGAATCCTTCCTATATCTTTGTATTGTATACTTATGTTTATGAGATCATAAAATCAAAGATTCAGAATTAAAAGGAATTTTAGAGAGTATCTAACTTGCCCCTTTCTCCATTTTACAGATGGAAAAAACCAAGATTCTAAGATGTTAAAGCAATTGGCTACTAGTCCCATAGCTAGTTAAGTATTTGTGGAAGGTTATGAACTCAAGTCTTCCTGATGCCAAATCTAGCACTCAATCCACTTCTCTAATATACATGCCTTCATCTCAATTTTTACAATACGTTATAAGCATACTCACCCATGTAATTATAATCATCCAATTTAAAGCGTACTCTTATCCATGTACTTACACTCATGTGCCTACACTCCCTCTAATTTAATACACGGGCATGAAACATAAGTAGCATTTTCCCTCTTAACACTGATTCTCTTTTGGGATTCTGAAGCTGAAGAGTATCCCAAAGAGATATATACAGTGATCAAATTTAAACTCCTATAGCTAAGTGGACCTGATCATATATCCCCTGCTCAGGAAGCTCCAGTGTTTCTCGATTGCCTCCAAAATAAAATATAAACTCGTGTACTTGGCATTTGAAGTCTTCCTGAGTCTGTCTCCAAATGACCTTTCCAGACTCATGGCACATTACTCCCCTATTCATTTTTTTTTCTCCAAGCAAGCTGGTCTCTTTGAATTGGATAAATATTTCAGCTCCTGTCTTTGCACCTTTTCCCTTGGAATGCACTCTACCTTCACTTCTGCCTTGTAGTATCCCCAGCTTCCTTCAAAACTCAGCTTGAGTCCTGATTCTTCCACCAGGCTTTTCCTGAGTCTAGTCTCTCCACCCACCCCAACACCAATTATTAGTGTTTTCTTCTTCTTCAGAAATCATTTTGTATATATTTTGCATTTAGGTATGTATCTATATTTCTATTGTTCCTCTCCCAGATGGATTTTAAGTCCCTTGAGGACAGGGGCTGATTCTGTTTTGTCTTGGTATTTCTAGCACTTAGATGGAGCTGAATAAATGCAGATTGAACACATGAATGGATAAATTAGGTAAATGGAGCCATTACTCTTCCCTTTTGTAAAAGATCAAGGGACTAGCTCGGGACTTCCTTTCACATTGGCTTTGTGGTTGCAGAGTAAGAAGAGAAATATAAAATAAAATAAATTTTAAAAAATAAGATAAAATCAAATGGGAAAGTAGGTTAGATCATGGCTGTGGGAGTACCTTGAATGCCAAGATGAGAAACAGATAATTTTTTGTATATGAAATAGGGAGAACTTGAAGTTTCTTTTTCAGAAAAATAGCACAATCAGATCTCATAGGGCATTTAGTCCAATCAGAACTGAACAAAAATTCCCTAACGAATTTCCTTAACAAATAGTCATTAAGCCCCCAATACAAAGGAGGCTTTGTATACATTTGTATTAATTTTATATTTAGGATATCTGTCTGTATATTTGGATAGCTATAATTGTATATTTATAAGCAGACACAATTATATATGGCCATATATTTGCATGTGTACATGTGCACAAATGCATCTATATACAGACATGTGCATGTATTTATATCACATGTGTATATATTGAACATACATTTTATATGTACATGCGTATTACATGCATGTAGATATATCTACATACATGTATATAAAATATTTGTACAGGTTCTTGTTTTCTCCTCCATTAGAATGGAAGCCTTTTGAGAGTTGGGGTCATTTCATTGTTTTATACTTTTACCTCCAGTTCTTAACACAATGCCCAGGACATAGCAAGAGCTTAATAAATACTTGTTGATTGATTTTGAACATATTCAGAAATGGGATACACACTACTTCCTGACACAGCCCATTGCTCATTCTTCCCAGGGCAAAGCAAAACAAGTTTAATTTTTTACATGCTCTGCAAATATTTGAAAGCATCTCTCACATCCTTAATCTCTCACCTACCCACAGCCCCTTAACTCCCTATCTTCTTTAACCTAATTATACCCAGGCCTTTCAACCAATCCCTGTTTAATATGCACTCAAGGCATCTCCTCATTCTGGTTGCTTTCCTCTGCATTCAATCCAGTTTGTGAATATTTGGATACTTCAAGTTATAGGCAATTTCTTCGGTTTGGGAATTCTACTATCATAAATCACAGCGTCTCTGATTTTTGTAGATAGTCTTTGAGAGTTTCTGTTGCCAAAATATTCATCCTGTAGCTATCCTGGGGGATGAAATGCTGAACTTAGTTGTTGTTTTTTGAACAGATAAATACAGTCTAATTTCAAGTCCATATCTGAAGTCTTTCTAGACTGATAGGAGCCTATACTCATAAAAGTCACTTAATGAGCCAGTTAACAGGTATTGATGATGGGCCATTGTGGCATTGTATTCCTGGGTTTCTGATGGCTCTGCCCACTGAATGCCAATTCTCATAAGTCTTGCTAAGAACCAGATTTTAAGTCCAGGCCTAGGGATAGACATGATTTCTGTTACCTCAAGACCAATCTTAGTTTACAGAGAGGCTCTTTGCCACGTTGGTTCCAAGAGGATGGGATTTTTTTAGCTGTAGCAACTCTCAAAGTCATGGAGGGACTATGATCTATATTGAGTTGTTGTTGTTCATCCTTCATTTTTGAAAATGACATCATGAGGTAATTCCCATGAATTGGATTTGAGTGAGGAATTGCATAAGGTCATCAGTCTCATTCTTTCTTTTGGAGTCATCAAAGTCCAAAGATAAGACAAAAGTCAAGACTATTGAAGCAAGATCCTGTGACTATGTTTGAGTTTTTTATGTTCCTTTGTTCATTTGTGTGTGTGTGTGTGTGTGTGTGTGTGTGTGTGTGTGTGAGTTTGTAATCCTCTGGAATCTTAGGTCTTTTCTCATAAACTATTGTTGAACTATGAGATTTCTGAACATTCATTCATTTATTAATCAAAAAACCATGTATTAAGCATCTACTATTTGTCAGACATTATACTAAGCTCTGCAAATATAAAGACAAAGGCAAAATAGTCCCTATTTTTAAAGAACTTACATTCTAATGGAGGAGACGATGAAAGTATATGTATATGTATACACACATGTATTCATATATATGTATGTATGTATATGTAAGATATATACAAAATGAACACAAGGTAATCTTGAAAGGGAGGGAACAGTTGTGGGGAATCAGGAAAAGCTTCATACAGAAGGTAGCATTTAGATCTTGAAGGAAACCAGGTATTCTAAGAGTTGGAGAGAAGGAAATGATTTCTAACATAGGGATTTTTTTGGGGGGCAATATAAAGAAAGACATGGAGAGGAAAGATGTGGTATTATTTGTGCAAAACAACAAAGGGAGTATGGAGGGGGAAAATGTGTAAGAAGACCTGAGAGGTAGGAAGAGGTCAAAACCTTTGAGAAAATATAAATGCAAACAGAGGTGCTTATATTTGATTTTAAATATAAGAGTGAGCCAATGGAGTTTATTGAGTAGGAGAGTGACATAGTCAGACATGTTCTTTAGGATTGCTGTGCCAGCTGTGAGAGAGATGGACTGGAATGGGGGAGAGACTTGTGATAGGGAGAACAATTAGCAGGTCACTGCCCTTATTGAGAGGAGAGATGAAGAAGGCTAGAGTTAGAATGATGGATGATAGAGTTGGGGAGAGGGGAACATATGAAAGAGATGTTGTTATGGGAGAAATTTCTGTGGTTTAGGGAATGCCAGACTGGGAATGCAGAGTAGGAAGGTGTCAGGCAGAAGATCCTAGAGTCAGGAAAATGTTACTTAATTCAAAAAGTGCTTCAGAAGTATTTTTTTGCCCAACAAATTCCTTCCTTTGGAAGGACATCTATGCCTATGACTATATCTCTGTACCTATACTGGTATCACCTATATCTATGTTTCTATATATCTCTATTTCTCTATACATCTCTAAATGAATCCAAAAGAGAGGCAATAAGATCTCAAATTCAGCTTAATTCAACATTTATTGTGTCTGCTATGTCCAAGATTCTGTGATAGCTTCTCAGGATACAAAGACAATTAGACAACAGTCCTGCATCTCAAGGAACCTGCTCACCATTCTACTCTGAGCTATCACATGTACACAGAAAAATAAATGTGAGAAAATTTGAGAGCTTTTTACAATTGAAGGGAAGAAAGAGATCTACATTAATCAGAGATATTGACTTTTTTCTTTTAATTCTGGGTAGAAACAAAAATGCCCCAACTTCTCTATATAGCACATATATCATAATCATCAAAAAAGTACTTATCAAGTGCTAGGTTTCACATGGGGTTATTGTATTAGGCAGTGTTAAAGAGAAGTGCTCAGACTCATGCCTGCTCATTAAGCATTGACAAGGGAAAATGACACTGATGAGGGAGCATACCTGCAGGTCTAGACCTTAGAAGGCTAATGCTGAAATGAGTCTTGGACTGAAGAACAGAGAATGTTGAGTTACAAAGCCTCTTAGAATATAGAGGTTATGATATCAGAATTGGAAAGGGCCTTAGAATTAAAACAAGGATATATCACAGTTAGAAGGGACCTTAAAGGTCATTGAGACCAAGCCTCCCCTCCTCCCCACCTTGATGGTTGATGAAGAAAAGGAGGTCCAGAGAGGGTGACTTGCCTAAAGTTGCACAGAAAGTAGCTGAATGAGATCATCCAGTCCTGGTCTTTCATTTCATGGTTAGGGAAAGTAAGGCTCAGAGACATAAAACAATTAGTCCAAAGTCACGCACTTTAATCATTTCCAGAGCCAGGACTAGAATCCAGGGCAACTGCTTCCTGATACAGTCTAGTGTTTTGTTTTGTTTTTTCCCCCTAATTCACAATGCTTGCTCTCTGTTAGTCTTATTTTCTCCAGCTCAGTTCCCCAAAGTCAGAGATCATTTCTAATTCCTCTTTTCACGCATTTCACACGCCTAGCTCAGAGCCTGGAACCTGATAATCACTCAATAAATAATTGTTGGTTGCCTCTTAGCATGGCTTCCTCCAGTCTTGGAAGAATGAATGGCCCACCTTCCAACCACAGTATTGTGACAGAACATGACCATGCTTTCTGGTTTCCTTTAAGGAAGGAGTGGGAAGTCCCCCCCCCCCCCCTTTGTGTTGTGGTTCCCTGCGCCCGTGGTCCAACGCTGCCCTCCAGCTGTGTCCCTTCACTCATGTAGTGCTCCTCCCCCTCCCCAATAGCTGTTTTTGAGGATCCTAGGACAGTTGAGGACCGACCAACCCCTTCCTCACCTACCCTGGCTATTTTTGACTTTTCCACACATCAAGGCTTTGGGCTTGCCCCTCAGAAGAGGCACAGGTGCTGCCTCTGCCCCAGTTCCTTCCTCTCTGAGGATGCGGTGGGTAGTCGAAGGGTGTGTGTGGTGGGGGATTGATAGGGTTGGTGAAGATGAGTTGTTTCTCCAAGCTCTCTGACTGCCAGGCACTGTTCACTGTAGCCTGCAGTCCAGCAATATGGCAATTCATAAAATGTGACATTCATGTGCACGGGACACTGCTGTGAGCCTATTTTATTCCGTGATAAAGACTACATCTGTCAGGCTCTATCTGCTCATGTTCAGGTCAGGAAGAGAATTATCCTGCTTGGATTTGCTCTCCCCTTCCCTCTTGCTCAACACAGCCCTTCCCTTCCCCTCCTCCACCCCCAACCAATGGGAAGGGTACCCCTTTACTTCTCCTGTCCCCTGGTGTCCTCTGGCTTAGGCCATTTGCTTAAGGATAAATCCGTTCATCATGTGGTTCTTCCTGTTTCAACTCCAAGAAGAAAAGTTAACCTTTTTATTGCACATTTCACTAAGGGATCATCCAACCCAAGAATGTGAGTGCCTCATCAGGAGGCTAGAAAGTGCTGATAGCTTACAGACGCCATTGATAGATCTGCATTAAAAACAACAATTAAAAATGTTTTACAGACTCTGGTTTTGAAACTTTTCACCAGGCATGCTTTGTTTCTGTTAATCATGTTTCTACTGCAGCCCAGGGACTTTAAAACATTTCTGTACCCCCTCTTTCCCACCCAACCCCCATCTCACTCCCAAAGGCTTAAACATTATTTGATAATTAGCTTTCACAATTATATTATACATTTTGGAGAAATGTGGCAGTATTGGTGGGGGGAAGTGTATATGTGCCGGTGTGTGTTAGCTAATGTAAGAAGAATGAGAGGTTTTGTCTGGGGAGGGAAAGAGGAAACAAGCAAAAAGAAGTCCAATCTAACAAAACTCTGTTGGTTGCCAGTTCTCCATGAAATCATCAGTTAGGACACAGGTTGGAGGTGTACTAGAAACTTTCTCGCCTTTGCTAATTAAAAAGGAAAACAGGATCCATATAGAGACCAGCCATATGCCATCCTCTCAGAGTATAGAATTGGAATGTGAGACATAAACAGACATTTATTTGCCTTGTGGACATCATTTTTTGGTATTCCCCTGACAATTACTTGCCATCAAAATATATATATATATTTTTTATACTGTATACTGAGACAATTTCTCCCCCCTCCCACCTTTCTTTCTGTCATGTGAATATAAAATCTATACTACCTCCTCTCAACCTGTGAAGATACAAACAAAACATTCTTTTCCTTGTGTATTAATTTTAAGGGAAACCATTTCTTTCCTGTCTGAAAATTTTAAGAGGATACATTTGCTTTGTGCATTTAAAAAAATATTTTTAAAAATTATTTCTTATTTCTAGCAAAATCACTTAATAATGAAAAGACCCTTATTTCTACCAGTTCTGGGGTAAGTATATTTATAGGAATATATGTGTGTTTGTATGTACAAGACATGAGAGAGTATTTGCCCTCAGGGCTGGTCCTCAAAAGAATGTTAGAGTAGGTGAAATTTGATTTCAGCAGCTTCTTCCTCTACTTTCTTCCCCCTCGCCCCCCTTTTTCCCCCCTCCCCAAAGGCTCTTGATCTGCCTAGTCTCCTGTCAGGAAGGAAGGGGCTCTTATAAATTCATTCACAGGAAGGTGTTAGAGATTTAATGGGGGCATCTATACTTTAAAGTGGAAACCTAGAGGGGGCAATGTCTAACCCAAAAGAATGGGTTTCTCAAGGTGGAATTTTAAATATCAGCAAAGGTCAGTAGGGGAGATTTTTTTTTTTTTGGGGGGGGGAGTAGCGGAGACTTCCTAGTGCCTCTTAAATCATAGCACATGGATGACTGTCTACTCAGCCCATGTGCAAATCTAATCATGGCTTGGTATGTCAGAATGAGTAGATGACTCTTTACATTCTTTCTGTGTTTTTCTTTGGACATGAGGCTTCCTCATGTGAATTCTCTCCTTAGGATGGCAACGCTGGAAATGATTCCGTTTTCAAAGGGTTAACTTCCGCCTTCCCCATTGACAGACAGGATAATACATGCTAGCAAGGAAAAGCATTAGTCTCTCCCTTTTGAAAGCGCCCCCCGCCCCCCAAGATTTGTCTGAAGCGTGTATTTAAATGGGCGGCATACAGGTGTTTTCAGAGCTGTACTAGCCTGCGAGAAGGCCCCGGGGCAAAGCAGAGAAACCGGTAACGAGAAACACTCCTCCGCTACTCTGCATGCTTCAGTGGGAAAATGCAAATCAACTCATTTCCGCTTTTGAGGACAACTTCAGATAAAGGGGTCCTGGGGCAAAGTAACCCCTTCATCGGGCTTGTCTTTCCGCACCGCTCTCTGTGACTGCACTACCTGCCGTGTGCTGGGGGGGACTGGGGGGCGGGGGATGAGAGAGGGGACGCATGGAAATGAGGTCAAAGACAGGGGAAGGGGGCGGGGCTCACGCGCCATTTTGGGAGGGTGTGCCGCTTTGCGTCAAGTTGGGCTTGGTCCGAGGCGCCCGTTCCTGTGTCGGCGGGCGGTGGGGGCCGTTTTGTTGGGTCTGTGGCGGGGAGGAGTGGATGTGCGGTCCCGCTGGGTGGGTGAATAGATGCAAGCTTCACGGTTTTAGAGCAAGATGGCAGCTCCTCTGGTTCAACTTCCTGGCTTCGTTGGGGAGGAAACTGAGCTCCGGACGTGCTGTAATTTGCTCAAGGTCGCGAATAATTCAGTGACAAAATGGGCATGGAACCCACATGTACCTTTCCCGGTTCCGTTTTCTCTGTGTGTGTATGTGGGTGCACGCGCACGTAGGTGACAGTGTGGTTGCTCTATCAGGGGTCCTCAAACTTTTTAAATAGGGGCCAGTTCACTGTCCCTCAGACTGTTGGAGGGCCGCCCTATAGTAAAAACAAAAACTTTATTCTGTGGGCTTTTAAATAAAAAAACTTCATAGCCCTGGGTGAGGGGGATAATCGTCCTCCGCTGCTGTCCTCCGCTGCCGCATGCCAGTCGGTTGGTCGTAGTTTGAGGACCCTTGAATAGGACCACAGCTTTAAAGTGGAAAAAGCCTTGGGGGTCATCTGGTCCAAACCATGGTGTATAAATGAGGAACCGGGCCTAACGAAGGGAATATTAATATGTAAATATTAATAAATATTAATGTATTTGTAAGTGTATGTTTGTATGGGCATATGTGTTTATAGATGTGTATTATGTGACTACACGCATTTTCTTTCTTTGGGGAAAAAGCTCCTACCTGTCATTTTTAAGGAGTTCTGGCTTCTTCACCAAGAACGGCAATGGACACCTCCAATGGTATCCAAACTAGTAAATATGCGGAATCCATGTTCATCCAACCCCAGCTTTACAGTTTCCCACCCCCACCCCGTTAATTGGACTTTGTTTATCCTCAAGCTAAATCCTCGGAGGATTTTCCTCCACCAAGAATTTATCCCTAAAATAATAATAGTAATCCTAATCCAGTCCTTATTCCTTCCCAATAACACTTAGATTCTTTATCTCTGATGGGAAGAAGACGGGGGAGAGGGGAATGGGATGGACCACCTTTCTTCTGGTGAGAGAGTCACTAAGTTCTTCCATCCCTTCCATCCCTAACGCATCTAGAATTTGACTGTGGGATTGTGGGGATTATGTCGTAGGTCTACAGCGATGTCCATGGTCATTTTACACATGTGCAGGCTCATAAGCAGCTGAGCCAGCTGGAGCCGCCCTCCAGGTTCAGTACTCTTTGCCATGCACCGTACATGGACTTTGTCAGCCCAAGTCTTGTCTCTGTACTCAGTTCTGTAGGTCACTCAGGGCATGACTAGAAACAGAAAAGGGCTTCTCATCATATTACCTAAGTATGCCTTTTCCAGTTCTAGGTACAGGAAATCTAGAGGAAGTTCTAACTTTCAACTATAGAGTATAAAATGTCGGCAGCTGTGTATTCAACCAAATCAACCATCTTTAGACTGGATCAGAACTTTCATCATTGTTTCTTCCTTTGATATTAATTAATGCCACTTATCTCAGAAGCTACATATCAGTAGAATCCATCAACTATGATAGACTTAGACATCTGTGACCACTCCTACTATCTATTTCTGTGACAACTAGTGGAAAACCCTGGACCAGTATTTAGGATATTGTAGTTGCAGCCTCACTAGCTTCTCCCTTACCTGAGCTCACTCCCCTGGTGTTTACCATATGTACCACTCCCCTTTATTTGTGTAAACTAATTTATATAGCAGATCCCTTTCTTTTTAGAACTTCCCGGAATACTCTGACATCTTACCTCTCTCCTTGTCCTGCAATATTTCATTCTTTCTCTAAGATTGATTATTTTCTATATAGTTCCCCTTGATAGAGGGCATTTCTTAACTGTTTTTTTTCTGACCTTTCCCAACTGTTACCCACTTCTTTAGTTACCCTAATCTTCCTTCTTATCTCCCTTTTCCCCACTTAAGGGTTGTGGACTTGGAGTGAGAAGGACTGAGAATCTAGCTCTGGAGGAGAAGTTAGATATAGAAGTATAGTTAGATAAGGATTCAAATCTAGGGAGAGTAGTCAAGCATAAGGGAAATCATAACTCTAATATTTCCTCCTAGAGATCTTTCTGCAGAATCTCTGAATATGACTCAGATACAGCTTGTATCCACCCACATAAGTCAGTGAAGGGTCCCCTGATTCCATTTGAGCACTCAAGATATTAATACATATATTGGATATAGGAACACCAAAAAAATGCAGAAAATCTAAAAGTCTCACACAAACTCATAAACAATATAGGAAACAAAGGTCTTAAAAATGTTTATAAGTAATCTTAGTCTGCAGTCTCTTCAGTAAACCTCACTTTCCACAGGAATGCACGTAGCCCTCTAGATACAGAACGTCACTCTGGAGATTAGTATCCCCTTAGAAGGTAAAGAACTTAGAGTTGTAACGACTTCTAGTAACCCTCTTCCTATAAATCTGAAAACAACAGGGATCCCAGATTAGCCCCTACATTTAACCTCCTGGGAAGTATGCTGTTGGTCGGTAGCTCAATCTTGATCAATGCTAAAAGACAGATATTTGGTAGCCTCACACTCATACACACAATGTGTGCATATGTGCGCATGTGAATTTGGGGGGAACTTAAGACCTCAGGAATTGCTACTTCTATCTATTTTGATCCCTCCTGATCTTCTCAACCTTACCAGCTTCTTCCCTACTACTGTCTCTCACCATGCCCTCTCTGTGCATCTGTAGACTTGAGCAGGTTTTTGTGAGCAGCAATTCTGCTGTCTTCAGTACAGGTACACAGATTTATCCAGTTAAACTCTTGGGTTGAGTGCCTACTCATTGAGGAAACTGTTTTTTCTTCATGTTGTGTTTTCATTCATTGTACCCTAGGTATGTGAGCAAGGTCAAATGGATTCAATCTCACAAGTACCATTTAACTGTATACAGTCTTTACTTATATACATATAATGAAAATTAAAAAAAATGCAATGAAACAACTATTGTGTGGATTACATGACTATACCTCTATGAAGACCTCAGATGGCCCTTTTCAAAAATCTAGGCATGCCATAAATCTAAGGGTTCTCATAAACAATTCAGTTTTTTAGACTCAGTAGCTTCCTCTCAGCAGCATCCCCCAGGAACAAGTAAACATTCCCCATACTTTTCCAGTCACCAGTTTTAGGAGGATCAGTGTCCAATTGGTTGATGAAACTTGCAATCCTGGACAAATCAACTTGTCTCTGGCTCCTCAAGGATCACTAATATGGATTTAGATGCTCCTCTGGCCATTTGATGCTTTGTTTTGGATACCTTTCTAATCCCTTCTGTCTCATGGCTTGCTTCGTGAACCTGCTCCACTCCAAACATGCAGCTTGGCTATTACAATCCCTTCAAGGAGATGACAGCAGGATCAGATGTAGTTTCTCTCAGAGCCAATGCCATCTTATTTTTTCTTTGCCTCTCCTTCCCAAGCTCATATGCCAGTCATTCCTAAGGCATTTTGGCTTCATCCCTTCAGCTTTTTGGTTTTGATCAACACATATGGGACCAACTTTAAACCTAGGACTGGTGCTCCTGAGGTGGGATATCAATAATCTTTACTATGCCTTGTTTTTTTTCAGTGCCCTATATAGTCATGGAAACAATGAACATGAACTTGGATAGACTTCAGAAAATAGTGAAGGATAAAATCTGAATCTGCAAACCTTATGTAATTGGGAGCTCTAACATGTTGGCTTCTTAAACTGTTTCTTACTAGGTTTTTTATTAAATGCATTTGGAAAAAAAATAGATTTTGATACCCTGAGGGACAGAAAGCTTGAAGACATTGCCTGAAAGACAGAAGGAGTCTTGAAAGGAGGAAAAAGGATGTGGAAGAATTGGGTGCTGAAGATAAACATTACTTTACAATTTACCTAAAAATGGTCTTATAATTGTATCAATTTAATCATAGAATTATGTTAATTTAAAGTTTGCAATAGAATTTGTGGTTGATCCTGTACTATCAATTTTTTTTTTTTCAGTGAGCTGAATGAAAGCACAGGTATGGTCATCAGATTTTAGATGACTTTAATCTCTTGATCATTTGTCAGTTGGGAAATAACTTTTATTTTTTATTAATTTAACCTATTTCCTTATATATTTGATAAATGAGTCCTTTATCAGACTTGCTGTAAATTTTTTCCTTATGTTTCATTTTCCTTCTGATTTTGACTACATTTGGTTTGTTTATTCCAAACTTTTTAATTTCATATAATCAGAATTATTTATTTTATTTACCATGAGCTTTTCTCTTATTTGGCAAAAAAAATCTTCCCTTCTTTATAAATATTGACAGGTAATTTCTCCCATACTCTCCTGATATCAATCTTTATGTCTAAATCATGTTCCCCCCCCTTTTTTTTTTACCTTATTTTAGCATATAGTGAGATATGTTGTTCTTTGCTTACTTTTTGCCAGACTATTTAAAAATATTTCAACAGTTTTTATTGAATAGTAAATTTTTTAGATCTTGGAGTTTATCAATCACTAGATTACTCTCTTTCTTATCCAGTACCAGATTGTTTTAATGATTACTACTTTGTAATATGGTTTAAATCTGTGTTGGTTACTGTCTTTCACTACTTCCCCCACTGATTCCCTTGATATTCTTGACCTTTTGTTCTTTCAGATGAATTTTGTTATTTTTTCAAGCTCTTTAAATAATTCTTTGGTAGTTTAATTGGCATAACATTAAATCGATTAATTTAGATAGAACTGTCTTTTTATTATATTATCTTGGCCTACCTAGCTATCAATATTTCTCCAATTGTTTATGTATCTGTCTTTATTTGTATGAAAAGTGTTTTATAATTGTGTTTATATAGTTCCTGGGTGTGTCTCAGTAAATAGTACTGAATTTCAAATGGCCAGTTCCATGTTTTTTGGCCATCAACCCAACTGTGATATTTAAGATAGAGGGGAAAACCAAAGCTGATTGAAGTGTTGATGCTTGCATTGTGTTCTGTGGATAATAACAATAGCTTAGCTTTGCTTAGAGCTTCCCAGTTTTAGAAAGGATTTTCTTTACAACTACTATGTCAAGTATTTGTTATTTTCATTTCACAGATTAGGAAGCTAAGGCTTACAGAAGTCACATAGCTTGTCAATTTGCAGAGCTAGAACTTCAACTCAGATCTTTTGACTTTACACTCAGAACTCTTTTATAGTAACTTTCACAATAAGTGTTATGTTCACAAATGTCTGGATATCCAGGACTGTCTTTAGCATGAGGCCAGAAAAAAGGATACTTTTTTTGGAAAATCTGACTAGTCTGCAAAATTAATTAATTTCTTAAATATATATGAGGGCACATCAGAGCAAATGTCGTTTGATGAAAAAGTTGTTCTCAACTAAGACTAAACTTAGTTTTCTTATTCACTCATTCAACAAACATCTATTAAGCATATACTAGATACAATACTAGGCTGAGCTGAGTACTGTGCATATGACATGGGAGTTATTCCCTCAATAAAAAGATTTCAGAACATTTCTTTATATGGAAAGAGGTTTATTCCTAGAGATCTCATTCGGCAAGTTGCTTTCACCTTAACGTATTTTATTAATTGTATATTATGAGACCAAAAAGCCAAACAATCATAAAACCAGCAATAGGAAGTAAATATAATTCCAGGTCACTAATAGATGTTATAAAAGACATAATCAGTAAAATCAATTATATGCGTTATTATAATAAAAAGTATGGTTAGTGCTTTAAAAATAATAATTAGGTTATTGGCCAAGAGAAAAAAATACAGGATACCCTGGAGGCTTGACTGCAAAGGCTTTTAGTACTGAAATGCCTGATTTTATTGGCTACAAATTAGTTAGTTTGTTAACTCTGCCAGTGGGGGACATCCAGTTATACCTGACTCACTAGGTACTTTTGATCCAGTCATAGGTTTCTCTTATGGAAAAATGTTGTTTGGGAACAATGCTTCAATGGGTAAATAACATTTGCCAGCCCAGATTCAAGGTAAGGTTAGCAGCAGGGAAAATGGATGGGGATGAATATGAGTATGATGACGATGATGATAATGATGTATGTTTGTATATGATTTAAAATCTGATCGAGATTTCTAAAACTCCAGATCCGATATCAATTTTAGTGTTTTCTGTGCATGTAAAAATATTACATTTATATCCATATTAAAGCTAACTCGAAAGTGCCAATAAATAATATATGCAAAGAGGTTTTTTTTTTTATCAATATATAAAGAAATGTAGAGTTGTGAGGCTGGTGAAAACAAGCATTAGGAGATGTAATGAAGCAAGAATTAGAACAGAGAAGCTCCTCTGGCCATTATAAATGAGAACGCCAGCTACCTGGAGAAGAGGAAAACTGATGAGTACAGTCTGTTCAGGAGAGAAGGAGGGAAATTTCCCCCAGGAACACATTTCAAATTACTTATTTATGAACTGATGAACTGGGAGACCACCTATCGAGACACCGGAGTAAGCAGTCTGCTGCAGACAGCTACAGAACTCCAGCTAATTGTGCGGCTGTTTTTTGTTATAACTCCTGCTATCCAGCTGGGCTTCTGAGGCAGGAAATTTAGGCTCTGACTAGAAGTTGCACTTTCCCTCCTTCTTGTCGGCATAAATATATACATGTATATTTTAATCTGCTTGAATCGTTCAGCAAGGGCCTGGGAAGCAGCTGCTGCTATTGGTCTGGAGGGAGCTGGAGAGGAAAGAAATTTTTGCCAAAGATGGGGCTCCTGGGATAAGCCCCCAAAGAGAGAAAGTAGGGAGGTGGAATGAGCTGCAGGTGCTAGCATCTGGGATGAAAAGGCCATTGGAACAGGCCAGGGAAATCTGAAGTACAATTAGCATCAAATATCTAGAACGGTAGAAATAACTCTTCCAATTTGTGGAGCAGTACATATTGATTCTATGTGCTGTCTGTAGTCAGGGTAGGGTTGTAAAAAGAGCACTGGACCAGGAATCAGGAGACTTGAGTTCCAATCTCATATCTTCAGCCTGCATGTCCCTGGATCTTGATTTCCTCACCAGTCATATGGACACAAGAAGACCTGCTTTTTGTATCTCTAAGGATTGTAAAGAGGCTCTAATAAGATTATGGATATAGATGTGGAGAGGCTTTTAAAAGTATAAAGTACTTTGTAAATGCAAGGAGTCACTATGACACTGGCTGCTTTGGATCCCCAGTTTGTCTGGTCTACTTCAATGAATCTGTGGTGTCATTGATGTAGATGTTTTCTCAAATGATTTAGATCAAAGCCGTCCACATTTTCTTGTCTCAAATAGCTTTTGCCCCCATCTTTTCCCCATGTAAGTAGCTACAAGGATACTCCAAATCCTATACAAACACTCAAGGTAAAATAAACAAACAAACACACACACACATGATTACTAGACAATCTTTTATTCTACTCCATAGAAAAGGTAGAAAAATATAAAGAACTCATAGGAGTTCCTATGATGCAAAATAAATATTCTCTGTAAGGCCATTTCTATTGATCTCTTGACATTGCATAGATAGCAGTGCAGCATGAGAACTGTCTATTGATTGTCCTTTACACACAAGGGTTGTAGGGGATTTAGAGATGGCGATGACCTCAGAGGTCAGTTAGTCCAACATCTTTTTTCCAGATTAGGAAACTGAGGATATTTCTTTAATTTTTTTACATTGATTTTCCTTCACATATTAAAATTTGTAGTTTGCTTGTATCTACCCAGAATGACTGAATGAATAAACGAATGAATGAAAAACATTTGTTTGGTGCTTACTATATGTCAGCCTTTGGGTTAATGATGGGGACACAAACATAAAAGTGAAACAGTCCTTGACCTTAAGAAATTTAATGTGTAAGAATGATGGCCTAAGAAGAGCATTTCTAGAGAATTATAGGAATGGTAAGTGGATCTGTAGGGCAGTCAACTGACATAACCCACACAGGAACAATTATATCATTGATTTGATTATTATTTCCAGAGCAAGAGGCAGAAAGCAGAGATGCAGGTGTCAATGACTAGATGGCAAGAATGGAATATTTGATGGTATGTGAAGCATGGCTCATAGGAAGGAGTTCCATTTCTGATTATATTAAATCACCTCTCCTAGTCTCAAGGGATCTGGAAATATTATTCTAGGAAATCTGAAATGGAGGTATAGGTAGTGTCGACGGCAAAATGTCCAGAGTAGACACCTCCATGCAATGTAATTAGTTTCATGGAGTTGTCTAGGGTTTGGGACTAGTCAGTCACTTACTAATCAATGAATGATATGACTTCTACACAACAGAAAGGAAGGCTCACTAGACTAGCAGTTAGTGCCCATCATGTTTCCTTGCCCACAGAAGGAACAAAGTCACTTACTAATCTAGTCTACTGCATGCCTCTCCATTGCCCTTCAGGTAATATTCAACCTCAATTCTTCAGATACTTTGGCATTCTATGACTTGCAACCATGCAAGATAATAGGAATATTGTTATTTTTAAAATGAGGTTTGTTTTAGGGAGACATTTGGGAGACGTAAAAGAACCATACAATTTTCCAAAGGCAATTCAGCCTATTTAGCCTGCTCCACAGGAACGTTTTCAGTGTCTGTTGAAGACATATCTATTGGTGTATTCCATGGTTTGTTTTTCTACGTTTATTAATCCATAGTCTTAATAATAACATTAGTCATCCCTTTTGTTTTTCCTTTTTGGATAGTGCCTACTATGTCTATATATAAAATATGGTGGGGAGTCATAATGGGAAGAACATTGGATTCAGATTCTGACAGATCACTGTCAGATTAAGTGACAGAGTCAGGACTGACTAGAATAAGTCTAGAAGACTGAAGTTCTACACTTTTCCACAAATTTCTTATAAGTAAAATGAGATTAAACTTTATGATGTCTTTTGACCCTTCTAGCTCTGATTCTGTTCAAAATACATTCAGTTTATGGCAAACCTTGGAGAAAATGAGAAGCTTCAAGGAATTAATGATATGACTAAGAATTTCTTTCAGTACAAATATATTTCCTTTTTAAAGAAATATAATTTTTTGTTGTTATGAACTTGACAGGATGCCAAGAAACATGACTATTTCAAAATACAAAAGAGAGAAAGAAGAGATTGCATTTGAAACTGTGAATTTCATTTTGCTTTTTAAAGGCATATAGTAAATTCAATATGTTATTTCCAAAGCTGATTCACTTATCTATGTTACCTTTGGAATCTCCTTAAGATCTTCTTTATGCATTTCATTTAAATATTTCATTGATGCTTTTTTTCCTTTTCCTTTCTTGGTATCAGAGGATAATTCTCTTATCACAGGATTTTATATGGTGTTTATGGCTTGCTTTTTTTTTTTTTTTTTTTTTTTGATAAATGTCTGGTTGTATCCTTTGATAATGTGTTTAATGGGTAATGGCCCTTGTTCTTATCTATATGAATATCTTCCCTGTATCTCTTGCTATATCATCCATTTATTTATTTACTCATTTATCTATCAATCAATCTATGTATTTATTTATGTTTCAGTAATAGAAGTAATACCTTATATTTGCATAGTACTTCACAATTTTCAATATACTTTAATGTATATCCTCTTATCTGAGCCTTATAGCAGCTCAATGAAATAGACAGGACATTATTATTACTTGTTAATAATTATAAATATATTATGTATTGCTAAAAGTTATAAAAATAATATATTAGACATTATTTTCCCTATTTACAGATGAACAAACTGAGACTCAGAGAGGTTGATTGAATTGTTCGTGCTAACAGTTTATGTCAGAGAAAATATTGGAACTCAGATCTCCTTAATTTCAGGCCAATGATTTCTCTACATTATTCATGGAGAAAAAAGTTTAGAGGATCACATACTGTCTTTAGATAATTTTGAACCTGAAACCTTCTGTGGTATTCCCCCTCTTGGCCTGGTGAATAAATCTGTGATTTTTGTCATTATGGATAATTCACATAATAAAAACTCCAGTAGAATGTAGGTTCCTCAAGGATAGAGACTATATTCCTCATACCAACCACATAGTAGGCACTGAATAAATGTTTTTTCATTGAATTACATGCAGATCCCTACCAATCTATGACTTAGTAGATGAATCTAAGAGAATTATCCAGAATGCAGAGAAGTTAAATGATTTGTCTGGATTCACATACTAATGAGAGGGATTCAAACTGAAGTCTTCTTGACTTTAATCTCATAATCTGGTCTACAACTTCATGTAGTTTCTGACCTGACATTATTTAATTCCTTGGCTTCATCACAGAGATAATAATATGCGGTATGCTTTTAGGGGCAGAAACAGAATTAGAAGATTGAAACTTTTTTTTTTGTATCCAACATAAACTTACTTTAGATTTCATTACTGGTAAATTTGATTTTGGGAGAAGACTATGATATGACTTCTACACAACAGAGAAGAAGGATCACTAGACTGGCAGTTAGGGCCCATACTATTCCCTTGCCCGCAGAAGGTACAATGAATAGCGCTCCTGATAGAATTGAGTAAAGAAAAGAGACTTAAGTTATAGTCCAGGCCTTATCTCTAACTAGTTTTAAGTCACTTCACTCCTCATTTATTCTGATTTATAAAATGGGGACCTAATAATTACTCTCCTTGCCGATATTTTAAAAGACTAAATAATAGCTCAGATTTATGACAGAGAACTTTTAGGTTTGCTATATTACTTTGTGCCCAACCACCCAATGAGGTAGATGATACATGTTCTATCAATGCAAATGATTTTCATTTTATAGATGGGGAAACTGAGACTAAGAGAAATTCTATGACTTGCTCAGGGACACACAGCCTGTAAAAACTAGAACCAGGGCTGCAAAGCAGGTCTGGAATTTGATCACTTTTCAAATAGTGCTTTTTCTAATGCATATGGATTCTAATGTATATTCAAAAGCAAGAAGCACTATAAAAACATAAGGCAATTTTATTCAAAATGGATTTTGGAAGTTTTTTTTTTAAACCTGACAACGACCAAAACAATTTTCAGGGCAAGAAAATGTTTCTGTGGACAGACCCATCTACACGCTGAAATTGTTATAGTCAGTTGGCCTACCTCCTTGGTCTCTGAGTAAGCTGTAAATCCCCAGGTGTTAAAGGATGCTTAAGGTTAATCACTGCTTTCCTCAAACCAGCATTCACCACATTTTGATTCACAGAGAGCTATGGGGTTAGCCTCACCTGTCAATCAATTTGAACCACTAGCCAATCAGATAACAAACACAGTAACTTGGCTCAGAGAGGGAAAAATATTGACTTAACTGACTTGGTTGTCTTACTGGGACTGATAAAATGTGGAGTTAGTAGATTTGGTCAAAAATGAACCTGAAAGTCTTAGCTAAAGGATCATAGGTTTATAGCTAAGGAGACCCTCAGAAGCCATCTAGACCAAAGCTTCTTAAACTATGGGTCATGACCCCACATGGGGTAGCATAACTGAATGTGGGGGTAATAAATGGCAAAAGGTTTCTGAATGCTCTGTGTCTCTGGTATCAAGTATTCTTCCAAGATTTAATTCTTTATACAAAAATAAGCACATCCATCTCGTTAGAATGCAATTTGCTTTTGTCTTTAATAAATGGTAAAATTACATGTACAACAAAGAATTGTTTTCAAATAAATTTCTTTATGATTTATTATCAGTAACTGTTTAATTTGGATACCTATTGCCATGAATCTATATGCTCTGAGTCAGGTAAAAATTTCTTGAGTGAAAAGAGGAAAAAGTTTAAGAAGTCCTAATCTAGGCTACTCCTTTCATTTTATATATGAAGAAACATATATATGAGGACCCCTATTACTTGTCCATTGTCAGTCATTTAGAAAGTGACCATGGCCCTCTGACTCCAAAGTCTTTGCCATTTCCATAGAATTGTACTTCTGTTTTGTTTCACTTTTTTTTTTTTTTTTTTTTTTTTGCTGAGGCAATTGGGGTTAAGTGATTTACCCTGGTCTCACAGCTAGAAAGTGTTGTGTCTGAGGGCAGATTTGAACTCAAGTCCTCCTGACTTCAGGGCAGGTGCTCTATCCACTACACCAACTAGCTGCCCCTATTTCACTGTTTTTTTTTTTTTTTTTTTTTTTAACCTTCTAAAAAGTTTGAGACTGCCAGGTTTAAGAGTCACCACCTCTTGCTCTTTTTACCTCTGCAGCTTCAAAAAAAAAAAAAAAAATTAGGAATCATTCACTTCCCAAGAACACAGAGGGGAGTGGTTGAGTAATCCCCATAAGGGGAATTTACAACTCCATCAGAATCAAGGTAAGGGCAGGGTTCTCTTCATTTGCCAAAATCAATTTCTTCCCCATCAGATTCCACCCAGTGCATTTTCATGTTGCTGATTCTTTTCTTTGAATTAATCCAACAGGGCAGGAAGGCTGGGCTTTTGTGAGTGTTGATTGTTTAAACATCCTTTTGATGGCTCTCCAGTGGCCTCTAAGATGGAAGGACCTCACCTGCAGACCTGAATTTGGCCCAGTGCCTCTTAGCACATCCAGCCTGTCTGCTTAGAGCCTATGAAGAGCTAGATTTCTTTAAAAACATTTCTTCCACAGATTGAAGTGTCTGGATGTGTGTGTGTGTGTGTGTGTGTGTGTGTGTGTGTGTGTGTGTATGTGTACCTAAACTAAACCAGTGTGAAGTAGCAATGCTGACAGGTTAGTTTAATTTAGCTCTTGCCAAGATTAAGGGGTTGTCAGACAAATATCATGGGAGAATGAGGGATTGCTTGGGAAAGTCATTTTGAATTGCTAACTAATAGGTATCTGACTCTTCAGTGGGCATGAGTTCCTTTGTTTCTGAGGATTGACAAGAGGTGATAACCAAGGCTCTGCCCTCTGAACACTCTTCAAGGGGTTTTTCTGCCAATCACTGAGACTCTTCCAGTGGACGGCTGCATGCCAACAAATGCCCCAGCTTCATTCGCTTTCTATCTCCATTCCAGGTAGGCACTCCCACTTATTTCTATTTATGAGCTCTGGGCCAGCCTGATTTGGAAATTACTTCCTGCTTTCACAGGGGTGCCTGAGCTACATTAGGGGGTTGGCACTATATCAGGCAGCTGGTCCACATTTTTTGATTCCTTGTCTAGATTCTGATTCCTTGCTTCAAAGTTTTCCTCACTGGTTACTTGATCCAACCTCTTCCTATTCTTTTCTCTCCCTCTCTAATCTCTTTTCTTCCCTAGAATCTGACCTTCTGATCCCCACTCCTTCCTTATACAAATTATGAACCCCCATTTGATCATTTAATCCTTGCTTACTTCCTTGGACAATTGACCTAATAACTGGCTTCACTTTTCAGTACTGATATATGTCTTTACTTTGGATTGTTATGTGATCATCCCAAACCTTCTGTAATCACTGATTTATAAGCTAATCCTAAGGATTTATCCACTGTCATGCTTACTTAGTATCTGATCCTCCCTTTTACCCATTCCTGGCTTGTTTTATGCCATAACACTCTTAAAAAAGGAAGACTAGTAGTATTTAAACTACTTTTACTGAGGCAGTTGGAGTTAAGTAACTTGCCCAGGATCACACAGCTAGGTCTGAGGGCAGATTTGAGATCAGGTCCTCTTGACTTCAGGGCTCGTGCTCTATCCACTGAACCACGTAGCTGCCCCCAGTAGTAGTTATTAAAACTAGTTACTTCTTATCAATATGTTTCTTTGACTAGATATTTTTGAATGCTTGCTATGTGTAGGGCACCATATGGCATATGGAGAAACATAAAATATGACTCTTGAGCATTAGGAGTTTATCAAGTAATAAGGTATTTGAGACAGGCAATAAATGTTATAGAGAGTAATATCAAATAAAGACATTGTTGGTGATATAAATAATATATATATATATATATATGATATATATCTCATGATATGCCATATAGATACATCATAGACTATTTGCCCCTTGGCTCAGTTGATTAAGAGGGGATGTTAACGATAGGGTGAATATTAGGTCCTCATCTTGACCATTTTACCTTTGCTCTTTTCTATTGTCTTAGGTTAAACTTTTTCAAAAAAATTCTTTAAGATTAGACAAGTCCTGTCTAGGCTAGAAGTGCAACTTTCAATTTATCACTCAATTTATCACATTTCTTGAAATTAGTACATCTCTCTGACCTGAGGACATGCATGGACCACTATAATGATTTAATAGCTGAGTCCTGATGATAAACAACTTGTTAAGAGAAGAAGGGGTTGCTCTGTGATCTTTGTACTTAGAGAAGTACCTGATAGATTTGACTCAGTTATATAGAAGACAGTAGTGAAGGTAATTATTATTCAATAGCCTTCAACTTGTCTCACAGCTTCAAATCTCTCCCCACTCTCCAATCCATCTTCCACATAGCTGCCAAGGTGATTTTTCTAAATTGCAGATTTCAGCATATCATCCTTCTCCTTGAAGTATCCCAATGGCTTCTTTTTACCTCCAGTATCAGATTCCTCTGGCTTTTGAAGCAACTAGATTGGATGTAAAAGGTAGGAAACCTGGCTTCAAATCTTGCCTCAGACTCCTGCCACATCACTTCATTTCTCTTAAGCCTCAGTGAAATTGTGAAAATCAAATGAGGTAATATTTGTTAAGTGCTTTGTAAACCTTCAATCCTATAGAGATGCTAGCTATTGGTCTCTTCTTACTTGGTAGTCCTTTACATGCAATTTCACCATTCAGTCATGCTGTCCTACCTGAAGGTACTCAAAAAGTACCTTCACATCTCTCTTGGATGCCAAAGCCACTAGTTATTCCCCATGTCTGGAATGCTCTGCCTCTTCCCCTCTACCTTTTAGACTCTTTAGGCACTTTGTAAGATGGAGCTCAAATACTATTTTCTTCAGGATGTTTTTCTTAATTTCATCCCTTATTCTCTAGCTGTTGAAACCTTCCCCTTCCAGATTTCCTTCATATACTCTGTATAAAGTGTGCACATACTTAAATATTTATATACCTTCTCTCCCAATAGAATCTATATTCTTTAAGAGTAGGAACTGTGGTGGTGGCAGTTGTTATTATTTTTTATCTTCACTATTTACAGGGCCTGAATCATAGTAAACATTTTAATGTTTGTTGATTGACTATTTCTTTAATGATACCTTGATGCAAAAAATAAATATAATTTGTCTTACAGTTTGCTGAGTATTGATGTAAGATGAGGATTTAAATATTCTCCAGTGTCATGGAAGATGTTCTAGATCATTTAAATAAAATAATTCTCTATTGATGGTGAGATACTTCAAGTACTGCTATTCACAAACATTCTTGTACTAATTTGATTAAACTCTAGAACATTATAAAACCTCATAAATGGAACTTATGATGATATGAAAGATAATCATCATCATTTTCATTGGAAAAAAATCCTAGATGACAAACACACTTCTTATATTACTATATGATATAAAACTGGGCAGAGAATTTGTCATTAGTCTCTCTGTCTCTCTCCCTCCAGAATTATACATATTAGACATGTTAAATAAAATATATAATGATATATAATATCTAAATTAAATATATATCCTTGAAAGGTGTTACAGATGGACAATGAGACAGGCTTGAAGTTGAGTAATAAGAAAAGACTGGATTAGCTTGTTTTGTAATATTCTTTTATTCTTTCAATAATCCCATACTTATTTTTGCAAATTTCTAACACCAATAATTTCCTTTGATGTTATATAGTTACATATTATTTAATGGTGGGAAAATTAAAAATATGAATATATCAAAGCAAAAGGGAAGAGTACATGGCAGGTTTAAATAGGTTTCAACATGTTGATAACATGCATAACAGAAGTGACAGGAAAGACCCTATCTCATTTATGACTGGAAAATTATTAATGAGAAGCAATAATTCAATAGTTTGACTTCTATATTGATATCCCTAACATAATTAAGAAACCAGAAGGACTCTAGTGAGTTGGGCTGCCATGGGAAGATGTGAATAAGACTCAAACATGGATGAGTTGCAATCTGTAGCAATGTAGAAATCCATTCTCTTCCCTCCCCCACTAGAAATTAAATCATGAATCCTTCAATGAAGGAAAAGTTTAGTGAACATATGATCCTTGTTTTGTTATTAGCATTGTAACCTACTGGTGATCTTATTTTCCTGGCAATAATAAAACAATAAAATAACAAAGGAAGTCTTACCTTATCTAGACCTTAGTATCTTGAGCCATTCTAATGAATGACAAGAAATATGGAACTTACATTCTATTTACTCGCAGAAAGATATTAATGTAACACTCTTTTAGTGTCATCAATGTAATAAGTAATTCATGATCTTGACAACAGAGTAAAGTACTGTATGTGTTTCACCATTGAGAAAATGTGAATTTGAAGTAAAAGCTGACAGAATAAAAATAGGAGCAGTAAATCAAAAATCCTTTTCCAACCCTAACCTGCGTAATCATACAGTCTTGAGAATCATAGACCAGGCCTAAGCATAGTGATGGAAAAAGCTCTCATACTGTATCTCTTCCTGATTTTCTCCATTCAACTGGATTTATATTTTATTTTCTTTAAAAAAGTTTTGATTAAAAATAATTTTTCTTTCTCTTTCCTTTCCCAATATAAAGAAAAAAAAGAAAAACAAAAATCTTATATAAATATGCAGTCAAGCAAAACAAATTCTCACATTGCCATGTCCAGAAATGCATGTCATATTCTGCATTTGAGTCCATCTGTTGATTGGTTGATGTCTTTCATTCTTGAAGAGGACCAAAATAATATTACTATGTTAGAGTCAAGTTACAGTGCATCTGACTATGACTGATCATATCAATACCATCTCGAAATCTCTGCCATAGGTTGGACACAAATAGTCCCTATGAATATTTGGGGTGGCTTCTCTAGCTTTGCACATTTCACATTTCTTCTGGGCTAATTCAGTTCTGCTCTGCTTATAGAGCACAGCACTTTCTCTAATAAGGGAAC
The DNA here is from genome assembly GCF_016432865.1 of Antechinus flavipes. Lineage (NCBI taxonomy): Eukaryota > Metazoa > Chordata > Mammalia > Dasyuromorphia > Dasyuridae > Antechinus > Antechinus flavipes. The sequence continues at coordinate 408,137,453 of NC_067399.1, forward strand.
GAAGATGAGCAGGATACTTTCATCATCAGACCTCTGGAAATACAGTCAGTCCCTATGTTGATCAGAATTCTTAATGGACTTATGTTTTCTTTTTTTTCTCAATAGTATTTTATTTTTCCAAATACATGTAAAAATAGTTTCCAGTATTCATTTTTGTAAGATTTTATGTTCCAAATTTCCCTCTCCTCTCCATTACCTTCTTCCTCTTTAAGAGAGCAAGCAATTTAATAATTATACATGTACAATGCTTTAAAACAGTTTCATATTTGTCATTGTTGTGCAAGAAAAATCAGACCAAAAAAGAAAAAGCTACAAGAAAGAAAAAGCAAACAAAAAGATAAAAGTACTATGAATCTACACTGCATATGGCACTTTCCATTCCATGATGGTTTTATTTTCTTTCTTTCTTTTCTTTTTTTCCTTTTCACTTATTTATTTATTTATTTTGGTGAGGTGATTGAGATTAAACGACTTATGTAGAGCCACATAGCTAATAAGTGTTAAGTGTTTGAGACTGGATTTGAACTCAGATCCTCCTGACTCGAGGGCTGACATGTTATTCACTGTGCCATCCAGCTGCCCCTCAACTTACATTTTTAAAAAAGTATAGGACTCCATTGAAACAGAGAAGACATTGTTTCAGGATATGACCTGAAAAATATTTAGGAAAGTGAACAACTGGTTAAGTCTAGTCATTCTCTTCCTCTCTCTCATTTTTGTTTTGCTTTTCCATTTTTAATATTTATTTCCTACAATAACTACCACAATGATTTTTTTATTTTTTTATTTTTATTTTTTTTGCTGAGGCAATTGGGATCAAGTGACTTGCCCAGGGTCACACAGCTACGAAGTATTAAGTGTCTGAGGCCATATTTGAACTCAGGTCCTCCTGACTAATTTTTTTTTTTTTAAAGAAATGTAGTTACTAAAAAGTTTTTTGTTTTAATTAACATGCCTTTATTTTTTCTCCTTGAATAAGAAATACAAAACCTTTGTAGCAAATATACATAGTCAATCAAAACAAATTTCCATATTGAACATGTTCAGAAATTTTTGTTAATATTAGTCCATCATCTCTTTGCCTATTCTGGGGCAATATGTTTCATCATAAATCCTTTGGAACCATGGTTATTCATTTCATTGATCAGAATTGATATTTTCAAAGATGTCTCAAATTGTTCATTTTTACAATGCTGTTGTTACTTTACAAATTGTTCTCCTAATTTTGTTCATTGTACCTCATCAGTTCATCTAAGTCTTCTGAAGTTTCTCTGAAAACATTTTACAATTTCTTATATTACAATATATACCACATTAATATGCTGTACTTTTTTCATTCTTTTCCTAATTTATGTATATTACCTTGGTTCCCAGTTCTTTGCCACCATAAAGAATCGCTACAAATATTTTTTTGGTACACGCAGGCCATTTTCTTTCTTTCATTTCTGTTGGAATGTAGTTGTTTCACTAGGTCAAAGAAAATGCAAATTTGAGTAATTTCATGAGCATAGTTATAAATTGCTTTCCAGAATATGTTTAGTCTTTTTCTAAAGCTGCATAGTGCTATAGTTTCCGCATTTCTAAAACGATCTGGAGAAGGAAATGGCAAATCACTTCAGTTATCTTTGTCAAGAAAGCCCTCAATGAGGGGGTCACAGAGAGTTAGTTGGATGTGACATGACAGAACAACATAAAGTTTTTTATGAATGTTAATGGCAATGTTACATAGAAAGCTAGCCTTGGAAGCAGGAAACTTTTTTTGTTGTTCATGAATTTAAGCCAGGGGTGTTGTGAGGCTCAAATAAGTTAAAGGATGTAAAGCTCTTTGCAAACTCTAAAATGCTATATAAATGTTAATTATTGCTATTAATTAGCCTTTATTCATCAGACTTCCAGTTCTGATGCCTTCATTACCTGAGCCTGCAGTGTTGCTGAGCTCAAGTAATGTTTTTAGACCAATACAGAGATGTACTAGAAAATATTTCACAAGATGAGGGAGATTATAGTCACATTTTTAAGTGTAATCTTCATTATTACTGTTTTCTTAAGTCTAGACTATCACTAACTCTATAAATCAAATTGTAATTTGTAGCTCATTTTTGAGGTGTAAATGTTCATACTGAAAATTTAATGATTTGTAGCAAGTGTGTTAGAGTTGGCTCCAGCACACCTTTGTTTTAAGTCCTGCCTATAACCCATACTGGCTGCATGACCCTGGGCAAAACATTTAACTTTTCAGTACTCTAGGCAACCTCATAAGACACTAAGTTGTAGGTATTGCTTACCTGCAGTTCTGGAGACTTTTATTATTCAGAGAATTCTCTATACCAATGAAATCACAAGTCTAGTCCCTAACTCTCTCTTAGCCAGTCATTGAACATTAGCCATTACTTGAAGTCTACCATTTACATTTGTGGAACGTGTATGTGTGTTTGTGTATGTGTGTGGCATATGCATGTATTGGCTTGAATGTAAGCTGCATTTTTTTCCTTAAAATCTGGCTTGTAGAAAATACTAGAATTGCTATTATTTTTCATTTTATATCTCTGTATTTTTTCATTCAAATGAGATCTTATTTTAGAGCTGTGGCTTGTATATAGGGTGACTTATATTTGTATCAATGGGGTAGCTATGAAATTCACTACTATCTTAGTATATGGTGGGAAAAGTGCTAGGTATTGGGTTAACAGACCGGGGTCCTGCCATTTAGCATCTTTGTGACCTTGGACAAATTAATTACTTCTATGTATCTCAATTTCTGAATCAGTAAAACAAGGGGACTGAAATGGCTTAGGTCTCTAAGATTCTAAGATATTAGTCCAATGCTCTATATGGGGGAATAGAGGTAGGAATTGATTTGTCCAAGGCCAAACTAATCAGCAGCATATACAGACATACCTGTTCACTTACTCACATGTGTATCTCCAAAGTCAAGTCAACTCAAGTCAATAGTATGTATTAGGTACCAAGGTACTGCTAAGTACTAGGAATACAAATAAAACCAAAAGGAAAGATAGTCTGCCCTGAAGGAATGTATAAATTCTTCCAGGGGAAGACAATATGTTAAAAGGAAGTTGAAAATGGAGAGAGAGGAGGACAAAGGCATAGTGGAGAAAGAAGATACACCAGTGTCTTTGCCAAGAAAATGCCAAATGGGGACATAACTATTTATTTATTTATGAAATGACAATTTCATTGCATTGCATTTATTATGCCAAAATTTGTCCTTTGTTATTTAATTTTTATATGAAATCTGTCAAATATCCCCAAATTTGGTTACAATAAAAAAAAAATACTGATTTGGAGAATGAGGATGGCTCATAAGGCTGTTCCTTAGTGTTGGCAGCACTTGATCAATGAGTTTGAGTAATAGAAATAACCTATGACATTTGTCTATCACATTCAAAATTTCAAACACTTTCACATTTATTAACTCATAAAATTCTCACAATTCTGAAATGGACACTGAGTCACAGAGAGATCAACTAATTTCTTAAATGAATTACTTTTATATAATAAATAAATTAGACTGATAGATAAGCATCCTTTTATATAGTAAATAAATTAGATTGATAAGTATTGTGTTAATCCCTGGGGATACACAAACAAACCTATAACGCCTGCCCTCAAGAAGTTAATATTTTAGTGGGGGAAGATAAGCAATAAAAGAAATCTGGAAAGGGGGTGAATTTAGCTAATTTAGTGCTAATGACCAGGAAATGAGATGGAGATATGGTTTGTATTTGTGGAATAAATGAATGAAAAACACTTGTGAAAGATTTCTCAAAGGAAGGAAGATAGAGATTGTATGGGTTAATGGTTAAAGTGATAATTTTGTTATTGTAATGTTACATTACCTTATTATTATACTAAGGGCAGAAACTGTTTTTCATTTTTTCCTTTGTTTCTCCATTGTCTTGCAGAAAACAATCTTTTTTATTGAAGTTTTTAATTTTCAAAACACATGCAAGTATAATTTTTCAGTATTGACCCTTGCAAAACCTTGTGTTCTGATTTTTTCTCCCTTTCCCCCATCCCTCCCCAGATGCCAAGTATTCCATTATATATGTTAAATAAGGCAAAATATATATGTTAAATCCAATAAAGGCATACATATTTATACAATTATCTTGCTGCACAAGAAAAATCAGATCAAAAAGGAAAAAAATGAAAAAGAAAATAAAATTCAAGCAAACCATAACAAAAAGGGTAAAAATGATATGTTGTGATCTACCCTCAGTTCCCACAGTCCTCTCTGTGGGAGTAGATGGTTTTCATCATCACAAGATCATTGGAACTGGCCTGAATCATCTCATTATTGAAAAGAGCCATGTCCATCAGAATTGATCATCATACAATCTTTTTGCTGTGTACAATGATCTCCTGGTTCTGCTCATTTCACTTAGCATCAATTCATGTAAGTCTCTCTGAAATCATCCTGCTTATCGTTTCTTACAGAACAATAATATTCTATACCATTTATATGCCATAACTTATTCAGCCATTGTCCAACTGATGGACATTCACTCAGTTTCCAGTTTCTTCCACTACAAAAAGGGTTGCCACAAACATCAGAAAATAATCTTTTAATAAATGTTTATTGAATTGAATTGGGGTCAAATTCCATCTTTGCTGATTACTATATGTAGGCCTTTAGGCAAGTCTCTTCACTTTTATGAGATTCAGTTTCCTTAATTGTAGAAGGGTGGACTAAAAGATCTTCAGAGACTCTAAATCAAGGATTCTTTACTGACACCCATTAGTTTCCAAAAAGTCTATGGATAAGTTTGAGGGGTCTATGAACTTGGATGGCAAAAATTATATTTTTATTTATACCAACTTCTAACTGAAATTTACCATTTAAAAACAGTTTCCTGAGACACACTCCATAGTTTTCACCAGACTACCAAAGAGGTCTGTGACATTAAAAAATTATCAAGAATTTCTGGAACCCAAAGATTCCCTATGAAAGAGCTTTGGATTCAGTCAAAAGACCTGGAATTGAATCCTATCCTCTCTATTTACTAGTTACTTTATGACCTCAGTCAAATCACTTAACCTCTCTCAGGGTCTATTTCCTCATTTATCAAATGAGGATTAGAACATTTGCCCTCCCTCCCTTACAGAGTTGATATGAGGATCAAATGAGATAATGGATGTGAAAGCACTTGGTAGCTGAAAAATGCTCTATGAATGTAACCTATCGTTAATCACGATGGAATTTCAAGACAATGACAGGCTGGTGGCCAGACATATCTGGCCATACAGGACTCTCAAGTCATACTTAATCTGTCTATGTAGTGGACCGGCCCCGATCTCCTCTATAAGGTGCTTCCATCGGAGATAAATGTGGCTATAGGTATGCACAGTATATAATACCAAGCGGTCTATTACTTGTGACATTTATTTTCCCACATGAGGAACCACAGGACAGCTCCTTTCCTCCTGAAGGAAACAGATTTGTCAGAACAGAGACCAGTCGTGGTACATTCTTTGTCTTTCCTGATTTATCTATTTATTAGATGCACATATCACTTGTTAGCCTCTGGGTGCATGTATATGTTTCATAGACAAAAGGCAGACGCTGCCACTGTAGATTACAGGCACTGAGAGGCACTGCTGACTGCTGACATCTGCAGAGGCAAATGCACATTCTAAAGACATTGCCTGCTGTGTGAAGGACTGCTTTCCCCTCCAAGGTTACTTTGTATCTATTGTGGACACATTTTGTATTAACCTATGTAAGTTGTTTCTCCTGTTAGAATGTAAGCTCATTGAGAACAAGGACGTTGCTTTTTGTCTTTGTTATCACTAGTGTGGAGCATGATTACTGGCATACAGTAAGCATTTAATAAATGCATATAGATTGATAGTTCTATACACTCCAGGGTGTCTAACCACCATTTTTTGATCAAAATGCCACGTGGGCATTTCAATTATTTCAGTTGTGTCTGATTCTTTGTGACCTCATTTGGGGTTTTCTTAGCAAAGAGATTGGAGTAGTTTGCCATTTCCTTCTCCAGTTCATTTTACAGATGAGGAAATTGAAAATCCTCTTGAGGCAGATACTATTATTATCCCTATATTATAGATGAAGTAACTGACACAGACATAAGTAACTTGTCCAGAGTCACACACTGCTAAGTATCTAACACCAGATTTGAATTCAATTCCTCCTGACTTCAGGGCCAGCACTATATCCATTGTGCCATATAGTTGCCCTACATGGGCATAGAATTTCCATTTCCTTTTTCCTTAGATTTTGTAAGTGATAAAAGACATAATTCATCATGATCCACTTAAAATAGTCAGTTCTAAATAACTAGACTAATTTTTTAAATTTTAAAAAAAGAATTAGAGGTTATATAGATAGGCAACCTTGATAATTCAGGACTTTTTGCTGTTGTGAAATTGACTCTAAGAAAATTCTTAGAATCAATTTCACAACAACAAGAATCTATATGTACCTGAATTTATTTAGAGGCAGCTAGGTAGTGCAGTTGATAAAATGTTATATTTGGAGTGAAGAAGACTGGAGTTTAAATCCAGGCTCAGACACTTACTAGCTGTGTGATCCTGAGCAAGTCACTTCTGTCTGTGTCAGTTTCTTCATCTATAAAAAAGTATAATAATAGTATCTGTCTCAAAAGTATTAAATGAAGTATTTGTAAAGTACTTTGTAAACTACAATATATTATCTAAATGCTATCTATTATAATATATATTATATATTTTTGCATATACATATTACATGTATATTTAATAGTAATTTGAAACAACTACCTATCCTGTTCAAACAATGAATAATTGATCATTTCTGGCCTTCACTTTGTACATTAAAACTATTAAAAGCTTTAAAGGGGTCTTTGGGAAATGAGCCTTGCTGTACCTTTCCAGGCTTATTTATATTTCTTCCTTTCACACACAATATTTTCCAGTCAAACAATGCTATTAGTTATTCCCTGAACTAGCCATGCCCACAAGATATCCATCTTTCCTAGAATGTATTTCTTCATCAACTCCATTGCTCAGAATTCTTCTTTTTCTTCAAATCTCAACTTAGTTGCCCCTTCTTCCAGGAAATGTTCCCTTTCAGCTTAAATTACTTTGGATTTACTCATCTGTATACATGTTATATCATCTCAATAGACGTAATCTTTTATCTAGTAGACTGAAATCTATTATCTTTGTGGCTTTAGATATTTAGCATCAAACACAGTATCTTGCAAATAGTAAGTATTTAATAAGTATATAATAAGTAATAATAGTCTTGTAAGATGTATAGACTCTTACAATTTGTTAAATTTATCTCTATAAAGTCAATATATTTACAAACTTTTCACTGAAAGACTTTTTTGGGGGGAGTCCCATTGACATGACCTTGAGAAAAAATATTTTTAGAGATAATTCAAATTTCCTTTCTCCTACTTTGCTTCCTCCCTCCTTTCCTTCCCTCCCTCTCTCCTTTCCTTCCTTCCTTCCTTCCTTCCTTCCTTCCTTCTTTCTTTTCTTCCTTCCTTCTTTCTTTCTTTCCTTTCTCTGTTCCTTCCTCCATCCTTCTCTTTAGTCTTTTCCTTGCTCTGCATAAATTGTAGAATCTGAGCAAGAAGTATTGGGTGAGTAGTTTGTCCTGAATCTTAAGTTCTGTCACCTTTTTCTTAACATATATTATCTTTTTCCCCAGAAGAGTTTCCTATACCTATCAAGATGTTTCAACCACTAACCAAATACATAACCTTTAAGGGAGTCTGGAAAAAAAGACACAATTAAACCAACACAATAATAGTAATAACTTACATTTCTTTAGTATTTTAAAGTTTTCAAAGCCATTTAGTTATAATAGTCTTGTAAGATGTATAGAACTATTTATATGACATTGGGCAAGTCATTTAACATTCATCTTTGCATCACAGTTTCCTTGTCTTTAAAATGAGAAAATTAAACTAGATGGCCTTTGAAGACCCTTCCAGCCTTACATATATGATCCTATAATTATCTCCTTTTGTAGATGAGAAAACTGAAATTCAGAGAAATTAAAAACTTACCTATGATAAATTTGATAATCAGCATTTGAATCCAGATTTTCTATTACTAAATTGAGTTCTCACTGTATTATCTGTCCTACCTTCCATGACATGTGATGTCAACATGTACTGTTTGTAGGACAACATGTTGGAGAAGCACAAAGACCAAAAGTGTGATTTGGACTCTTTTTTTTTTTTTTTTTTTCAGGAGGCAATCGGAACTGATTTACTCAGGGTCACACACCTATAATTACTGAGTGGGGCTGGATTTGAATTCAAGCTCTCCTGACTCTAGGACCAGTTCTCTATCTACCATGCCATCTAGCTGTCCATGATTTGTACTCTTGAAAAACTTAATAATCTTCCTGGGGGAAATAAGGCAAACACAAATAATATCATATACAATAAAACCAAAAAAAGCTCAAATTGGTTTCATTCTTTTCTTTCTTTCTTTCTTTGTTTTTTTAATCATCTGATTTCATCTGTGTAGGGAACTCGCTGATGATGAAATACCATCTACCCATCTATATATTGCAATTGGTATACAACTCTGTAGTCTTTTGGAGGTTCCTGGAGATACTGAGAAGTTAAGGTGCTCTATGAGCAAAGCAGAATTGAATTATCCAAAAGGATGCAAAAAATTAGAGAAGCCACCCAAAATATTCATATGGACTATTTGTGTCCAACTTGTGTCAGAGCATTTTTATTGGTCTGATCAGCCACAGTTGGACACACTGCAACTTGTCATTTTGTTCCTCTTCAAGAACAAAGGACAACAACCAACTAACAACCAACAACCAACTACTGCTAGTTTGTGTTTTATCCATAATTTGTACTCTGGTCATCCTGACTCAAGTACTTCCTCCATGTCCATTATTCTAAGCTGCCTTTCTTGGTTGTGTTAACCTAACAAAATCTTGAACAAAATCATCAATAATTAGAAAGCTTACTATCTACCAGAGGCTATGCTAGCTATTAGGGATAAAAAGACCAAAAAACCCCCTCAAATCCCGAAAATAGTCTTTGTCTTTCAGATCTTATGTTATATAATGTGAAAGATACATGTATGTATGTGTGTGTATATATATGTGTATATATACATATATACATACATATATATATATATATATATAGTTATAGAACTGGACTTGTAATTTTACTGGTATAAGAAACTCCTTCTATCAATCCACAATCTTCTCTGCACCTTACAGTTTAAGAGTAACATAGATACTCAGCAGTTGAGGGACCTCAAGGTCACACAAGTAATCAGATTGAGAAATTGGGTTTAAGTATTCCTGATTCTGAAAGTAGTTAGTTATCTATACGTTATGCAACCCTGCCTTTCAAAATGCTTTGCAAAAATGCAAGTTAATGTTTTGGGAGAGGTCATTAGCTGGAGTATCAGAAAAGATATCTTGATCAAGATGCTCACCAAAGCATCAACTCTTTTTTGTTTTTCTCCCTCTGAAATATTTTTGAGCTTCCACACTTGGTCTTTCTAGTGAATATCATGTTAAGTATAGAATATTTTTTTCTTTCCCAATCTTCATCTATTACCGATTTCCTCTGCTTCTTCATATGAATGGCAGGTAAAATAGATGACCTCTAAGGTCCCTTTCCAGCTCTAAAGTTCTTTAATTCTAGGGCTTCTTTAGGATAACTTAAACTGTTAAAGAGTTTTTCCTGCCCACTTACAAAGCACTCCATGCACCAAGGACAGTGAGTGAGAAAAAGGCAGATGTGTGTTGTGACATTTGCCATCATAGTAATGGAGCCAAGAGACAGACTAAGTCATCTCAAGGCTACATTATTCACATTCATGCTTCACCATCAAGTAGGTGAAGTTTGTCTTTCGTGGTCTTTGAGACCTCTTTTCAGTACTTTTCTTCCTCTTTCAATGCGTTCCCCCCTCCTTTCCTCCAGGTGGCTCATGCTCTTGTGTTATCTCTAACTCTGATCTCCGAGAAAATGGATCCAAAGGATGAATTCCTGCTAAGAGGTTAGCGATATGTTTCTGTTCCCAAATGGTATTTTTATTTTAAAGGAAGACATTTGGAGAGGGCAATATTTAACCTCAGCATTAGAATATAGAAGCTGAGTCTCCTCTTGCCAACAGTATGCCAGACTTTCTTTGTTCGTGTCAGAATATCATGAAAATGATTTATCTTCTTTCATTTTTACTTTTTACATACTATATGGTTCTTTGGTGATTTTCTTATTATCTTTCACACAAGATACCTTTTCCTATCTCCTTCATGCCTTTGTAATGGCTTATTTTCCCATGGCTGGAATTCACTTCCTTCCTCACCTTTTCCTTTTAGAATTCCTGGCTTCCTTTAAAACCCAGTTGTCAGTGCTTGCCCCACCAATATTACCATGTCCATATTTTATATATAATTTTCCTATACATGTGTCCATGTTGTCTCCCCCAGTAAAAGATAATCTTCTTGAATGCAGAGACAATTTGACTCTTGTCTTTTTATCTCCACTGCTTAGCTCATTATGTTAGCATGTGATAGACACTTAATAAATGCTTTTTGAATGATGCTTGCTGAGGCAGCATGAAGTTACATTCACTTTTTCTTCATAGTTATGTTACATAGTTGAATCATAATAAATATATACTCCATTAAAACTCCATTAGGGCAGCTAGGTGGCATAGTAGATTAGAATGTACTTTCTGAAATCAGAAAGACTGATTTTCTTGAGTTCAGATATGCCCTCAGACACTTACCACCTATGTGATCCTGAGCAAGTCACTTAACCCTAATTTGCCTCAGTTCCTCATCTGTAAAATGAACTGGAGAAGGAAATGGTAAATCACTCTAGTATCTTTGCCAAGAAAATCTTAAATGGTGTCATGAAGAGTCAGACAAGACTGACCAAATAACAAACACACTGTTAAAACCAACCACTTCTTTTTCATATCAATTATTTTCATGTATAGCATAATAAATTAGAACAGTGGGCTAAATGTAACAAAATGCAACTTAGTAGGAATGAATGTAAAATTTAGTGCTTAGGTCCAAATTTCTAATCCAAAACTCTCATTTAATGACCAATGCAATGAAGATCCACTGAAATTAGATAATTTGCTGGCGATAAGACAACTCAGCAAACAGCTAACCTAGGATCCAACTCTTTCTATGCTTATCAAGACTCTACATCATGCATTCTCAAGATTCTTCCCTGATCAGATCTCATCTGGAATATTGTATCCATCTTTGTGCAGCATGATTTAGAAGTGACATTAACAATCAGGATTAAACACACTCATTCAATGAAAATGAGGAAAGTAATAAAAATTCTTTCATATGAAAATTGGTTGAAGGAACTGGGGAGGATTAGCTTGGAAAATAAGAGATAAAGGAGAGTTATTATAATTGTAAACACCAACAAAAAAAAGTATTTAGGAAGTGCTATGTTCTGTGTTAAGTACTGGGGATACAAAAAAAGGCAAAAGCGTGGTTCATGTCCCCAAAGAAGTGGGGACACATACAATATAAATAGATGGAATGTTGAATGATCTCAGAAGGAAGGTATTAGCCAACAGAATGGAGCTGGGTATAGAATGAGACCAGAAAAGATGTCTTGTCAAAAGTGGTCTTTAAACTGAATTTTGAAGGAATCTAGGGAAGTTGAGAGATTGAGATGAGAAAGGAGAGAATTTCAAGCATGAAGAACAATCATTGTCTTTAATTATTTGACAAACTATAATGTAGAAGAGTTATTCAAATTTCCTAGAACTTTTCAGAGGCAAGCACAAAGAGAATTAAAAGATCTTAATTCTTTATTAAGAAGAATACAACCATCTCTTTAAGATTACAAGTCACAGAATAGCAGCCTCTGAAAGAGGGATTTTCCTCAGGGGCTTTTTCCTAGACCAGTGACTTCATATCTGTAGGCCAACAAAAAAATCTCCAGCATTAGAAAGGTAACTGTGTCTCTCCAGAGCATATGGAGGATTGTGTCCAGATCTGGATAACATATTTTTAGAAAGGATATTGGTCAGCGGGAGAGTATCCACAGGAAGAAAATCAGGTTGGTGAAGGCCCTCAAGATCATGGAATATTAAGATTGATTGAAAAATTGGGAATATTTAGGCTGGACAAGAGAAATCTTGAGGATAGGAGGAGGGACATAGTAATATATTTTATATACGTGAAGGGCTGGAATCTAGAACAGGAGCCAAAAATAATGTTCAGACGTATGAAGAGGAGAATTTAGACTAGATATTTAGAGGGGAAAACTCCTTCTCAATAATTATTCTATCCAAAACTATAGTAGGTTTCCTCATTAAGTAAGAAGTTTTTCCCCAGCTTTTATTTTCTAAGTGGCTGTTGTCTCTAGACTAAGACCTTTGATACTATCAGTTGTTTGAGCTTATTGAAAATTATGTCAAAATTTGTTTGCCCAGAATAAGTTCATCAGTATAGTGTGGCAATTTCATGATGGAATGCTTGCTCAGATCCTGGATAATGGACAATGCTCTCAAGCTTTCTCAGTCACCAACAGAGTGAAACAAAACTGTGTGCTTGGTCCCATGCTTTTTTAGCTTGATATTTTTGGCCATGATGTCAGATGCCTTCAATGAGGACAAACATGGCATCAGTCAATTATCTTATTGATGGTAAATTCCTTTTTTTAAATTATAGCTTTGTATTTTTAAAACATATGCATGCATAATTTTTCAACATTGACCCTTGCAAAATCTTGTGTTTCAGTTTTTCTCTCTTCTCCCCACCCCCTCCCTCGATGATAAGTAATCCAATATGTGTTAAACATGGTAAAATATATGTTAAATCCAATATATGCATACATATTTATACAGTTATCTTGCTACACAAGAAAAATCAGATCAAAAAGGAAAAATAATTAGAAAGAAAATAAAATGCAAGCAAACAACAACAAAAAAGAGTAAAAATATCATGCTGTGATCCACACTCAGTCCCCACAGTCTTCTCTCTGGGTGTAGATGGCTCTCTTCATCACTAGATCATTGGAACTGGCCTGAATCATCTCACTGTTGAAAAGATCTTTTAATTCTCTTTATGCTTGCCTCTGAAAAGTCCTAGGAAATTTGAATACCTCAAAACATTATAGTTTGTCAAATAATTGAAGACAGTCTGATGGTAAATTCTTCAACCAGAAAAAGCTATAAGCAAAAACAAGTGGAGGGAGTGTTGTTTCATGATTTTTTTGTTTGCAGTTGATTGTGCACTCAATGCAGACTCTTAAGCTGAGATGCAACAAAGTATGGATCGATCCTCTGCTGCTTGTGCTAATTTTGGCCTAACAACTAACATAAAGAAAACACAGGTGCTCCATCAGAAAGCACCACGCCACCCATATGTAGAACTATTGGTTAAGTAAATGGAGAAATTTTGAACGCTGTGGACAAGTTCACTTACTCTGGCTGTATACTTTCCAGGAATTTCCACCTTGATAATGAAGTAGATACACACATTGCAAGAGCTAGCTCAGTGTTTGGGATACTCTGAGGGAAATGTGGGAGGGGAAAGGTATTAGACTGACTTTAGAGCCATTGTGCTGATCTCATTGTTGTAGCCTGTGAAATCTGATGATGTACCAGCACCATTCCAGAAAACTCAATCATTTCCATTTGAATTGTCTTAGGAAGATTCTAAAGATCACCAGGTGGGATTAGATACCAATCATTGAGGTCCTTTCTCAGAACTAAACTGCCAAGTATTCAAACTCTACTGCAGAGAGCACAACTTGGTGGGTTGGCCACATTGTTTGAATGCCAAATGTATGGTTGTCAAAAAAATTATTTTATGCGGAACCCACACATGGCAAGTGCTCACAAGCTGGTCAGAAAAAGTGATACAAAGATACTCTCAAGATCTCTCTTAAGAACTTTGGAATTGATTGTGTGATACGGGAAACACTTGCACAGAACCGCCTAGTATGGTGTGCCCTCATCAGAGAAGGTGCTGTGCTCTATTAGCAAGCAGAATTGAATTAGCTCAGAAGAAAAGCAAGATGCACAAAGCTAGAGAGTCTTTTGTTTTGTGTCCATTCTGTGGCAGAGCCTTCCGAGCTTGTATCAGTCTGATCAGCCACAATAACATAGTGATATCATTTTGGTTTTTTTTTTTTTTTGAGAACAAAGGATAACAACAATAATTACAACAAGGGTGTTGCCTCAGACAGATCTGGGAAATACCTTAGCTTAAAAAAGAACAAGGTCTCCTCCCACTCTATTTGGGGCCATCTCCAGTTGTCCTCATCTGTCTTGCTATTGCATTCTGATGATTTTGGAGGAGAGAAGGAGGCTGTTGACTTTGCACATTCCTGCTTCACTTAAATCCAGTTCACTTGCATATCACTTTACTGATGTTATGGCTGTCTTTAAGAATGAAGATCAAAGGGGCAGTTAGTGGTGCAGTAGATAGAGCACCAGCCCTGGAGTCAGGAGGACCTGAGTTCAAATCTGATCTCAGACACTTAACACTTCCTAATCCTGGGCAAGTCACTGAACCCCAGTTGCCTCAGGGGAAAAAAGAAAATGAAGGACAAACAACAATAACAGAAAAAAGAAGAAGGAGTTTTCCCTTTCCTCACCTGTCACCAGGTGAGGTCTTCAAGTAAAGGCTGGTTTGTATATTTAATATAGGTTGGACTGAATGTTTTCTGGGATTTCTTACAACTTTGAGATTCTGTGATTCTGTAACTGGGGCCAATGGGTAAAGATGGTAGAGAGAGGTACCTTTCACTGTAATATAAAGAACAAGTTTCTTGTATTTTAATTATATGAAAAAATGGAATGGACATCCTTATCCGGTAGGGAGTTCCCCCTATAACTTAGGTATTTAAACAGAGACTGAACAATTACTTGTAGGGAATGTTATGCAGGCAATCATATGGTAGACAGGGGGTTGGACTGATTAACTTCTAAGGTCTTTTCTAATTCAATCATTCTATTTTTCTGAATAGAAAATAAAAAACCTTAAATAAAAAGACCCTCTGTTAGGACATTAGCATGTGGTCTAGATTGTCACTAGGACACTTTATTTCAATTGTTTCTCAGCTCACCATTCATACCCAACAAATAAGTGCCACCAAGTTAGTTTTATTTGAACTAACACATTCTCTCTCTCTGTCTCTGTCTCTGTTTCTCTGTCTCTGTCTCTGTCTCTCTCTGTCTCTGTTTCTGTCTCTGCTCTCTGTCTCTCTGTCTCTGTCTCTCTGTCTCTGTCTCTGACTCTTTCTCTGTTTCTCTCTGTTTCTCTCTCTGTCTCTGTCTCTTTCTCTGTCTCTCTCTGTCTCTGTCTCTGTTTCTCTCTCTGTCTCTGTCTCTGTCTGTCTCTCTGTCTCTGTTTCTGTCTCTCTCTGTCTCTGTTTCTGTCTCTCTCTCTCTTTGTCTCTCTCTGTCTCTCTCTGTTTCTCTCTCTGTCTCTGTTTCTCTCTCTGTCTCTGTTTCTCTCTCTGTCTCTGTCGCTCTGTCTCTCTCTCTCTTTATCTCTCTCAGTCTCTCTGTCTCTGTTTCCGTCTCTCTCTCTTTGTCTCTCTCTGTCTCTGTTTCTGTCTCTGTCTCTCTCTGTTTCTCTCTCTGTCTCTGTCTCTTTCTCTGTCTCTGTTTCTCTCTCTGTCTCTGTCTCTTTGTCTCTCTCTGTCTCTCTGTCTCTGTTTCTGTCTCTCTCTTTGTCTCTCTCTGTCTCTGTTTCTGTCTCTCTCTTTGTCTCTCTCTGTTTCTCTCTCTGTCTCTGTTTCTCTCTCTGTCTCTGTCTCTCTGTCTCTCTATCTCTCTCAGTCTCTCTGTCTCTGTTTCTGTCTCTCTCTCTCTTTGTCTCTGTTTCTGTCTCTGTCTCTCTCTGTCTCTGTCTCTGTCTCTCTGTCTCTTTCTCTCTCTCTCTCTCTCTCTGTCTCTGTCTCTGTCTCTGTCTCTGTCTCTCTGTCTCTGTCTCTCTCCTCTTCTCTTCCTTTTTCTTTGATAGTCAATCCTGGAGCTGTTTTTGTGTTTTGTTAGGGCTCCATTTCTGCTTCAGAAGCTCATAATTCTTGTTATCTTTCCTAGGAGTTGGTTTGGCTGGAGAACTAGGGGGCCAAAGAGAGGAAGGTAGCTCATGGTCTCTGACAGTCCTTGACACTTCTCTAAGACTGAGCAAGGAGTGAAGGTCCGGCTGCTGGCAGTCAATCTGTCCACACATGGGTGCTCCCATTGGGCAGCCTTCAGTAAGAAGTACTTTTTGACGTGATATAGAGCCAAAGTAGGGCTCACCCATTTTTTATATGTATATCTTCAGGATTCTGGAAAAGAAGGCTAGCCCTGACAGATCTGGATAAGGGAAAAGACTCCTGCTATGTACACTTTTCTTCTCCATAGATTTTTTTTTGGCTAAATGCAAGCTAGCTTGCTTGAAACAGTTTGGATATTCCAAAGGCAAATCCCTCCTCTCCAATCACTGCTTCAGATGTCATTTCTGCACTGCAGATCTCAATTGCATATTCTGTTCAAGTTCCAGAAGGAAACTCCCATAGCCGTCAGGGGCAGTTCCATGCTCAGAATATTCAATCCAGATTGACAGGGCAGATGGGAGAAAGGAAGCCAGTGCTCCCCAGCCAGTGCTTGGGATGCTATGCAAGGACATGCTTTGGAGCCTCTGCCTTTCACTGAAGAATAACAGCAATTGACATTTAGATAGAGTTTTAAAGTTTACAAAGCACTTCTCCTGCATTCTCTTCTTTTGACTCACATAGTACCCCTAGGAGACAATGGCTACAGATATTCATGGAATCATAGCTAGAAGGAAAGTTAGAGGCCATTTGGTCCAGCCCTTCATTTCAAAGACAAGGAAAGATGACACAGACAGTAAATGGCAGACCTGGAATTTGATTTCAGAGTCACATATTCTAAAAACAGATTATGCTTCTTCTCTGGCTCCATTTTAAATCTGAAGAGACTAGGGCTCAGAAAAGTTACATGATTTGTTCCTGATCAGAGGCCAAATATGGGCCTTCTTGCCTCCATTCTGGTCCTCTCCCTGCTGTGTCATGTTGCCTCATATCCTTTGAAGAGTGAAAGGTGGAGGGTTGCACTGAAGTGACTCTCCGGCCCCCTTTTAGGTCTAATCTCTCTTATTATGAAAGGTTTATTTGTAGGACAAGGTAGACTATAACTATAAACTAAAAAAAAAATTTTGAATTTGAGACTGGGAAGAAAGAGAAGACAGAGGCAAGTAAGAATATAGTTGGTCAACAAGCATTTGTTAAAGACCTAGTACATGCCAGGCCCTGTGCTAAGTGCTTGGTTTAGTTTTTAAAGGTTTATTATTTAAAAAAATAAAAAATATTATATATTTAAAAGGGATTTAAATTTAAAAAAAAATTCACCCTTCCTCTGAAAGAATTTATAATCTAATGGGAGGAGATAACACAAAACCAATTCTGTATAAGACATATAGAGGATAAATTGGTGGTAATAAATAGAGGGAAAGCACCAGGATTAAAGAGGACTGAGAAAAGTTTCTGGTAGGATTTTATCTGAGACTTGAAGGAAGCTGGGAAGTTAGGGGACTTGAAGAGGAGAAAGTTCCAAAAGTGGAACATAGCCAGTAGGAAATGGATTGCTCTGTATTGGGAATAGCAAGGGGATGAGGGTCACTGGATTGTAGAGTAAATTATACAAAGACTAAACAGATTAGAAGGAGCCAGACTGAAGAACTTTAAAAGCCAAAGAAATGTATTTATACAAGAAAGTTGGGTCTGGAATCAGGAAGACTCATTTTCATGAGTTCAAATACTGCCTCAGACTCTCACTAGCTGTATGACTTTGGAGCTAAGTTTCCTTATATGTAAAATGAGCTGGAGAAGGAAATGGCAAACCATTCCAGTGTGTCATGCCAAATGGAGTCATGAAGAGTGAGATATGACTGAAACAACTTGACAATAGCATACTTGTCCAGTTACTTATAAGGATCTTTTCCTGCAATAGGCCTTGCATAGGTATTGCAAAACCTATTACCATTTGATATATCATAGGCTTTCAGGGTCATAGAGGGTAGAACTAGAATACAATCCTCCATATGATTGGGCCAGAGTGGGACCATCTCCTTTCTAAGGCTATTTTGTTTTTCCTGTCTGGATCTGTGATTTCATTATTAGAGGGAATTCCTGTGAGGAAACTCCTTCTTTCAATGCAGATAGGAGTCTATTCTACCTCTTATGGTCGCAGATATTTGGTTGGCATTTAGGAATCATTTAGTCAAAGCTCATCTCTTTATAGAGTCACAGTGAGATGAAGCAAAGTACTTAAGGTCACAAGACAACTTCACATCAGAATCCAGACTAAAATCCGACTTTTCTGACTCCAAATTAAGAGATCTTTCTACTGTGCTACAGATTGTAGCCCTGCTAAACAACCAGAAAGTAGTGTGATCTTGGGCAAATTATTGACTCCTCTCAGCCTTGATTTCTTAATTTGTTAAGTGATTTCTGGACTTAATCTTCCTTGCCTTTACCTTACAGGGGTTGTGAGTGTGAAATATAAAAATGCACTCACTTTGAGAACTGCAAGTACTATACAAATATAAAACAGGATTATCTAAGGCAATATAGAATGTCTGGCTTTCTTTCTTCAGGTAAATAGAAATTTGTAATATGAAAGTAATAGCAGTGGGATCATTTCCTTCCAAAACATCATTGATACATAGGAAGCTCCTGTTCTGATATCCTTCAGCTTAATACTGTCAGGACCAGTTGCCTTAGAGACGGGGTAGCAGCCATTAGCTATCAGTAAAAATTAATGTACCACAGGGAATTTCAAAGAGAAATGCATTTAAGTGTGTAGGGCCATCTGAACCACCCACCCAATACTCAGCCCGGTTGCACTCAGTGAGTTTTACAGTTGTCATTTGATTACACATGGCAGACATGGGAAGAGGGTCTTTCCCTTTGTCTATCCTCGGTTGAAGTTATAGGAACAGAAGCTAATAGGTTTAGCACTGTAAGAAATCTTAGCAGCAATCTAGTCCAATACCCTCACTTTGCGGGCGAGGAGACTGAGGGCTAGAGATAGGAAGGATTTGCCCAAGATTATACAAGCAATGAGGATGAAATTTGAATTGTTAAGCCAGATTTCTTTCCAGTACACTCAGATGACCTGGGTTTAAATCTTCACTTCTGATGCTCACTGTAGACAAGTTTGTGAATCTTATTTTTCTTATTTGCAAAAGTACCTACCCCACTGAGTTATTTTGAGACTAAATCAAGTTAGGAAGCATTTATTTAGTGCCTACAATTTGCCAGGCACTCTGCTAAGTACTAGGAATTCAAAGAAAGAAAAACAAACAAAAAATGCCAGTCCTTTCTTTCAAGGAGTTCACAATCTAATTGAGAAAGTAAGAAAATGCATGGAGCAGCTAGATGTCACAATGGATAGTGTCAAGATGATTTCAAATCTGGTCTTAGTCTGGCGGTGTGACCCTGGGCAAGTCACTTAACCCTGTTTGCCTCAGTTTCCTCATCTGTAAAATGAGCTAGAGAAGGAAATGACAAACCACTCCCATAACTTTTCCAAGAAAATCCACATGGGGTCACAAAGAGTCAGGCCTGATTGAAATTACTCAATAATAGCATAACAAAGAAAATGTATATAAAATATTTGGAAAAAAAATCTCATAATGTTATATAAATGTTAGTCATTAATATTAAATTCTATAAGAGTTCACAGCATGAGATCCCCACAGCTTTAGAAATCAAAGGTACCTGAAAGGCTAGCCAGTCCAACCAAAGAAATCAGAAATCATTGGGGGTTCTGATGGTCAGGGAAGGCTTCACCGAAGATTATAGGATCATAGAGTTAGAACTGGAAGTGATCTTACTGATCATATAGTTCAATCTCTAATTTTATGCATGAGAAACTTAAGTCCACGGATATTGAGACTGAAGATCTCACAAATAGAAAGTAGAGTGAGATTAGAACTCAGTTCCTCAGACTCCCCAGTCCAGCTTGCTTTACTGTACCATACTTCCCTATAAAACTTGAAGTGGAAGATGGTTAATATTCAAAGGGACTTAAAAAAATGTGAAATGTATTCCAAGAAGGGTGAGAAATATAATGAGGGAAGGTATGAAAGTGGGTGTATGAGTGATCTTCTGACAGTATTATGAGTTAGGTTAGTCTGTTTAGAGCAGAGTGTTTATGGAGGAGAGATGCAGGGTGATAAAGTTGTAGTCAACTTCTTCAGTGACTATTTTATGAAATGATAAGATATGAAAAGATAGAGAAGTCACATCTGGGGGTGACCAGACTTTTAAGGTGTTTTTGGTGGGACTGATTTCTTTGCATTAGTACATCCCACTTGTGGACCCTTAAACTGACCTACTTCTGCTATGAAGACTGAGTCAGAAATAGTCCATAAACTTCTGTTTTTAGCCCTGGGCAACCAAACCTTATTTGACACTTTTTTCTGCTAGGATAGCAGTTTTCTTGCCCCTTTGTGACTGAACTTCCTGAACAGCCTTCTCCTTGTGGGTGTTTGATGAGCAGAAGGGAAGTATGGGTAATCTTGAATTGATGATCCAGAAGTGCAGGAGGAATGCAACATCTGGAATGAATCTTCCTCCTCTCTCTGCAACTGATCCATCATTAGGTGAAGCTGATTGCTACCATATCCATATCATAGTTCTGATTCATTTACACTTAAGTGATGAAAGTGGTATTTTCTCCCCTTTTAAATGGATAGAAATCCAGGTGGGGCTCAGGGAGCTGTAAAGGGGAGTGTTGACTCCTTGGACATGCTTTTGGTTGCAGTCTCAAATGGCCCACTCAATTAGGGGTAATATTTCATTGACTGTGTGCATGACGACTCCCTTGCCAGCAGTGTTTTCTAAATGGTTCTGAGTCAAGACTTTCAAAACAGCCCTTCATCACCTTTATGTTGAGGGCTGTATCCACATAGCTCATCATGCTGTGGTTATTTCTATCCATGGAAGCAGCCACAATCTCTGGTTGTAATTATCTATTTTCTTAGACTTCACCAAACCAAGGAACTATATAGATGATCCATCTCCAGTGTTCTTGGTGTTATGTGCATGCAGTCTTGAAGCCATACCTGGCATATGATGTACCCTGGCACAGGGTATCTGAACCTCCTGACAGTGAAGAATAGACAGAAAATAAAATCAAAGCTAAATAAAACCCAAGAAAAGAATGCAAGCTGCTAAAATCTCCCATTTTCTTTTTTTTTGTCATTGACTTATCAGAAGAATACAAAAAGGATTAAGGTAATATATGAAGAATAACCTGAGGATCCCCTAATCCCAGAAGACACTGTGTCAATTGTTATATAGCTGGGAAGCCAGCAACATTGTGAAGAAGGGAAAACTTGTCTTTGGAATTCTCTCCTCTTGCCCTTTCACTTTCCTTCCCTTTTATGATTACCAGAGGATCACCCCTCTTCTTTCAAATGCTCAGTGCTCTTTCTGTTTTTCAGATTCATTCTCTTACCTAAGGGTCTGATATAACTTGCTCATACCCTAGGATACATTTAATCCATCTCAGGGTTCATTTTAAACAGTTTTGGAATGGAAGATTTTTTCAAGGAATTTCAAGCTATGAATAGGTTGGGGAGGTATACTGGAAACCAAGACTCCTTATCATGCCCCTATAAAAATCACACCATATGGGTGACCACCTACTCTGCCTATGTGGAAAGTTGGTCTTTTGTGTATCACTATGTACACAGTGATTTGACTCAGTGGTAAAATTGCTTCAGCTTACATATGACCCACATCTTTAAAGGGTGGGATTCTTGACTCTGAATTTATAGATAGTTTTAGTGTGTGGGAAAGGCAAAGCCTGGAAAACAGTTGGGTAATTGGTGAACCGTGGATGATGCATGTGAAAGCTCTGTGAAATGTATGATGTGCTATATGGATGAAAGACATTATTATTTATTGTCAGTCTTGTTATTTATGTGAAATCTCCTCTCTCTCAACTATCAAATAGTCTTATCCTGCCCTTAGCATTCTTAGACATTTACCAACAGAAATCCCCAAATACCGACTCCTTAGCAGTAGGGCCTTAAAGAGAAATAAACTTCTATTCAATTGATTTCAACAGATTCTTATTAAGTGTATATTCTTTGCCTAAGCTACACTGTGAGGGAGATAAAGAAATACAATTCCCTGATATTATCTACCTATACTAGCCTCCTTGTACAATATACATCTCTGAACACTATGCCTTCTCACTGACTCCCATTCCCAGCGTGATCTCTTTAATTCTCTCTGCCCCATAGTTTGCTTCTGGCTTTCATTAAAATTTGTCTCAAGTCTATCTCAGTAGAAGATCTATCCTGGTCCCTTCCTGCTCTCCACTAGCTTACACTCTAGTTGAATAGATCACGTACATAAGATAACTTTATACTTTTGAGTGCAAAGAAATTATGTGCCAAATCTGGGGCAAGTCACAGGGGTCCTCAAACTTTTTAAATAGGGGGCCAGTTCACTGTCCCTCAGACTGTTGGAGGGCAGGACTATAGTAAAAACAAAAACTTTGTTTTGTGGGCCTTTAAATAAAGAAACTTCATAGCCCCGGGTGAAGGGGATAAACATCCTCAGCTACTGCATCTGACCTGCGGGTGTAGTTTGAGGACCCCTGCTAGATATTTAAAAGGAAAGAGACTACCATGGGCTGTGGGCAGTCAGAGAAGGATCATAGAATTGTTTGTTTTTGGCTGGATGAGGCATCTAAGGAAAGTTAATTAGAAAAATCTACTCATACATGTAGTAAGTAGGGGGGAAGAGTCAGTTTTTGAATAAAGGTATTTTGACTACAGAACCAGGCCTCTTTTTACTGTGCCATGTTACTAGAAAATAAGTAGAATTGCCCCTGGATTTGCCCTGAGTTTGGTCAAGTAGGAGACAGTATAATACAGTTTAAATATAGGACCTTGGTTCAGATCTCAGCTCAGCTATTTACTCTAGGTGAGAGTTTGGGCAAGTCACTTTATTCATCTGGATTTCACTTTCCTCAGCTGTAACATGAGGAAGTTACTATTCTAAATCTGTGTTTTCTATGAGCCTATGAAGGGAATGAGATTGGGGGGACCCCTCAGGTCAAGTAGGAGAACCAAGTTAATTCTCCAGTGTCCCTCCCACCTGACAAACAGAGCTATAAGTCAACATTTGAATGAGGGCCTTTTAGGGGTGAGAGGGTAATATTCACAATCATCTTGCCCCTCTGCAGCCGACCTTGCTCACTTTCTCTGTGTTTTCTTACGTTTCTGGGTAATGCCATCTGTTTTCAATTTTGTGATCAGCAAAGGGGGAAAAAAAGCCTAATCCAGTTTTTCAAAACACTTAATTTTTAAGGAAAAATAGTCTCTCTTTCATTTTAACACTAAGGTTCTTAATAAATGGTATTTACTTACCAACACAATCCATGCAATTTCCTACCAAGATAATGGACTTGTGTTCCCCACCCCCACGTCCATTCGAACACTTACTATCTGCCTTTGCTAGCTATTAAAGATTGAGAAGAGTTAAAAAAAAATTGAAGCCAAAGCAGGTAATTTTCTGGAGAGAAGAAAACTGCTTTAAATGATTTTTCCTTTCAAGATCTTTTTCTTTCCTCTGGCTTTTTTTTTTAAAGGGGGAAAAAAAGTGACAAACACATTGAAGAGTCTAACAATGGAACCAAAGAGATGACAAGAAACCTTTGCAATTAGGAGACATTTTAAAAATTAATTTTGAGAACAAAAGTCGTCAGAGGCCGTAGAGCTCTGGTGCACATTAAGGCTGCGTGCCCTCCCACTGGGAAGGGAAGACCCAAGTGGCTGTCATTACTGCCAGTCCCACTGCTACCTGATGGATTCCTGGAAAGACCTCTCATGAAAGAGGCAACCAGAGCCTCTCCAGGGACCTCCCATTCCCATCATTCCGAGAATGAAATATTCAGTATCATCTTTCCACACCTGGGACTGCCATGGATTAAACTCTGACTGCTCCCATGATGGGAATGGCCAAGAGCCTGAAGGGGCTAAAGCTTTAGGGGTCAGGCGCTTAACTTCAGGGAGGACACAGAATATCCCTCCAAGTGAAAAATGTTGCTGGAGGCTAGAGAAGGATAGCACAGATACACTAAGGGAGAACTAATAGGGTCTGATCAAGTGGCCATTTCTAATGGCCTGGATCAACTCCTTTTTGAATTTCTATTTCCATTCTACACAGTTGTAGACAAATCAGCTTGTCAGTGAATATATCAGTGAGTATGTGACTCTTTGTAGTTGTGGGTGGTCTTATCTTAACCCAGGAACTTATTTATTTCCTTATTTCCAATGATTGATTAGAAATGTTCATTTCCCTTCTCATGAGGGGTGTTTTCCACACAAGGTCTCATTCTTGACTCTCTACTTTAGCAAATAGTTAATAAGAGAGTCAATGTCAAGGGAGGATGAGAGAAAGGGGAAGCTTTTCTGGACCACACAGTACTGTACAGCATGGAAACACTTGCCCACTTGCTTTCTGTAGCCCTTGGTACGTGTGTGAAATCCATCTGAATCTTGTTCTGTGGGTCTATGGGGTATTTTCAAACACAAATTAGGTTGGCCAGAATTCCTTTTCTGCACCAGCTCTCCTGGGTGCAACTTAAAGGTTATTAAGATGCCTAATAAAAGGAGAGAGCACATTTAATAATGTTACCATAACCTAAACATTGCTGTGCTATGTGGCTTTCAGTGCCATGCGGCCTGGGAGCAGAGAGCCACTGATGCACTTGTTTAGAGAGGTCCTATAATTATCCGCATTTAAAAAGCACCATTAAATCCATCGAGGCAGTAATGTCTCATTTGCAGGGCTATTTTACCCACATACTCTAGAGACCCATGGGCTATGTGCTGCTTTGGGGAGATTGTTCGAGGTTCTTGTGCTAATGTGATGCCTTGTTTAATTCACAAAATGGCAGCTTTGCTAAGTATCACTTTCAAGTATGTAGGAGTTTCAACTCTATACCTTTAGCTTTTAGCAGAAGCCTGATGATTTGTGTGGGTTTAATATATAACCTGTGAGTTTGCTGGAATCGTTCAGTGTTTCTATTAATTTTTAGTTGACTCTTTAAGGTTCTTTATGTATTCTATCATGTTATCTGTAAAACTGATAATTTTGTTTCTTCTTGTAGAAATGGTGATAAAGGACATCCTTATTTCACCTCTGATTTTATTTGAAAGGATTCTAGTTTATCTCCATTATATATAATAGTAATTCTTGGTTTTAGATATATGAACCATCTTATTTTAAGGAAAGATCCATTTATCCTTATGTTTTCTAGTTGCTTTTAAAAATAGAAATTGGTGTTGTGTTTTATCAAAAGCTTTTTCCAAATCTATTGTTATAATCACATTTGAAAAAAAAAGTATATTTATTGATATTCTAAGTCACAGTCTCTGCCTTAAGGAAATGTATAGTCTAGGATTGAAGATATGATATGAATGTGGTTCCCTAATCACTTATGCCTAATATGTACTGGATCTAAAGAAAAAAAAAATAAACAGGACCTGCCCTTAAGAAACTTATATTCTACTAGAGGAGTTTGTATTTTTAATGAAATTCTAATGAACATAATTATCATAATATGAAGTAAAAGGTAGTATTTAGGGACATATGAAATGCTAAAGGATTTCAGAGAAGAAAGAGGTCACTTTTGACTGGGGGATCTAAGATGGAGAATCAATGACATCGGTGTTAAGTCTTGAAATTCAGGTAAGAATTACTGTGCCATAGTACTAGAAAATAAGTAGGATTGCCCTTGGATTTGGCCTGGGTTTGGTCAAATAGGAGACAGTATAATATAGTTGAAAGATAGGACCTTGATTCAGATCCCAGCTCAGCCATTTACTCTAGGTAAATTTATTCTCTCTATCTCTGTGAATTTATGTGTTCATATGTTTGATAGTCAGGAAGAAGATCATTCTAGGTAAGAGGAATGTCATCATCAGCATGGATATGGAAGATAAAAAGCTTAGGGTTCCCTTAGAGAACAGTATTTAAGCCAGTTGTCTGCAATGTTTGGCAGATAAGATGGAGTAATAGAAAACCTGAGTAGGAAGATCAGTTGATAACCAAATCACGGAGAGCCTTGAGTACTAAAGACTATTCAGTGAGGAAATCATTGAAAAATGATGATCAATTTATATGCATGAAAGTTATATTTAATTTTTTGCTAATACTTCATATTAGGGCAGCTAGTTAGCACAGTGAATAGAAAAATCTGAGTTCAAATCCTACCTCAGACACATCCTAGATGTATGACTCTGGGTAAATCACTTAACCTTGTTCAGCTCATTTTCCTCATCTTTAAAATGAGCTGAAGAAGAAAATGCTAAGCCACTCCAGTTTCTTTGCCAAGAAACCTCCAATGAGATCATGAAGAGATGGACACAATTAAAAATGATTCAACTATAACCATGACAAATGAATTATATTTTTTTAAAAAGAAGAATACAGTGTCTATTTGAGGCTTCAGAGATATTGCAATTCAACTACTATGCAACCTGTATTTTTGTAAGCAATTATCTATGGGAACAACCAACATTCAGTATTTTCAGGAGTTAATCTTCAAAACTTGTCATAGTAAGAGCTCTCTTCTCAATATTCCAAATTTGCATTTCCCTATTAGGAAATAAGAACAAAGAAAGACAATGTATGTAATGGAAAGAACACTGAATCTGGGGTCAGAAAATCTGGTTCATATGGGGAAGTCACTAAACCTCCATGGACCTTATTTCCATCATGTGTAAAAGAGAAGTTTGGATGAGATGACCTCTAAGGTCTCCCCCAGCTCTAAATCAATGATCCTGTGACCCTAAAGATGAGTCTTTAGCTGAGAAATGCCTCATGATCTATTCAGTTTCCTGTTGGGAAATTGGAAGTGGGGGTAACAAAACAAACTCTCAAGCTGTGTCAGAGTCCAGATGTAGTATTTCTCCAAGTCATTGATCATTTTCTTGAATGTCCCAAGAATGCTAGATCTTTGCTGTGCTTTCTATCCACTTTGCCAATAAAAAGGCAACATGTATAGGGCAAGGTAAATATCTGAATTGCCTTCTGAGGGACAGTGTTCCTTTTATATCCTATTCCTGTTGTTCAGTTGTTTCAGATGTTATCAACACTTTGTGACCCTATTTAAGAGTTTTCTTGGCAAATATACTGGAATGGTTTGCCATTTTCTTC
Organism: Antechinus flavipes; assembly: GCF_016432865.1. Classification (NCBI taxonomy): domain Eukaryota; kingdom Metazoa; phylum Chordata; class Mammalia; order Dasyuromorphia; family Dasyuridae; genus Antechinus; species Antechinus flavipes. The sequence goes on from NC_067399.1 coordinate 408,164,674, forward strand.
TCTGCTTCATTTTATGAATGCGCAAAGCAAGGTAAACAAGATTAAATGACTTGCTCAGGGTCACACTGCCAGGATGTGTCTGACCTGGATCTGAACTCAGGTCTTCTTATTCCAGGACTGGTGCTCTACCCACTACTCTGTCTAGCTGCCCCTTTATACCCAATAGGACTTACTTATCTATCATATTTCAAAATGTGTCATAGTATTTTTCGTGGTAGCAAAGAACTCAAAGTAGTTGCTTATCATTTGAGGAATTGATAAAATAGTTGTACATAAATGTAATTGAATATTGCTATGTTGTAAAGAATGAATTTAAAGAAATATGAGTTGTTAGGAGCAATATTATCTAATATCACAACACTATCAGATCTTCACTAAGGCTGAGTTAGATTTTCCTAAGACCCTATCTGGTGAAGGTTAGTCTAATTTTTCCTTGAAAAGTATTGAAACTGTCCTGCAGATTTAATAGGTTCAGGGTTCTAAGTCTCAGGTATTTGCAGTAGCTTCTTAGTCACCTCATGGACATGTAAGAAGTCCATCTATGGGGACCTTTAGATTTGGTGGATATCCCATGGCTATTAATCAAGTTACCATACCTTACCCTTCTGACATGAATTTTTCATGGAGATGAGGAAGGCTGAGTCTATCTGAGCTAAATTTTTTTTTTTCATGTTGAGCATACTTTTTATGCTATAAGTAAATAAGCCTTCTATTGTTAATTATTTGACAGTCTGAGGTCTTTCATAAAGAAGATTGGATTAGGTGACCTTCAAAAATCTTTTTAAAAATTATTTTATTTGAAACTTAAAAAATAAAACAGTCACTTCCATAACAAAAGTAAAATAGCAAAACAGAGGATTGCACCTGAAATTTTAGATCCATTATATACAATTTCTTTTAAATATACACCAAAATTATTTTTTAGGATGCAAATAGCATTTTCCTTCATAGGATCTTTGTGGTTAATTTGGGTATTTAAAGTCCTTTCCAGAGGTGTTCTGGTCAGATGACTTCTTCAGGTTAGAAGACTCTTAAATTCAGGCTCCCAATCATACCTATTTCATATGAATGAAATAGTCCTAAGCATATATTTGTCACATGAATGAAATGAAATGCAAGGGAAGCAATATAAGAATAGGGCTAGAAATATGGAGTTTGTCAGCTCTATTCTATCCTTCCAATATTACTGAGTAATGCTCCAAAGTAATCTAAGTGACTTTTTGCTACCTGCTAGATTTACGGTGATAGTGTATGGGATTTTACTTATCCCAACAATAAATATCAAGGGGGAGTAAGGATTCTTCTTGAGGAGTGGGAGGAAAGTAGAAAATCTAGATGACCTAAAGGACTTTTTGCTATGCTGACTGAGTGTGACTGGAAGTCTGACTTGCAGAAAAGTTGAAATAATGCTGAAGCTATAGTTTCATGATAAAGCTATGGACAATGTCTTTGAAGAAAGAAATAATTTTGTTCTTTTCAACAAAGCAGAAGCATCATAGCAGGAGCAGCTCAGTAAAGAAGTCACATGGCAGCTGGAATTAGAAATTCATAATATTTCAGAGTTGGAGGGGTATGCCGTTGCAATCTATATATGAAAAGTGCTTGTTCAACTTTCCTTACAAATCTTTGAGAAGTGATAATTGGTATCACTTCCTAAGGGAGTTCATTCTACTTTTGGGTTGCTCTAAATTGTCAAGGAGGCAGATAGGTGATTAGAATGTCAGGTCTGGAGTCAGGAAGCTCTTATTTCAAATCTGGCCCAAAGTACTTCCAAACTGTGTGACTCTGGACAAGTCACTTAACCCTGTTTGCCTTAGTTCCTCATCTATCAAATGAGCTGAAGAAAGAAATGGCAATCCACGGTAGTACCTTTGCAAAGAAAACCCTAAGTGGGGTCATGAAGAACCGAAAAACAACTGCAAATTATCTTACTAGGTCTTTTTCATCTTATACTCATAAATTTGATTTTTTGAGTTCAGGTATATGGCTTTATTCTTATTCATATAAAATTTCATCTTACTGGATTTACACTGATTTTGTGGCCTGTGAAACTTTTTTGGACTCTTACTCTGTTATTCAGTTAACAGTCCTTCCTAATCTTGTATTACTTGCAAATTTAGCACAATAAAGCATGGCATCTATGTTTTTATGCAACTCATCAGTACACATATTAAATAGTGAAATATTACACATGGTTCCTTAGGATACTTTACATTATACATCTCTACCAGGTGACATTGCACATTAATGATTAATTTTGAATCTATACATTTAACCAGTTTCAAATCCAACTGATTTTTACCAACTTCTAGCTGATCTCTCTCCATTTTTTGCCATACAGAAGGCTTTGCTAAAATGTGGAAAAGCCAAATCTACAGCATTCCTCTGATATATCAGCTTAGTAATACTGTGAAGAGATGAGATAATGTTAGTTTGATATGACCTGCTTTTAATGAAGCTCTACCCTCTCTGTTATCACCACTTCCCTTTTTTTAGGTATTTACTAGCTCTGTCTTTCATAATCCATTTAAAAATTTTACTAGGAACTAAAATCAAGTTCAGTGATTTATGGTTTGCATATTATATTCTCTTCCCTTTTTTGAACAGTCTGACATTTGCCCTTTTCTCAAATAAGATATTTTTTCAGTTTATTTTCTCAATTTTAATATTTCATTCTCCCAATTACAAATAAAATAGTTTTTTTTTAACATTTTTATGATTTTGAATTCCAAATTCTCTCTTTCTTTTCCTTCTTTCCATCCTTATTGATAAGGCAAGCAATTTGATAAAGGTAATACATGTTTAGTCATGCAAAACATATGAAAGAAAACATTTGCAAAGAGTTAAGTATAATTCCTGACACATAGTAGGCCCTTAAGAAATACTTGTTTCTTTTCTCCTTTCCTAACCTGGTGTGTTGCTCTCATTCCAAAATTTTTTAGACCTCACTGTTTGTGGCTCAACAATCACATTCGCCAGTTTGGTACTTGAATATGTACTTAAGTGGTTACATGCTCAATAATAATCTTCTACATATCGACTTCCTGATAGTATTTTTTCCTGTCATTTTAAATCCAAAGATCATTCTTCTTAGGACAGAAAACATAAATGAGTGTCATCATTCTGTCCATCCCACACTGCAGATGATATATCCCTTTTAAGATTAGGACCAAAAAAGAAAATCTTTTTTTTCTTAATTTTTCTTGATACCCCTAGCTTTTCTTGAGTTATAGCAATTCCAATACTATTGTTATGATTGTAACACTCTTTTGCATTTATCCTTTGTTTTTCCTGCTTTTGGTGCTATGCTCTATACTTAACTTAATTTTTTCCTCACTTAATAATATTTTATTTTTTCCAGTTACATGTGAAGAGAGTTTTCAACATTCATTTTAAAATAAAATTTTGAGTTACCAATGTTTCTTCCTTCTTTCCTCCCCAGGTCTCTCCTCAAGACAATAAGCAATCTGATATAGGTTATATATGTCTGTACTTATCTTTAAAAGTCAAACTGGTTGGTGAGTTCTCTGTGCCTACCTTTCAGTCTTTTATTTAATTCCCCTTTTCCTTCTCATTGGAGTTGTTTTCCTTTCGTGACTCAGAGTTCCATCCTTTAGGCTTCCCATCTCTCCTGGACTGATTTCCTCTAAAGAAATTTAGTCCACCGGATCTCATCTAACATTCTTCATATCTTGTCTGTCAAGATCGAGGGGACTTGCTGAGCCATATCTGACTACTCTGTCATAAACTCTAGAAGATCATGTTCTAGAAGATCATGTGCCCTTCAGGATTCCCATCACTTGTATCCCAGAAATCTATCCTCTCCAGTTATTGAGAATAATGCCCCAAAGAGTGCTCACTGTCATTTAGTTGCTCACCTTTTGAAGGATGAAGAAGTTATCAATTGCTCTGCACGTATATGTAAAAACTAGCATTTATTAAGGCACCATTTGATGGTTAATGTCAGGCACTATGCTAAATACTTACAAAATACTATCTCATTTGATCCTCATAATAATCCCGGGACATAAATGTGATTATCCCAACTTTACAGTGGAGGAAACTGAAAAAAGATAACACAGTCAGTAACTGTTTGCAGGAGGATTTGAATTTAGGTCTTCAGGATTCTAGGCCTAAAGTTCTATCCACTGTCTGCCTAGGTCAGACAGAAAGAGAGAGGGCGGGGTGGGGTCAGAGAGACAACAACAGAGATGAAGATAGAGAATTTCAATAGATTTTTATATAGTTTGAAGTTATATCTATATCTATGCTCCTGATCTCTGTTTCTTTTTCCTGTTCAAATAGTCTGTTGTATACTTCAATGATAAAAAAGACTTCTGTTTATCCTTTCATTAACTTTTACACAAATATTCTCCATTTTGCTTTTCTCTACTGACTCCTAGTTTTTTTACAAGAATATTCTTTCTTAACATATGATGTTGTGCTATCCTTTTATTTATACTGTTTCTTTTAAATAAGATATAGATGTGCTGAATCCAAAGCCACATTTCAATCACTGGTCTCATCCAAATAATTTTCATTGATATCCCTGAAGCCAAATTTGCTTCTTTTTTGCTTAAAGACATCTATTTCCTCTTGTTTGTTGCCTAAACTTTGTGTATCTTCTATATAGACATTGCAGGATATGGATTTTATTACTGATTACTTTCTTATATTTCTGCCTTACTTTGAACTTCTAGATGTCTCAATTCTTTTTTTTTTAAATTATTATTATCATAGCTACCCATTTTACCTGGTGGATATATGAAGACAGTTTTTTTCCTTCTCTTTAATTGTTCAATATCCAATCATTTAAATTACATTGATAAAACAATAGGAAAATATAGTTCTTGACCAGTTTATAGCCATTCTTATATATTAATCTGTTGTCTATAAATACCAACTCTGTTCTCACACCTTATACCACTGTTCACTTCTCAATTAACCAGAGAATCAGCAGATGGCAGTAGAAATTCAAGGGAGAAGCAATTCAATATATGACATCAGTAGCTTGCAGCTCAACAAAGGAAGCAGCCTAGTAGAAGACATCAGCAGCTTTGCATCAGGAAGGAATTTTCAAGGCACAGAGAAGTTATAGCTCTAATACAATTCTAATCTAAACTTTGATTTTCTCATCAGTGTTATTAGATTCTTTGGGAGATTATGCCCCTGTATTAATGGGAGATGTTTTTTCCTCTTGTGATTTCCCTTATTATGATGATTATTATCATTATTAATATATCTTATGAAATGCTCTTGCTTTGAATTAATTAATCCTTTTTCTTGGTATGGTCAAAGGAACATATTGGATTAGGACTTGTGGTGAGCTATGGTTTTAATAGATGCTGATTGAGAGTGCATTGAATCTGGGACTAACTTTGTGAGTAATATTCAGAGGCAGGGGTGCATTTCTGGGCAACAGAACCCTCAACTAAACCAGTTTCAGTGTGAAAGGTGTCAGTAAACATGAATAAAATATCTCTGGTGTTGATAAAGAGGGATACTCACATAGTTTGCTCAAAAAAAAAAGAGCTGGTCCTTTTCTGTATTTATAAATGGATCTACAGCTAAAGTGTAAGGAGGGAGGTATGTGGAGAGAAGAAAGAAAGAAGAGAGCAGGAAGAGTGAAGGAGGATGAGGTGTTTTCAAATGGCTTCAGCAGTCAGAGAGGACTCATGGTAGAATTTGTTCATGCCTTCCAACCTCTTAGACCTTGTGAGTATTTTCTTTATGGTAAAATAAATCTCTATTATCTCCTCCAGCTTTGGCATTAGGTGATTCTAAATCAGAGAACCAATTCCATGGTGACACTTGCTTTCATTTCTAAGAGATGGAATGGAAGCATCAAAGAATCATATAATGTCTGAGTCAAAATGTCTTGAGAAATCATCTGAATCAAACCCTTTATGTTATAGAAAATGGAATTGAGTGCTGGAAGGGTTAAATGACTTTCCTAAGGAAACACAGGGAGTTAGTTAAGACTAGAACCCAAATCTTGTGACTTCTAGTCCTCTGTTCAATCTATCATATCAGTCTATTTTACTTAGTTCTTAAAAAAAAAAAAAAGAAAAGAAAATCAACCATGAGAGGAAGGGGTTAAGTTAAATTCTGTGCCTAAAATATAAGCCAAACATTATTTTAACAGCCTTTTTAGCATAGCCTGGCTGCACTGGGACCTTCGTTGCATACTGTCTTACTTCTTGGCCTCTAAATAGAGAGTTATTTTCAATTTCTTCAGTTCCTAATGTTTTAAATGGAACTACTGTTTCCCTTAGAGCACCCAGTGGCTGGCTGGAGACCTTTATTGATATATATATAAATTACTGCAATCGCCTCTGCTGCCTACAGATCCAATCATATTGAGCTAATGCCCATATAAATAAAAACCTGGAAGTGTGGTTTATGGCAATAAGTAGTGCAGCCGAAGTTTATACCATCCTGCAAAGACACCTTGATACATTACTGATCATCTTCATAATGTATTTAAAGAGGCAGTGTGTCCGCTCGGGGTGGGAGAACGAATTTGGGACATCCAAATGGGAAATGTGATCTGGTTTTCTCTGCTTGGCTGAGGAGGAAAAGCAATCCAGCTTGAGAAAGTTGAAACATAGAGGGCACACAGGGGCCAATTAGCAAGGGGCTCTGGAGCCAACAGGAAATTTTCATCAACATCATTTGCCTGGCCTATGAAATCTCCATGTTTCCTTAAAATGACAGCAGCTCATGTTTCCAGAATATTTTCTTTACTATTACCCCTTAGGGCAAGGGATATTTCTTTATATTTCATTGCATTTTAAAGATGGAACCTAGTCTCAGATAGACAAAGATCCTTTCCTGTGGCCACACAGGTAGAAAGTATAAAAGCCAGAGCTTAAGGATGTCTCCTCACTCCAAATCCAACTTTTCCTACCATAGTTCTCTGCCTACTGTATACCTTTCTCTTGTTCATTTCTTTCTGTAGATCAGTAGTTCCTCTTTTGGAGTCAGTAGCACCAAAGGTTAATAAATTTAAGGGAATATGAAAGACAAGAGGAACAGACTATTCTATAAGGTTTTACCTACAGCAATCTGAGTTGCTTCAGAAAAGAATGGCTTGTTTATTCATATGGAAAGGAAGTTTTAAGAGCATTTTTCTATTATCATCATCATCTTCAAAATAGAGACTTAATAGAATAAATTAATACCAAGTGGGAATAGAAAAAGATATGTCAGCTCTGTCATCCTGCCTGCCACTGAAGCTGTCCTGAAGATGCTTTCAGTGAGTTTGAAGAATATAAGCATATATTTGAAAATTTTTATTGTAGTGTTGGGATAGATTCTTTATAGAAATGAGGGATGGAATCCCAAGACTGAGGAACAATAGGATAATTTGGCTAGGCTGAAGAATGGATAAAGAGGGATAACGTGTAATAAATGTAGTAAGGTAGTGTAGAGCTAGATTGTTTGATATTATATAAATGTTGAACAGAATTGTTAATATTTGGTCATCAAGGCAATAGGGAGCACTGGAGCTTTCTGAGGGGGTGACATAGTCACAACTATGCATCACTTTGGTAGTTCAGAGGAGGATTAGATCAAAGTGGGGGAGAGAATTGAGGAAAAATGACCTATTAGGCCATTTCAGTAGTCAAGGTAAGAGTTAGCAAGGACCTGATATGGAAACGTAGCTGTGTGAATAAAGGGAACAGGACAGATATGAGAACTGTTTAGAGGTAAAATTGATAAAATGTGGTAACAGATTGGTTATGGGGATGAGAGAGACAAAAGAGTTTAGAATGACCCTATTTAGCAGAGGAATAATACTTCAATGGGAATAGGGAAAGTTGGGAAAAAAGGTAGGTTTTAGAGGGAAGAGAAAGAATTCTATTTTAGATATGTTGAATTTGAAAGGCCTATGATATATACAGTTGAAAATGTCTAAAGGCATGTGGTAGTGATGTAGTAGTGCTCAGAAGAGAGATTAGGTATAACTATGTCTATATCTATCTATTTATCTTTATCTGGGAATAATCTAAAAATAGTTGATAGTTGGAGAGACAGAGACAGACCGAGGGAGAAAGACAGAGACACACACACACAGAGACAGAAATAGAGGGAGAGAGAGAAGAAGAGAGAGAAAGAGAGAAGAGAAGGTCCAAGACTCTTGAAATATATCCACAGTTAGCAGGTAGGACATAGATGATGATCTAGTAAAGAAGATTGACAATGAATACCCAGATGGAAGTAAAAGCCAAAAAGGAAGATTAACTTGACATATTGAATTCAGGGGATATATTGTTTGTCTGTTTGAAGTAGAATAATCACATAGAGAAAACAGCAAAATTGTAGAGAACTTCCATACCAGATTAAGGAGCTTAGACTATGTGTTTTGTGATTTCATAAGAAATCAAAAAGAAAGAAATCCAAGGTCCCTAATATAATATGCTTTGCCTTATACTATTAATTGGTTCCATGAAAAAAAAAAACCCTTTAAGTGAAAAGTGGAACATGAAACAATTATTTCCATAAGATACTATTATAAATGAGTATTTTGATGTCTTATGTTTCAGTGAATTTAAAAACCTTCTGGTGGAATTTTATCATAATATTATAATGAGAATTTTTTTATTATACTCATTCTTATAACATTTCCTCTAGACTAACTATACAACTCACACTCACACTAGCAGGTTGGGTCCCTAGAGTCAAAACTGTTACCTTGAATTACAGAGGTAACTTAATGGATGAATGACTATTCCTAACATGTAGCACATGAGCCCCAACCTGTGTGATTCCCATTAACATTTAGTTGATTCAATTGACTCTTAGAAATGACATTTACTCAAATGGCATATTAAGAATACTGTATATAAAACATTCTCCCTCAAATTTGTGAATATTTGTGGGTACATTCTCTCACAAATATATACAAAGTTAGGGGGATTTAGGATGAATGCGAACAAAGTACAATGGTAATAAATCATACATGTAGGAAATACATGTGGCCAAAGCAAATCATAACTAGATAACTATAGAGTCTTGATGTCTTTTCTCTCTCTGGAGAATTCTTACAGTGTTCACTGCAGGACAGGGCATCTGTGTTGGTGACAGAGGAGTCTCTCTGCTGCTAGTCTGGGCTGGCTTCCCACAAAGAATAACACTTTAACTGAATAGGTGGCTCAATTACTTTTGGAAGGACAAGGAATCTTCCTCTACCTTAAGCCTCAGGCAATAGCTGGAGTGGTATTGTGTTTTTATAGTTGGTATATTATTGTGCCCTTTCAAAAGAGAAAGGCCTTTAAAATAGGATTGACAAAAGTCTTTCTAAGTTATGCTAACCCAGGGCTTCCTGGGTTTACCACCTCCTAAGCAGAAATAGGGGTTGTATAGTTTCTCCAATTCAAAAATTTTTCCAGGTTCAGAAGTGGTTCAATCAGGGATCTCAGTCTAATTTATGATTACTATCCGGTACATTCACTAAATATCTGTAGGTCTATGCAAACAAATGACTAGAAAGGTAGTGATGCATTTGTGGCCTAGAGGCAAGTTCATTATTTCTGCAGACCTTTTTAATCTGCAATTGATCTATATATAGTCTCATCTCCCTAGCAATGTATGGAATGTTTCATTTACACCTGAAAAGAAGTTCTGGTTTTGTCCCTTGTGATCTTTAAATTGTGCTGAATTCTAAAGGAGGAATATTCATACATTGTGAATGATGTTGATCAAAGGTTATGTTATGATGAAAAAGTCTATATAGCTTCCAAATATTTGCAACTGGAGTACAAAGGATATGAAAAACTGAACGGGCAATGTATAAAATCACATGTAGGCATTGTAAGAGAACATGATAGGAAACCTATCTTTTCTCTCCCTGTTTGAGGGAAAAATATCTACTTCAGTCAGAGAAGACACTTGATCTCTTCTCATACACCAGAGGGATGATGTTATATGTCTCTTTAAATTCAAATCTCATTAGTAATATCAGGAATTTCTGTTGAGTTTGGAGAACAGCTAGCAGGCTAATTTGACTAGAATCTGAAGTGGATAAAGGGAAGTACAAAAAAAGAGAAGAAATGATCAGTAACAGAGCTTGAAGAAGAGGTAGTCAGTACCTGCTAGGTAGATCACATGGAAAGTGTGATTTGAGGGGCACTAGAACACATCCCCACATTTTTTTTCTCGTATATCTTGAAAATTATCTTATCACTTTGTCACATTGCAAGAAATTTCACTCATTAGTTTCAGATGAATTAACAATTGTTCTTTTAAAATGTAAGATGTATCTGAAGTAAGAGGGCACCAGTTATTCATACTACAGTGTGAATAAGTTTAATAAGCCTTCTTGTTTCCTAAGATTTAGCTGAGATCACTGAATTAAAGACATGGGGGTTTTGATGAAGATACAGAAGGAAAAAAAGTAACTTTGGAAAATGAGACATATCTGGGGAAGACAGGCCTGGATGGGGGTACTATATTTAGGAGATTTAACTAGTCAGTGAGAATCATGTGGGTGATATTTTCACACAGTTATAATAACAGAGATGGATGCCAGGCACTAGAAGAGGAGCACAATAAAAGAGTTGGACAATTACTAAAAACAAAACCTGCTTACCTTGGATTTTTTTTTTTTTGATAGCTAACGCTGAAATTAAGACAGGAAATAAGGCAATACCAGAAGCAGATGATTCTATTTTGCAAGATCTGTTATATAGTTAAGAGAATAGCTCTCACTTTTGAAATTTTTGACCCCTCCCAAATTACAACTTTCTGCTCCCACCTGCTATCTTAGCAGATATACCTTCTTTTGGTCTACATCTTTATCCCTTACTTTAAAGGCAGGAAGCTTCACTGAGGTCCCTGAATCTTCTTACCTAAATCTTGCTTATTCATAACTTAGTAGCTTATGGCCCTGAAGCACAACCTCCTCTTCTATTCTACAATCTGATGAGATTGTTGTGAATTAAAATAATTACAAGATTCTCTCATGATTATACCTAAGAACCCCCAAAGCCACATATTTTAGATAGGGATTCAAATCACTGTCCTGTTTAATTCTGTGTATTCCTAAGTATTCACTGTTTTCCTCCTTTGCAATTCATTTGTTCATCAAAGAAAGAGGAATTGTGACTGGTCATGGTTTTGTGTGAAACAAAGTCAGGAATTAGAAATAATGTAAAGCAATAGAAGAATTGGATAAGAAATATCTATTGAGTGAAAAAATAAGAAGAGAAAAAAGGAGAAATAAACCATCACTGTTTTCCCCTGCTATCAAGGAGTGATATAAATCAACAGCTTCTTTGCAAACCACATACTTCTGAGAAGTTAGAATACCTGGAATAGAGCAATAGAGAATTCTAGTTATATCAACACCCCTAGTCAAGTCAAAACAACAAGTATTTATTATTAAGCATTTACTATGTGCCAGGCTCTGTGCTAAGCACTGGGGATGCAAATAGACACAAAAAAGAAAGATAGACTCCCCCCTTGATGAATTTACTTTCTAGTGAGGGAATACAATACATATAAGGAAACTGAAAAGTGGGAGTGATGAGTGGGGAAATGGGAGAGAAAGAAATACAGAGAGTCAAGAATGAGGCCAGAGATGAATGAAAGATTGAGTATGGCTAACCTGGAAGCCTTTCCTTAAAAAGGAGTTTCAGGAGTAAACAATCAATCAAAGGAAAAGATTTGGAGGGTGGGGGATTTTATAGTATAAGGAGGCTGAAGGGGGGGACAGATCATCCAGGATGAGGGAGCCACTAAAGAATGGTGGTGACAGTAGCTGCCAGGATGAGGATGAGAAAGAAGTCCAGAGTTAGAATAGTGATGTAGAGAGGAATGAAATAATAAATAAAAATGTCAAATTTTGTCTCAATTTGAAGTCTCTGGAGTTTCTCTATCTTCCCAACATGATGTATTGGGAGGCCATGATCATGTTTCTGCTGCTGACTTTGCACCTTCCAACCCTGAACTCAACATTACTTACACTCAGCTACTTCAACTTTCTCTGGATACTGATGCTATCTATCTACTGGAATTACGATTTCCTGAAATTCATGCCACGAGATCTCAAAACTTTTCCATGCCCCAAAATAATATCTGAATACCCAGTTACAAATGGTGTGGAAGACAGTTTGGTAAACTTTAACAAACTCAACAACACTTATCCTAGACTAAAAACAATCATCATTCAATCCATTTGTTAAGCCAGATACTGCCAAATATATTTCAATTTCATTATACCCTTCACAAATCTCTCTCCTACTCAGGTCCCAGGGGTAGTCAAGAAATGACTTCAATTGAATTTTAAAAACAAACCAATTGCTTATTTTTTAGACATCTCTACTCTAGAACCTTGATCAATCTATCTATAACACCCAATTACACCACCTCAACATATATCTCATTGCTTTTGTCATATGTTAGTCTTCAGTTCCCTTACCATCTTGGCCATATTCTCCTATTCTTAACAGAAGTAATTTAGGTGTAGTTTTCTTCCTGTGGCAACAATTATCCCCTTCTCTCACCTTATGATTCCCCTGCTACCATGCTATAAAGTGCAACTGCTTCTGGGTAACATCTTTTCCCAGACAGAGTCCCACAACAATGATGCCTCTTTCTCAATTCCTTCCTTCTTCCTCAATCACTCTGAGGGGGAAAGTAGGACCTTGGTATCTTCCAGGGGGTGTATCCATGGTGAAACTGTTCTTTGGTAGCTACTGCCCATTGCCACTCTCTTCTACTAATTGCTCAACTGTTTTACTCCAAGTGAAAATATTCTTCCTCAGAAAAAGCAGACATAAGTGATAGCAGGAAGTGTTTTGGTTAGGTTTTAGGAAGAATTTTCTTATTCTTAAAAGTCTCCTGGGGTATGCTATCAAGAAATCTGTGGAGATGCCTTCCCTCTAGGGATTTTTGCTTTTGTGCTAGTGGCTAGTATGATAATAATGATAATAATACCTTGCATTTTATGTCATACTTTATATTTGTCAAAGCACTTTATATATATATATATATATATATATATATATATAAATATATATAAAACTTCTAATTTTATCCTTATGATCACCCTGTGAGGCAGGCAGAACAGATATATTAGATCTAATCAATTAATCAACAACTATTGATTAGTTAATTAACTATTATTAGTTAAATTAATTATTAAATAAATTAATTAAATATTAGTTAATTAAACAACAACTTGACTCTCTGTATAAGAGAGCACTTACTATGAGCTGGCCATATTGCTGGGTTCTAGGGACATAGAGATAGTCCTTACCTTCAACAGGCACATATTATATTAGGAATCATAGAAACATTATCATTTTGAACTCAAGGGGATCTTAGAGATCACATGATTTAACTCTCATTTCACAAATCTAAAAACAACCCTTTGAGAGATAAAGAGACTTCATCAAAATTAAACTATCAGTTTAATAATATATTGGGACAAAAATAAGGAATTATATAAGTAAGAAAATCAAAGAACAAGGTGGTGAAGTAACTTGCCAAATTGTTGAACTCATGAGACATATCTTTTTATTTCTTAGTATCTCTACGGTGTCTAGGATATTGTCATACATAGTAGATGTTCAAGTGTCTTCCATTCTCAAAGAGGAGTAATGGCATTCTGAGGGTGATTTCTTGACTTGCACATGCATTGAACATATGTAAGGCAGAGCTGTGCAATGCTCTCAGCCTCATTCTCTCCTCCAGAATCATCAAAGGCCAGTGGCAAGACAAAGATCAGGATGACCCGTGATGGCTTGGGATAAATAAAGGCCACACACCTAAATGTAAGCAAAATGTTAGATCTGGAATTTACAACCATTTCTTGAGTTGGTGAAGCAGAGTTTTAGATAGGAAATGTATTGTTTACTTTGTCTAGGCTGTTTCAGGGTAATATTATCATTATACATTCTCCTGGTATCAGAAGACCGATCTTTATCATTTGGGAAGTACCAAATGTGTCCATCCTACACACAGTATCAAGGGGGACAAAAACATGAACACAAACATCCTTCCTTCTCCTGGGGCTCCTTTTCCAAGTGTTGGGAGAGACAAAGAAATGTAATATACACACAACAGAGAAGGCTCTCAGGAATCAGCACTATAGAGATGTCCTTTATCTTGATGGGCACCTTGATTTGTCACCCTCTAAAAAAATCTGAAACTAAAATTTCATAATAGTGGCCTGTCCACGACTACTTTTATTTCTGCTACTCTTGTTGCACATCATCTGTACATTTCTAAAATAGGAGGGTTGGCAGCTCACTTGTGAACAGCTCAGCACTATTCCTTATAGAGTCCTGGATCAGTTGTTGCTCTCAGTTTCACCACTGTCTCTGACCAGGGTGCTGATACAGAGCTGGCTGTAGAAACAAGATCACCTGAGGCTGGTCTGGTGCCTTTCCTAGTGTTGCATCTTAAACCTATAAAGTAAGTACCTAAGCTTTTTTTTTTTTTAAATCCTGAGACATGTATTTTTGCAATCAAATTCAATAGAATATTCTGGAATTGAGAATATTTACCTATTATCTGAGATCCAGACTAGCTAAGCTTGGAAAGGATCATCATTAGAACGTTGGTCATCAGGTATCATTTCTTTCCTTAGCAACAGCAACTTATAGATCACTCAATAAAAATTGTGCTCTGCACAGATGGAGTGAGGACCTACCCTGAGAAAATCACAGATACCTGCAATATTGACATATTAACCAAGCAAACAACCATCAGTTATTAAGCACATACTGTGTTCTAGGCACTGTGGATATGAAGACATATAAAACAGTCTGCTCTCAAGGAGCTTATTGTTTATTGTGAGAAGTAACATGCACATGTATATTTAGAATAGATGTAAAATAAGGGCAAGATAGTTTAAAGAGGGAGGGTATTTGTGATTGCAGAGGATCAGAAAAAGCTTCTTGATAGTGTTTGAACTGATACTTGAAGGAAAAAAGGGATTATTTGAGATATAAGTGAAAAAAGAAAACATTTGAAGGTATAGTGAACAGCAAGTGCCAAGGCTGGGAGATGATGGAACAGAGATGAGAAATAGACTATGTGACATTATGAGTGCAGAACAGAAAGATCTGTTTGACTGGACCATAAAATGAAGAAAGGGAAGTAATTTAATAAAGGTAGAAAGATTAGTATGAATTAGAAGGAAGAAAAGACTGGCAGGCAGACATGTGGGAGCTAATATAGATGTTGGCTAGGGTAATGATAGCCATGAGACTTGTTATGAAGAAATGGCTCAGAGGGATACCTGAAAATATTTTACTTTTCTATAGAAATGAGAATAATTTTCTAAAATCATACTCTGATGAAAGTGTATGATGGTCTCAGCTTCATGGATTCTAACTTTCCCTCAGATTTTTGTGGTATTGAAGAAAGGATTGGGGAAGGTGGGCAGAGCTATTCTCTAGGGCCTCCATATTTTGATGTACTTTGCAGCAGTTTATTTCAAAATGCCTCTAGTTCTTTGGCACTATTTCAGCATTGGCTCACTGGTAGTTCAGCTTTCATCCTTTGACATGTTCAAAGTTTATTTTTGGAATGAAGGTTTGTTTTCTAGTGAAATCCTGAAGTGTGAGAGAGAAGCAATGAGCTAGGCTTTTAGGAATTGATTTTAGAACCTGGAGATAGTTTTAATATACTTGCCTTTCACCCAAGGTGATGGGTTCTATTAATATTCAAAAGCTGTCAATTTCTTATATCTTTGTTCTTTGGGAGATTAGGCTGTTGGCTGAGAGGAGCTAGTTTGTCTAGTTGGTTTATGTCACATTGTGCTTAAATATAGGGCAGAACAAAAAACATGGGGTAAATTGTTAGTCATCTTAATAGTCCAGAATTCCTGTGGGTTACTCTTAGAATCTAAATGTAATTGTGTTGACCCTTCCCTCTGCCCTTATAAGAAATCTTGTACTTACAGCAATAGTCATAGGCAGGAAGAAATGGAGATCTACAGGATGGCAGTGGGGAGCTAAAGCCGGTTCCAGATTTTAGTGAGAATAGATATTAGATAATGTTGAGAATAAGGGATACAAGGATGTTCGGAATCTGCTTGGGCATAGAGACTATCAGTAGCCTGGATACCAGTCATTTAGAATGAGGATCATCAAATGTCTTAATTTCAATTAAGGTTGAAGGACAATTTTTTTCTTCTCAATCTCCTCTTTTTTTTTCTTTTTATAGATTTCTTCCCCCTTTCTCCATAGCCTTTATTTTTTTTTCATTTACCATTCCTTTTTGTGTTTTCTTCCTATTTTCAGTCACAAAATCATGAAATCTAGAGCTAGAAAGTCCCTTATAGGTCATTTAGTCCAATCTCCTCTTTTTCCAGATGAGAAACTTGAGTCTAGGAAGGTTGAGTTGCCTTAGATCAGATAGCTAATAAATAGCATAGCTGGGGTTCAAATACAACTTCTCTGACTCCATATGCAACCTTCTTTTTTCTTCTTTACTTCATGATCTTTTCTTACCTTTCATTTCCTCACTCTGGACTTGACCATCTCATAGATGCTCTTAGAGTTATAGTCTGGGGTCATCAACTACCAAAAGTAGAAAGGATCACAGAATATAGATCATTAAATATCAAAGCTGTAAGGAACCATAGATTTGACATTTTCATCTCCCCTCTCCTCTTCTCATCTTTACCTCCATTCTGATCTTGAACTGATTGTTGTGAATTATCATCTATGGAGTACAGTTATCTTTTTAAAGATAATGTAAATCAAAAGGACTTCTCTCTAATGGTGAAGGGATGGAATAAATGGTCTTTCGGATCTAGAATTCTGTTTTCCATTTTGCTTCTGGACTTGTAGCTATCAGTTTCAGTAGCCAGGGTGGATGGAGTGGGAGATGCTAAAGTGTTACTATTGGCCTTAGAGGCAGGAGATAAGGTTTCTAATTGTGGCTTAGCTTCTACCTGGATAATTTTGGCAAGTCACTCCTCTATGTCTCATTTTGCCATCTATAAAATGAGGTTAGGCTAATTGGTGATCTCTAACATATTCTGTTCTATGTCCTAAGGTCCCTTCTCATTCTGACATTTAATTTCTATGGTTTCTTATAGATTTGTTATTTAATGATCTATATTATGGGGTCCTTTTCACTTCTAGTAGTTTATGGACCTAGATTGTAACTCTAAGTTATTCTATGTATTTTATGAGATGGTCAAATCCAGAGTGAGGAAATAGTGGTGAGATTAGCATTATATTTGCCCTTACTGCTGCCTCCTCCCCCATTGTACTCATACTAAGAATAGACAGAGACTAGCAAGTCTTCAGGGCTCTCCCTCTGGTACCTCTCATCAAAATTAAACTCACTTAATGTCTTAAAAGAAAAAAAAACTGAAAATATTCATACTCTTGATTCCAAAGCATCAGCCGTGTTTCATTTACATTTGTGTTTCATTTACATCCAGGCAGGTAGGCTAGAAACTGTCTCTATGAGCTGAGACAGACTCAACTATTAACATAATTTGGCTCTTTTTATTCTCCTTATTCGACAACCCCATTTTAATCTTCAATATTTGGTTTTCTTCCTTTCTTCTTTCAACCTTTTACATTCTTGCCTGAGTATGGGAGAGGGGGTAGAAACACAATAATCTTTGCCTTATCTCAAGTTGATATTCACCTGTTCTCCCCCCCCATCCTATCCTATCCTATCATCATCATCATCATAATCAGCATTATCATTTTTATTATTGTATTTACCACCATTTTGGCTGGTGGGCATAGGGTGGGTTTTTTTTTTTTTAACCTCTGAGAACATTGAATATCTTCAGACTTCGACATTAGACAGAAGACTGATAGGATAATGATGATGGTATGTTAAATGCTATCTATGTAAATCAACCCCATCAGTGGATACAAGATGCAGTTACATTAGACCTTTTTTTTTGACATACATTTTCATTTTTTAAGGAGAAGAATATTGGATTGTTATTAACCTACTTTAAGAGAATCTTTGCATTACCAGGCACATTAGTATTGTGCATAAAAACCATATTAAATTTTGGTATGATATACAACATCATTTTTCTCTTAAAGATTGCTTTTAACTGATGAGTACCTGTCTTGGTACTTTGGGGCAAGATGAGATTTCTGATAGCCCAGGTTGGAGATATTATGAGGGGGGAAATGAGGGAGGGGAATCCCTTAAAGCAGAGAATCCTGAAAGAGCTCCAAGATTTAAAAAAAGTCTTGTTGGCAAGGAAAAGAACTGGCACTTTTTTTTCCTCTTGGGGAGTAGAAAGTCAGCTTTGAGACGAGTGAGATGGATGGTGCTCATTTGGTGGGAATATCAGGGAAGATACCCAGGTTGGCCTCCAGGGGCAGAACTAGGCCTGTGAGAGCCAAGTCTAGAATAAGGCTTGATGAGTGAGACCTGGGATACGTGAATAGAAGTTATCCAGCCACCCTACTGTTCATTTCTGGATTGGAGCCATGTATGGGAGGGAGGCCACCTGCCTGAGCAAATTACTTTCTTCTGTGATTTTCTGGCCAGCAGATATAACCATCAATCACACAGTGGCTGTCTTACTTCTCAGGGTTTTGGACTCCCCACCCTAGAGTCACATGAGATGCATGGGCTATTATTCTAGTGCCATTTCCCCACCTTGTCACCAATACCCATAATCACCCATCTCAATGACTCTTCAGCAGTCTTGCTGACCCAAATAGAATGGATGTTAGGGATATCAATGGAGACTCTGCTTCTTTCATTGAAAGTCATCAAGTCAAGAAGCATTTATTAAATACCTACTACAGGCTAGATACTGTATTAAGCACCAGAACTCACATTCTAATGAGAGAACTCACAATTCTAATGCAATCAACTTTGTGTAAATGTAAGATACACACTCGCAGAGTAAAGGGGAAGTAATTTAAGAGGAAAGCTGTTAATATTGAAGTGGAAAAGCCTTTTGCAGAAGGTAGAATTTGAATTGAGACAGGAAGAAGAGTGAAGGAGGGACAACATCCCAGTTATGGGGACAGCCAGTGAAAAGGAATTGAAAAATCCTTTCCATTACCCCTTATACAACTGTCATGGAATCTGAATACCATCTCTTTGTGCTTTTCCTGATTTACCTGACAGGCTTAGCTTGCACCTGGAAAATTGGGGTCTCCTTTTTATAAATATCTCAGATGAGAAGGTCAGACTCAGAGCTTGGCATTTTTGATTTGATGTGCAGTTCTGTGGACCCCAACTATTGAAGAAATAGCTGAAACAGTAATTAGTGAGAGTCTGAGTTGACTGGGTTGACCGAAGACCAGAACTGATTCATGAATCTTACTATCACACCAGTGATACACATTTTGTGATAGACTGGGTTTGATTGATTCTTCTATCAGACCTCTTCTCAGCATTTATTTATTCAGTTTGATCTTGAACAATTGACATTTGAGTAGCATGTGGAAAGCAGGATGATCTAGCAGATAGTCTGCCTGGATTCAGCATCAGGCAGATGTCAATTCTAATCCCTCCTCTGACAATAGCTGTGTGACCCTGGCTGTGCAAGTGACAAGCCTAAAATGCAGATACAAATTAGTATGTAAAGAGTTTTTACAAACCTTAAAATATTTTATGAATGTCAGCTTATTATTCTACTTCAAGTCATCAATAAGCATTTATTAAATACCTGCTATATTGCTGTAATGTGGCTAAATTCTGGAGATACAAAGAAAGACAGAAAAATTCTTGCTTTCAAGGAGCTGTCTTATATGGGGATAACATACAAATCATCAGATACTAATAAGTATAGAAAGAATAAATTGGGAGATAATCTCAGAGGGAAGACACAAGCATTAAGGGGATAGGGAACAACTTCTTCTAGAAGATGAGGTTTTATCTGACACTTGAAGGGAGTCAGGGAAGCCAAGAGACAGAGGGCAGAGGGAGACTATTCAAACAGAAGGGACCATTAATGAATATGCCGAATGTCAGGAGATGGAATGCTTTGGCCAAAGCACAGCAATGAGGCCATGTGTAAGAAGACTGGAAAGGCAGGAAGGGCCAAAGTTGTGAAGAGAATTAGAAGCACAACAGAGAATTTTAAATTTGAGCCTGGAAGTAATTGGGAACTACTGAAGTTAGGGAAAGGCAAGCAGTGGTGAGAAGGTTTAACCTCCATTTTAGGAAGATAAATTTGACAGCTGGATTGGAGGATAAACTGGTGTGGTAAGAGACTTGAGTCTTGGAGATCAATCAATCAGCAAGTTATTAAAGTACTTTTGTCTGCAGTGGTCAGAGCCTGGGTCAGGGTGATGGCAGTGTCCAAGGAGAGATAGGAACATATGCATGGGATTTTGTAAAAGTAGAATTAACAAGTTAAGCATTGATTAGATATGGGAGGTTAGAGAAAGTGAGAAGTTGAGGGCAACAACTAAATTGGAAGCTTGGCTAACTGAAATTATGGTAGTTGCTTTGAAAGTGATAAGAATGTTAGAAGAGAAAGGGTTTTTTTTGGAGAAAGATAATGAGTTCAGTTTTGGACATGTTGAATTTTAGATGTGCATAAAAAGTCCTGGACAGCTAAGTGGTACAATACATAGAGTGCTGGGCCTGGAGTCAGGAAGATCTGAATTCATATTCAGCCTCAGATACTTTGTAACTGTGTAACCCTGGGCAAGTCATTTCCCAAGTAAATCCCAAGAGGTTTTCTCTGCCTACATTTATGACATCTGACTTTCTGAGGAGAAAGGGAGAGGAAATAGCTTAGGAATTGGGCTGATTGATATTTAGCTTTTAGAGCTTATCAAAACAAGTTTTCTAAAGTTCTGTGTTTACCTCAGTTTTTTCACCTGTAAAATGAACTACTAGAGAAGGAAATGGTAAACCACTTGAGTAATTTCCCAAGAAAGTCTCAAAAGGAGTTATGAAGTGCTGAATATTACCGAAGATGACCGAATAATTAACACTAAAGCTAAATGTCTACTGGATCACCTAGTTTGGGGGTATCCAACAGACAATTGAAGATTTGAGACTGTCAGTAAGGAGAAGAGGTAGGCCTGTGTATTAAATAATAATAATAAATAATGTGATAAGAAATGATATCTAAGAATAAATAAGGATATTATATATATAAAATAAATAATTTAATAATATATAAAAATATAGAATACAAAAATGAGATGTTACTATTACGCTCTAAATTTTATATTAACATTTAGGGATCCCAGACAAGTTTTAGAAGCCTTATTTTCATAAGATTCTAAGAGCTGAATACTAATCAACCCAATTCCTAGGTTATTCCCTTTCTCTGCCCTCTCAGAAAGTGAGATGTCACAAATGTAGGCAGGAGACTCTCT
The DNA here is from genome assembly GCF_016432865.1 of Antechinus flavipes. Classification (NCBI taxonomy): domain Eukaryota; kingdom Metazoa; phylum Chordata; class Mammalia; order Dasyuromorphia; family Dasyuridae; genus Antechinus; species Antechinus flavipes. The sequence continues at coordinate 408,185,976 of NC_067399.1, forward strand.
TGGGATTTACATGTAATGTGGGAATAAAAATGTCTCCTGTCCTTGCAGGAACTGGGAGTAAATCTTTGATTTTCCACTGCTATGTCTCAGAAGAAAGCAATAGATTTTTTTTCTTGGAATCATAGAATGGGAGAAAGGGGCACAGAAAAGGAAGTGGTACAATCCCCCAAGTCAAACTTGGCTCCTTTGCAATAGACACTTCATTATGCTTCTAATTTCCTCCTTTCAACCTGTTCCAAAATTTGAATTTAGGGGATTGTGAGAACACAACTGCAAATATATCTTTAAATGAAATGAAAGTACTTGCTTATATTTAGTTAAAAAGTAGGCACTTTGATTGAAGTAAATAAATCTCAAATAGAATCTGACCTTAATTCATTTCTCATTGACAAAAAAGAACTGGGTCAGTCATATTTGTCCATTTATCAGCAAAGATTACATTTAATAAAGTGCTTCTGAAGATGGGTCTCCTAGAACAAAAGCAGCTATTTGTTAGCACAGTGCCTTCAGCGTTTAGCATAATGTATGGCATATACTAGGTGCTTAATAAATGTTTATTGATTGATTGATGAGGGCAGTTCTATATTTCTATTCATGTAGCTAGCCACTAAGAGCATTTTTTGGTCAAAGCTTGTGGCTTGGGCTTTAGATTTTGGTTTGGCTGTCTACTTCTCCCGGTAGGTTTTGTGTCTTTACCTATTTTTGTTAAGAATATGACACATGGACTGAGCAACCAACCAGATGTCAACAGTGTAATGCGATGCTGTATGTTCAAGAGGGCAGACAAGAAAAACAGCCGATTCTTGTTTTGGGGGTGGGGGAAAGTTGAAAATGAAGGTGAATAATTGCATTCATCTATATTTTCAGTCCTCCAGGTCACAGATACTAAATTATTCTTGACATGTTTAGCTGGCCATTTATAACCAAAATTATTAAGTGTGAACTTCATTGTGTTAAGAAAGCTTATCCTTTGAATGAAAGCCAAGCCCAAGAGATGCACGCTTAATCAGCACTATTTTTTCCCCATTATTCTGTAAGAAATGACAGCATCAAAGTATTGCTTTAGTGGAAGGCTGGGCTAGCTTATCTCCTTTTCATTCTGCCCAGATGTTGTAGGTGTTTTCATGATGTCCATTCAGCCAATAGAAATTGACTCAACATCTATGCCAAACTCTGCCACTAGGGACCCAGCTACGTCACTCTCCTCAGCCGAGTCTGACTTTTAAGGCTGTCAATATGCCAAAAAACCAGTTTCCAGACTGGAAAAATGCAGTCTGGATAAATCAGTGTGCCCTGCTAACAGCATGGGCTGGCAAACTTTTAGAGACAGTTTGCCAATTATTTGATTGTTCTCTTCTTAAGAAGAGGTTGGGTTTTTTTTTTTTTTTTTTTTTTAAGTGAGAAGGTGAATTATAAACATCCTTAAACAGTACCACACCTTAGGAGTTACCAAATAATTCCTCAATTATTAGTTAAAATCTTAGCTTTATTCCCTATTAGGAATGATTTGGCAGCTAGATAAGAGCAAATTTAAAAAATTACATGGGCTAATGGCGAGGTATGTGTTAGTGTTCCAATTCAATAAAAAAAAAAAAAAACATTTATTAAGCATTTACTATTTACCAGGCACTATTTTAATTGTCAGAAGTAGAAAAGAATAAAAAGGAGTCCCTGCCTTCAAAGCACTTACAATCTATGAGAAGGAGAAAGTTGCTTCTAGGGAAAAGTTCCAGAGTTAATTTTGTCAAGTTTTAGTTTTGAGCCTCTCAAAATGGTCTCCTGTATTCCTTTTGGAAAACTGCTACCTGCTGGTCACTCATTAGGTAGGAACCTGATTTTGTGCTGGATGCAATAAATGAACCTATTCCCAGTTTCCAACCATAATTACTAATAACAGCTTGTGCTTTACATCATGTTATTTGATCTTTAAAACAACCTTGAGGAGTAGGTGTTATTATTGTCCTCCATTTTGATGTTGAGAGAAATTAATTGACTTGACTAGGGTCATGTAGCTGCTTAAGCATCAAAGATATAAGATTTGAATTCAGGTCTTCTTGACTTCAGGTCCAGTGATCACATCACCTATTCCTACAATCTATATGACCCCTATTAGGAGGTGGTAAGAAAGAGCAACATTCCTCTTGCAAAGACCCCCAGGATATTTGAATAAAAAGTGCTAGATTAGAGAAAAGAATTATGATTTCTATTTCCCCACTGCTTCTTTCACACTGTTACCTTGTTCAGAAGCTCTAGAAATTTCCCTCGCTTTCATTGGGGGCACAACAGTGAGTCAGAATGGCAAATGAAACATGCAGGAGATGTGAATTCCAGGCATAAAATATATATCAAATATACATGTATCAATTGGCTTTATGATATCTGAGCTCCCCCTAGGGTGTCAGTGTATCAGGTGAATGGATTTCTGCCACTGTGGGTAATTCCATAAGGTAATAGGATGGTGCCTAATGCAGTAGAGAGGTAATATTCTCCCAGTTATATATCATAGTTTAAGAGGGAAATTTGTATATTTTGATTTTGTGAGTCAATGAAGTTGGATCCCCAAGGCACTCTGTAGTCTTGGCCTTTCTGAGGCAGTGAGGGGAGAGCTGGCTCAGAGCCAGGAAAGCTGCCAGTGGAAATGAAGAAAGTGTTTGCCTTCACAAAGGCCATTTCTATGACCAGAAAGGGAGATGCAGGGGGAAAGGAAGATTGGGTTTAGAGGAGATAGGGGGAGATTCAGAGAGAATGTTCAGAACACACTGTGGAAAGCAAATACACAATGAAATGAAAAAAAAATCAGTCCAAATTAGTTGTCTAATTAGCAGTCCCTTTCCTTTCATAGAAATATAGCAAGGTAAAGAGTAAAAAAGAGAGAGAGGGAGAGAGGAAGGGAAAGAAGGGGAGAAGCAAAGAAGAAAGATGAGAATGAAAGAGAACAAATATAAAGTTCTTTCTAATGTGTTAAATAGTTTTTCTAGGTCCTGGAATGAAAATGATTACTTGGTTTCAGAGACATTTAACTACTGAAGGGAAAATTGGAGACAGTATTTAAAGATGAGCTGGGTAGATTCAGTATTCTGATACAGCTGGGAAATTGTTTCTCAGGACTGGAAGACTGAGGTAACCTGCTCAGGTCTAACTTTACATCCTATCATTACATTAGAAAGTCTTCATCTGGACCTGAGTTGGAGGAATTGCTAGAGGTTGCATAGGCTTAGGGGACTTTTCAATTTTGTGTTCATGCCTTTATAAAAGGTACATCAGAAAAGACTCTAAGCTTGAATCCATTAAACCTAAAGAAAACCATTGAGCTCTTTGTCTTCATGTGGAGTGGTTTTATATTAAAACTACAAGATGATTAAGCTGAAAGTTTCATTCTTGAGGAGGAAGATACCATTGGTTTCTCCAAAGGCAGAAGTTTATATCTGTACTAGCTTACATCTGTAAGTTAGTTTTTGATGTATGGAATTCTCTTTTAGGCATGCTGGGGAAACCCATGAATTTAGACTCCTTTAAATAGAACAGCCCAAAATTCAGGAAAAGCCACAGATATCATTGGTCTGACCAAACAAAAATACTACCCAGAGTTAATCTATGTGACCAATTTTTAGAAGTTGTGTCTTCAGTCACTGACAATTCATAGAGGCAACTGTGTTTTACAGCTATGATAGTATCATTCATCTGATTGGTTATTTCACTAATTGTTCCATCTCTAAACACAAAGGATAGCAAAAGGTTCATGGGATCTGTTTTCAGGAAATTAGAACTAGTGAGAAAATCACGGTGAAGTTTTAATTGTGCCATCTTGGATATGGGGTGAGGTGGCACATAGTCACATGATCTTCCTTCCTCCCTCCCTCCCTCCTCTCCCCCCCCCCTCTCTCGGAAATTCCTTCCCACTGTAATAGTTTTAATTGCAAACCAGCTTCTAAGCTGTCAGATTGGAATTCAATTAATTACCAAGAATGGTATGGAATGATGAATGATTTTGTTGCTCTTTTACTAGTATAAATCTTTGATTTAATGATTGCTTCTCTCTGATTCATACTATACTACACCCATAATCAATATGTGTGATGAATGTTTGGTTCTAAGAACCACCCACTTTACAATGCTAGTTTACATATATACTTTACATATCAGAGGCAGATTTCTTGCCTAACTTAGGAAGAGTAAGGGTGAGACCCTATTGGATCAATGAACCATAGAATTTTCCATTATACATAAAGACATAGATTTAGAGTTGGAAAGTACTTAAAAATTAATTTCAATCCTTTCATTTTACAGATGTGGAAATGGGTTTATAAAAGTCATATTGTTGGAAGAGATAGGATATAAACATGGAATCATACATAAAGGCTCTTTTGAGGAGAGTGGATGCTCACTTACAGACTTTTCATCCAGTACCCTGTTCTTGATTCTCTTCTTTATACTCTCTCTTGGAGAGCTTGTCATATAGATTAAGTATCATCTCTCAAAGATGACTCCCATATGTGCATTTCTAATCCCAGTCTTTCTGCCTTAATGTCAGGAATTCACTTACCTGCTGGATAGTTCCTCTTAGATATTCTATAGGTATCTCCAATTCAGCGTGTACAAAATGCAACTTGTTATTAACTCTATCCCAATCAGACTATTATTTCTCCAAATTTCCCTGCCTGGAAGATACTGCTGTCCTCCTAGCCACTCCCTTAACTTTTGGGTCATCTGAATCTTCTTCCTCTCTCACTCACCATAACCATTAGCTTCCTAACAGTGTAGTTTCTACCTGCACTGCTTCTCTTTCTTATATCTCTTCTTCACTCATATAACTGCCATTCTAGTTCAGCCCCTTAGCATTTCATACATGGAATATGGGGGAGCCTTCTAATTGGTCTTCCTGCTTCCAATCTGTGTCCTTTCTAATTCATCTTTCATAGAGCTGCCAAAATAATTTTTTTAAGGTTTCTCTGATCAAGTCATTCTCTTGCTCAAAAACCTTTACAGAATTATAAAACCACAGAATTTCAGAGTTGAAAAAGATCTCAATGGCTATGTAGTGCAAATCATCCCTGAGAAAGAATTCCCTTCACAACATACTTAAAAAGAGATCACCTAGACTTTGTTTGGAGACCTCTAATGAGAGAACACTCAATTCTTTTTAAGGGGAATTTTTGATCAGCTCTAATTTTAGATAAAATTTGCTCATTTGAAAAAAATTAAAAGAGAAATTTGCTTATTTGCCTTTTAAAATAATTTCATCTAGTTCTGTTCTCTCAAGTCATATGCAATAAAACTATAAATTAGTCTTTTAAGTGATAGCCCTTTAAATAATGGAAGCTAGGCATCTTTGCTTCTATAAGTCTTCTCTTCTACAGGGTGAAGACCTCTCAAGACCCTGCTTGATTTCTTTTGTACCCTCTCTATCTTACCAATGTATTTCCAAAAATATGACATGCAGAACAGAACACAGTACTCCAAATGTAATCCACTAAGGCAGATTATACTGGGACAAATAGTGACTTTACCCCTGAATTCTCTGCTTTTCAATGCATCCTCTGACTGTGTTCACGTTTTTGGCTGATATATCATTCAGTTGATTCATATTGAGCTTGCAGCCCACTCAAACCCCAAGATCTTTTTTCAGATAAACTGTTGTCTAGCCATATCTCCCCTATCTCATGCTTAATAATTTGATTTTTGAACCCAAGTGTTCAAACCCATTTATCTCCATTACATTTCATCTTATTCAATTTAGGCCAATGTTCTAGTCTCTCAATGTCATTTTGAATTCTGACTCTGTCACTCAGTATGCTGTTTCTCTCACAGGTGCATCATCAGCAAATTTGATAAGCATTCCATCTATGCTTCCAAGTAATTGATACAAATGTGAACAGTTACTCTCTAATGTTTAGGGATTTTCCATTGCTCATAGGATAGCATAGAGACTCTTTAGCCTATCATTTAAAACCCCTCACAATCTGACTCTCCAGTTATTTTTCTGATTTTATTTTAGTATACTGTATGAGAAAGAACATTGGCTTTGATATCAGAGGTGTTGGATTCAAATTCTGTCTCTGCTATTTTCTATCATTATTTTGGGTAAGACATTTAAATTACTTGAACTTATGTTACATCAGTTATAAAGTTATAAAGGAATTGGATTAGGATACTGAAATGTCCCTTTCATTTCTACTTGTATATCTTATACTCCTATTCATGAGCCCAATTTGATTGCTTGAACTCAACCTTCTATCTCTCTATTCTATCCCTTTGGAGATTTTCTTTCCTCTGTGAAATGCACTTTGTTTTGTTTTGTTTTATTTGAAATATTGTTTTTTCTTTTTTAAATTATATGCAAAGAATGCATCCTTTTTTGGGTCTTTTCTCATAATATATTTTCTTCAAGCTTTCTATTCAAAGCTTTCCCTGATCCACACCTTGCTTTTCCCCTAGGTATTAAAGGCTTTTTTTTTTTTTTGGTCTTTCTGTAAGTCTCTCCATCCTTCCTTCTCTCCAGTTTTCCTTCTTCCATACTTGTCTGTGTACAAATTGTATTTCTTCAGTAGCAAGTAAGCTTTTTGAGTACAATGCCTGCCTCATTTTGTATGTCTTTGAATTTTTCATTACTAGAGTAGTACACATATCATGCATTTCATAAATGTTTGATGAATTAAAGAGATAGAAAAGTTTTATGATAATATCAGTAGAGGAGAGTAAGTGTGGTCCAGTGGATACAGAAGACCTAGGTTCCTGCCCCTATGTTTACTGCCTGTGTGACCTTGCTGGAAACCATTTAATCTCCCTCAGCCTCAGTTAATCTAATTGTAAAATGAGGAAATTGTCCTAGGTAATCTCTAAGGTCTCTTCCAATTTTAGGTCCACGATCTCATGAATATTGTTGCTCTGTTGCATAGTTGCTTGTGCATATATCTTGTCCCCTTTAGTGATGGGACCTTTATTTCTTTCAGCTTTATAGTCCTAATGTCTACCACAGTGCCTTGGATGTAACAGTCACTTAATGAATATTTGTTGAGTTTAATTGAATTTTTTAAAAAAGCAATTCAAGTGTAAATATGACAATATATTGAAAAATATAAAGTACTATATGATTTTAAGGTTGTTAAGTATTAATCATTTCTTATTAATCATTAACATGCATTCCATGTGCTGAAGGGGTCTGGTAAAGACTCTCTTCTAGTATTTAACATTCTGAACATGTCTATGAATGAGCAAAAGACATTCTGAGCAGGGACCATGGTGGATTCCTTCAAGGCCTTAGAAGGCAAGAGCTCTGGAGAAATCTGAGAGATTCAGTTCCCTAGCACCAGGGAGCTGGTTTGCTTTGCCTCTTATGAAACCGAGGGAATCAAACATTTATTACCATCATGAGTTCCCCTCCTTCCTTCTACCCATCTCACTCAGGGCAAATTTCTTGTCTTATCTGGCACCACAGTGGAGCACAGCTGAGCTAAGGGCCTTTCTTCCCCACCTCTCCTCATCCTATTAATTGATAAAAAAAAATTCATTTTAGTGATGGGAATTGTATTCCATTTTTCAAGCTCCCTCTTCACCAGGTGTCCCCGAGATGCCTCATATAGATAAGCAGTTGAAGCAAAAGGAGGATACATTTAACAGCCGTCTTTTTAAAGGAGATTTTTTTTCTCCTTATGCATTTAACAGTAAAAGCAGATAAAAAGACTTAGAGACAACCAGAAGAAAAGACTCTTCTAAAAATCCAGAGGATTTGAAGGAGAAATGATATCTGTTTTCATAGGGCTTTTAGAATCAATGCAACCTTCTATCACTCACTCACATATCTGGGTTGTTCTGTTGCAACCCAAGTTTAATAAATGCGGTAAAAACAACACTAATTTTGACTCTACTGAAGTTTACTCTACTGATAGAAAACTAGATCTGAAGTCAGGAAGACTTATTTTTTTGACTTCAAATCTAGCCTCAGACAAATATTTACTGACTCTGTGACTCTGGACAAGTCACGTAAATCCCTTTGTCTCAGTTTCCATATCAGTAAAATGAGCAGGAGAAGGAAATAGCAAATCATTTCAGTATCTTTGCCAAGAAAACCCAAATGGGGTCGTGAATAGTCAGGACTGAAAACACCTCAACAGTAACAAAGAACAGAATAGTGTTATTTAAAAAAATAAATTAATGTCATTTTATGTAAAAAGGTTTGCTAATCAAATTAATGGTGTAAACAGGATTTCACTTGGGAATGGTCAAATGGCTTGTAACTATTTTCAAGTCCCCTTAGCTACTAGATGGACCCATTAAAATATACAAAACAACTGGCATGCTAATTATGAACTACTCCTTGCTATTCATCAATGTAAGACCTCAACTTGGCAAAACTCTATTAGCCATTTGTTTAAATTACTTTATATACTTGAAAATGAGGAAAATGCATTTGTTTAAAAATATTCTCTAATGTAGACTTTTCATTAAGTTGGATAACCTTTCTGGCTACTGAAAATTAATGAAGTACTATATAATTGAACTGGTATGATTGACAGTGTAGCCATTATTTAAATGACCTGGTTATTTGAACTGGAAGCAGCTAGTTTAATGTAGTGTAAATGCCTCTCTCCTTCCTTAAGGTGTGTGAACTTATATCCTTTTCCTCCTTTACGAAGCTGTAAGCTTTCTGAAAACAAAAGATCATATCTTATACATTTTCACATCACTGCTTCCACTATCTTTTCTTGCATTGAAGGCACTCTATTCTTAGGTAAAACTTCAGTAGCATCAAAATTAGTGCTGTTTTTACCACATTTTTGAAAATCATAGGACCATAGATTTAGAGATAGAGGAGAGATTAGTGATAACTTCATTTAATCTCTTTATTATCTAGGTGATAAAACTGAGGCCTTAGAGAAATTAAGGATTTTAGGTTCATAGATCTCATGTGGAAGGGACCATTTAATCCATCCTCCCATTTTATAGATGAAGAAACTGAGGCTCATGGACATTGAATGACTTGTCCTAAGTCATACATAACAAAAAGCAGAGTCAGAATCTGAACTCATGTCCACTGACTCTGGAGCTAGGCTCTTTCTATAGTATCTCAATAAAAACTTACAGAGATAGTCATTAGTGGAATTATAATTTGAACTCAATTCCTCTAACTGAAAATCCAACACTTTCTGAATCTATTATGAAAACACAGATGAAACATCAGAACTGATGACTGTTTACTGTTTTTTTTTTTGCTTTGTTTATCTTTATCCAAATAATTTAGCAATTGACATATCCTATTACATGCCCCAGTTATAATCATTTGTGATTCTATGAGATGTAACTTATCAGTTGGATTTTCTTCCAATGGATTAGTATCTATGAACCTGTTGTTCCAAGAAGCACTAGCAGACATATTGATCACACTTGGGGGAACCTATCTTGGTGGGTGAGACTAAATTTAGGTTTTTTTGGGGGGGCTAACTGAAAGGCTTCAGATCTGTTGGTCAGTTAGGAAGATATCTATCTGAAGCATGATGAAGGCTTCCCCGAGGGCATGGGTGGATAAAGAGCAATGAGTTCCAATGGCCAAGAAAGAGGCTGAAGCAGACATTGTGTAGTACTTAGAGCTTGGTCAGACATTGAAGATGGGGAGGTTATTCGTTGTATCCCAGGTCATCACCAGCCATCTTGATTTTTGTCCTGCCACTTCTCTCTGAAAAAGCGAGTGACGCTGATGATTTTGTCCAGCTTTATCTCACTCAAATCCATTTCATTGGAAAGTCAATACATCACCCTATGATGTCAGTGGTACTTTCAGAAACAAAAAGTGAACAACATCTATGAGCTAGTTTTCCTTGCTAAATGAACTAACTCCCAAATATTCAGCACTTCTGACCTTCTGTAGGTCTCTCAATTTGCCATGTGATCATAGATCACAGAAAAAGATTCTTTTTTTCTACTGTGTGATGAGTGACTGTGAACTCTGAAAATACTATAGGAGAAGGGAGAGATAATAAGAGGGAAGAGAAGGAGAGAGAAGGAGAGGAGGAGGGAAAAGAAATGTGAGTGACAGTGTTGGATGTGTTTTAAGTTAATGGCAAATTTGGTTTAATCAAGTGCATCAGGAGGGGAGAGTAGAGTGCACCATAAGCAGTTCTATAATTACCTAGGTACACACCTGAACTAAGAGTGGGACCTTTGTGTATCCTCTAAACTTCAAAATCATATATATTTTTAAAAAGACTGAAGGAGATGAAGAAAAAGCTTCATCTTAACGAGGAACTAATCTCAAGCCTCTTGATTCTTAATCCATTGATCTTTCCACTATGACACACTACCTCTTTATCTTCTAATAAATTTGGGTTCATTTACAGGAAAATTTATTAGGCAATTTACCCGCCTCCATCTGCAAGGAGGTGTACTAATCTCTCCAGTCCTTTACAAGGATGACTCTGCTCTGTTTAGGGTCTGCTGTAGATATGCTGTCATTTCAATTTTGCAGACAAAACTGCATCTTCACAGATCCTGCCCTGGGCTGAATGGAGCAAGCTTCACCAGCTTGTCGCACTCCTTTGACTAGTGGGCACAGCGTTATTCTAACAGCTGACAGCTCCCAGGCTGATGCTGAACATTATGATCCTTATATACTCAAGATATTCTACAAGCTCTTGCGCTAAGATTTCTTTGCCCACAAAGCAAAGCAAAACTCCTCTTTTTGATCTTCAGAGCTGGCACTTGTTATGGCAAATCCTGTTCATGATGGACACTTAATTTCCCCCCCTATCTTCCAGGGATGGGATGGCAACTCCTAAAGAGAACCCCTGAAAGATCTCAGCTGGGAGCCTGTAGCCAGTGGACTCTTTTCTGGTTGTGTATATGAGGGCAGATGATAAAAATGTTTGTGTGCTTGTGGTCTCCCCTCCAACCCCCACTCCCAAATGTTTTCTCTGTTCTATAATAGAAGCCAGACTTTTCTTGTCAGGGAAGTCCTTCCATTCATGAAAAGCAGCAGAGAGAATGAGCAGGGGAGGGGAGGGTATTTCAGAGGTCTAGCTTTTCATTTCTACACCTGGGCTAAGAGAAGAGAAGAGGCAGGTACTGTGCAGATTGTCTGAGCAGAGAAGAAGCTACTGAATTGGATTCCAGCAGCCCAGTGGAGCCTGTCTTATCTCCTGTACAAAGCATGTCAGCCATAGTAGCCGATGTTGACAACTGCAGAAGCAATGGCTGTATAAACTTTCAGGAGGGGTGAGGTGGGGGCGGGAAGGAAATGGAGTGAGAGAGAAGCTTTTGCAGTAAGAAAAACATAATAAATCCAAGAGCTACACATAGCCCAGGGGTTTTTATGACCAGAGCCAGGCATGAAGGAATGACTGAACTTAACTCAAGCCGTTAATTACCTGGGGGAGATCAAAAGTCTACGTAAGGGGCTATATTTATGATGCACCTTACAGGATATGCTTCAACTTTCTACATTTTTTTATTAATTGGTTTGATTAAATAGATTTAAAGAGCCTAGGCAGAGCCTTTTAAATCATATTCCATATTGATCTAATGAAATACTCAATAAATTTACTAATATGGCTCCTTTCCTTTGTAGGGTCTGGAGGGAAATGCTTCTCTAAATGGTTATAACTCAACTCTAAGCCCCACTGCTATTCCCAAAGTGACTCATGGAGCATGGTGGATGCTGGGAAAATCTCCTGGGCAATTTGTGGGAGTGATCAAATGGTTTAACACCTGTTTACAGACCATTGGCTACCCTCTTCCCTATGGGTTTTATGCCAAACTTTCATAACCACACTTAATCATACTGACCTATCTTGGGCAAGTTATGAACTAAATAGATTGTAGACCAGCTCACTAACATATGTGATCATCCATTATAGAACTACTTAAGGTATTTCAGATTCCAGAAATTCTTTCCTGGGTCTCCTATTCATTTATTTGTTCCATCATCTTTATAAATAATAAAACGACAGTTAACAATCAAATAAAGCTAGCCTAGGTAAATAATAAACCCCTAACCAGAATTCCTTGACCAAAGTTTATTTTCTCTTAGCACTCTCTCCCAAACAATCCCTTTAGATAAGTATACTTACTCTCATTTTACCGATAAGGAAACTGAGGTTTAGAAAGGAGCTCTTAGTTTCATGAATTAATTATAGAATATAGAATTGAACTCAAACTTCTTTATTAGTCTTTCAGTGCTTTTCCTACTCCACTAAGAGATCACTATCTTTTGATAAATCTTAGCTCATTCATAGGAAAGCCTCCTAGGAGATTTTCAATACTATCCTGCTTCACAACTGACTATAAGAATGGTAGCTACTTTTAGATCTGAGTTATAACCTCAGGATCAGCTCTTTCTTGACCTTGTTTTCTTACTCAAGGATCAATGAGGAAATAGGACAGTCTGTAAACTTGAGGAGGGCAGAGGCCATGGGATTGTTGTGAAGAAGGGGTAGATCATATTACCCTTCCTTAGCATTCCCATCACTTTTGTCTTATGAGTATAATTGCAGAAGCATGTAGACATTGAAAACCTCATTCCAAAAATAACCTTCAAACCAGGCTTGAGAAAAGATAGAATGAAATAACATGTAAAGTGCTTTGGAAACCACTAAGTGCTGTAGAAATGCTAGTTATTGTTGTTGTCATTGTTAATATGAAGGCCAGAGTAGTTTATGATAGTGTGACTAATTCGATCAGTTTGGACAAATAATAATGATACATAAGACCCCCTTCTCAATAAACTACTCTTCTTCCTTCTCTCACTCTATTTCTGGCTACCCTGCTGTACTTTTAATTATCTACAAGTTCAGTCCTTTAGGGCACAAATTCCTTTAAAACTCAAATACATTATCCAGAGAAGAGGAACCAGGAAATTGGACAAATTGAATCCCAGACATCAATGCTTTAAGGTTCTAAAGCAGATCTGGTCTTTCCCAACCCCAGTATGGTTCTCAATTTTAGACAGAAGTCCGAGTCTAGCTGTTTTCTCCCTTTTTCTTTGTTTCACTGAGAACTGTGTTCAGGAAACTTTCTCCCTAACAATTGTACGCTCTCCTAAAATCTGGGGCAGGAGATCATTTGCTTCCCTCCAGCAACCATCCCAATGTCTGCTTCACTTGGAAAGCTTAGAGAACTGCTTTCCAGACTATTGTCCATCATGAGAGCTAATGAATATGCCAACAAGAGATCTTGCTAGAGGGATTTGGGGCATATGGTTACTACTTCTCATCTTCAGGAACCAGAGACTGGGGCCACTGAGTATGTCTGAATAGCAGATCTTTTGGCAAAGGGCTGCTTTATAAGTTGCTGGTATGACAGATATCTCTTTTAGGAAGTTCATGAGCCATTTAAATTTTTGTTCACTAGGGAGTCTACTCATAGCTCCACTAATCTCGCTATGGATTTTTTTTTAGAACATTTCTATGGTGGTGTATATTTAAGATTCAAATCCAGTGGGGTATAGTGGAATAAACAAGAGAGTTTGTTCAATCAAAGCACTTAGAATTCTGGTTCTGTCACTATCTATATCAATTTGATCATTTAGCTTAACTTTGATGGGCCTCAGTTTACTTATCTGTAAAGGGAGAGCAAGAGCCTACATGGCTTTTAACTTTAGATCGAAGATCCTGTGCTCAATGCAACCTTGTGTTTAGCTTTCTAATTTAGCTGAAGTGTATGGACACCAATCTTCTCGAAATTGTCAGTTTGGTGGACTTTTTCAAGCCCAAGATATCCTCTGAAATTGCAAAACACACCCCAGAGTTGTTGGAAGGATCAAATGAAATAATATTTGTAAAATATTTAGCATAGTGCCTGATGCACCATAGATGCTTAATAAATTTTCTTTCCTCCCTCCTTCTCTTCCCTTTCTTTCTTCCCTACCTTCTTCCCTTCCTTCCCTTTTCTTCCATCTTTTCTCATTCTTCTCTTCTTTCCTTTCTTTTTTACTTTTCTCTTTCTCTTCTCTCCCTCCCTTTCTCCATTTCCTTTCTTTCTGTCTTTACTTTCTCCTACCCTTCCTTTTCTTCCCCTTTCTCTTCCCTTTATTCCCTCTCTTTCCTTTTGTTCTCTCTTCCTCCCTTATCTCCCTTCCCTTCTGTCTTCATATATCATAGAAATTTCAGATTAACTGGATGGTCAGTTAGCTGTATTGTGTTTGGCCCTGATGCATACAACTGGTACTGGATTGGAATTTCTCTTCAGCTAAATTAGATAAAGCATTTGCTAGCATTGGATTACAGCTTATCCAGGATCAAAAGTTGTCTGTATGGTGGGCTTGTTGCCATATAATAGTAAAACATATTCTTTCCATTTTTATAGTACTCTATTCATTTGAAATTGCTTTTATAACTAATTTTTCAATTGGGCTTCACAGTAAATCTACAAGGTGATCAGGATAGATTTTGTTAGTTCCATTTGGTAGGTAAGGAAACTGAGGTAAAGAGATGAGCCTAGGGTAAGACAACTAGAACGTTGTCTCTCTTCCTCAGTAGCTATACTTTCTATACTGCTCAACTCAAGTATTACTTCCTTCAAGAAGCCTTCCTTGATACCCTCTCCAACTCTTCCAACAAAAAGATATTCTTCTCTTCTTAAATTTTTGTAGTGTTTTGTTTGCACCTTTCTTTCCCTTTGTCATGATACTATTGTTACTCTTATAGCATAACCCCAAATATCATATTTGTTAATATGTATATATATCAAACTCCTCTTCTCCCCTTGACTAAATGATCTACTTTGGGTCATAGAAATATAGACTCATAACCACTAGGTAGCACAGTTGATAGTCTTTGACTTGAAGTCAGGAAAACCAAGGTTTAAATAAGACACTTGCTAGCTGTGTGACCATGGGTAAGTCACTTTACTTCTGTCTCCCTCAGTTTCCTCAGCTATAAAATGAAGATTATAATAACATCTACCTTCCAGGGTTGTTGTAAGGATTAAATGAAGCACTTTATAAACCATAAAGTTGAATATAAATGTTTGCCATTATAGTAGGGTAGAATAGAGTTAGAATGACTTCATTTTACTGATGAAAAAGCTGAGATATGAAGTGATTTGGCCATGGTCACAAAGGAAATAATATTTGAACCCAAACCTTCATGTGACCTAATTGATGTATTTTAGTTGTTTTGAATGAAATTTTGTCAATGAAAAAAAGTTTAAAATATATGTGTAATCAGTTAGCAATATCTATATCTATACTTAAGAATGTAGATATTACTAACTGATTATACATATATAGATATAGATATTACTAACAGAATCCAAAGGATTCTGATACAGCCAATGGGTATTTATTTCCCACATTAACCCATTTTAGTGAATGGAAGATCTACAATCAACATCTGCATTTTTTCTTTTTGAAAAAGAAACTTTTTCATTTCTGGCTCAGACTATAATTATCTGAAGATGTTCCTTTGCTAGCAATTTGAGACCTAATTTTTTACATCAGATAAAATAACATGCAAATTGAATGCAGATCAAAAGTAACGTACAATTTATTGTATTCCAGATGTATTCACATTTACTATTCTCAACTCCATTCCTTTCCAAAGCCACAAAGAATGATAAATTGAATGATTTTGCACTAAGGACTGGTAATGTTCTATGGAAACCTTTTCTTTTAAAAAGGTTTTTAAGCACTCTGGAAAGAGAACTTAACAAATTCATAAATTGTCAAAGTGGTGTTAGCAGAATGAAGATAAAAATACAAATATATCAATCTGTCAAGTTTTCTAAGTCACTGCAGTCATGGGGACAAGGCTATTTGAAATGTGGACTCTACAGCAACAGAAAATGAGCTTAGGGAATATGATTTTGGTAACAGGAAGGTGCTTTTTTTTTTTTTCCCATAAAATTTGTTTTGCCTCACCTCCACAGCTGGAAACATTCTTTCCCTCCTCAATTTTTCTTTGAATATTTTGTCTGGATCTTTTCTTTGCCCATATGACAAAGCCTTGATTTTACTATTATAGTTTTCTCCTATCACTGCTCCATTCTTATTAGACTTTTAAGAGTGTAATTTCTTTAAGAGTGTAGACTTCTTAAGAGTGTAAGAGTGTAATAAGAGTGTATTACAATAAGGGATAATATTGCTTTTCAGTTTTGTGCCCCAAGTATTTAGCATAGTACCTTGTATATAAAAGGCATTGTATTGGTATTTGTTGTATTGAAATGAATTCTTTCCTCAGAATTGAGTTAGCTCTTTGTTTATTTTCTTCTCAAAATCCCTGGATTAGCATTAATTGGATGTGGTTCTTTGATTTGTATGAGAACTGATAACTTCACAAGGGTGATGTTTGGACTTGAAAGTGAGTTGGATTTAAGGAAGGTAAGAAAAAAAGGCAAGATGACTGATGATAG
This sequence comes from Antechinus flavipes, assembly GCF_016432865.1. Taxonomy (NCBI): domain Eukaryota; kingdom Metazoa; phylum Chordata; class Mammalia; order Dasyuromorphia; family Dasyuridae; genus Antechinus; species Antechinus flavipes. The sequence goes on from NC_067399.1 coordinate 408,202,314, forward strand.
CCTATGGATGACCTTAACCTTTCTAAATTAAAGTCCCATCAAGAAAGACAGATAAGAGGTAACTGTATTTGGGATTGGGGAGGGTAAGAAAGATTAAATAAGAAAGAGTAGTAGGTTGGTGATGTTGAGCAAAAAAATCAGAAGTAGCAATCTGGAATTATGCCCCAAAAGTTATCAAATTGTGCATACCCTTTGATCCAGCAGTGTTTCTATTGGGCTTATATCCCAAAGGAATACTAAAGAAGGGAAAGGGACCTATATGTGCCAAAATGTTTGTGGCAGCTCTGTTTGTAGTGGCTAGAAACTGGAAATTGAATGGATGCTCATCAATTGGAGAATGGCTGGGTAAATTGTGGTATATGAATGTTATGGAATATTATTGTTCTGTAAGAAATGACCAGCAGGATGAATACAGAGAGGTTTGGAGAGACTTACATGAACTGATGCTAAGTGAAATGAGCAGAACCAGGAGATCATTATACACTTCGACAACGATATTGTATGAGGATGTATTCTGATGGAAGTGGATTTCTTTGACAAAGAGACCTAACTGAGTTTCAATTGATAAATGATGGACAGAAGCAACTACACCCAAAGAAGGAACACTGGGAAACAAATGTGAACTATCTGCATTTTTGTTTTTCTTCCCGGGTTATTTTTACCTTCTGAATCCAATTCTCCTTGTGCAACAAGAGAACTGTTCAGTTCTGCAAAAATATGTTGTATCTAGGATATACTGCAACATATCTAACATATATAGAACTGCTTGCCATCTAGGGGAGGGGGTGGAGGGAGGGAGGGGAAAAATCGGAACAGAAACAAGTGCAAGGGATAATGTTGTAAAAAAATTACCCTGGCATGGATTCTGTCAATATAAAGTTATTATTAAATAAAATAAAATAAAATATTAAAAAAAATCAGAAGTAGAGAGAACCAAAATGTTACAGAGTCACCAGAACATGGGATTCATTTGTGGGAGCTGGAAAAGACATTACAGATCATCTATTCCAGAAGCTCTTAACCTTTTGAATATCATAGATTCCTTTGACACTCTTCTGAGAAAAAAAAATAGACCTCTTCTCAGAACAATAATTATAAATAATTGAAGGAAATACTAAATTTCAGTTAGACTAAATGAAAATAAAGATGTTCTTTTTATTTCTTGATCCTGTACAAGTTAGTGGATCCACTCTAGAATCTACTCAGGAGGTTGGAAGATGGATTCATGAACTCTAAGTTAAAAATGTCTGATCTAGCCCAACCCTTTTTATTTTGAAGAGGAAGAAATTAAAGTCCTGAGAGTTTTAGTTATGTAGATAATTAGTAGCAGAACTCAAGCTGGAATGTGGGAGAATACTGTCAATTGAAAGAGCAGATGTGCAAGCTGAGGTATAGATTCTTTAAATACTGCAAGAGCAGAGACCTGAGATAGGGCAAGAAATGGGAAAGAGACACTGTTATAAGACTACAAAGGCAAAAAATAAAAAGGGAGGTCCAGTATCCATCAAGATATTGATTGAAGCACTTTTTTGTTATTAAGAAAGAAGAAAAAACCAAGTAGCTTATTATTAGTTTAAGAATGACTAAGCAGTTATGATTCATGAATACAATGGGATACTCTGCTACAAGACTGATTATGAAGAATGCAGAGAAGCATGAAAAGACATGAGTTGACACAAAGTATAGTAACTAAGACTAGGAAAACAATATAGAGCACGATTTTAACAAATGCAGTGAGAAACAATAACAACAAAACAATAAAGATGAAATGCTATGAAATTAGAAAGGCCAAACTTGTTCCTGAAGAAGGCATCTTCCAACTTCTTCTGTTGGTGAGAGACTGTGGATATAGAACATTACATATGACAAGCATTCTTTTTTTTTTTCTTAGTTAAAATTTTTTATTTTTAAAAACATATACATGAGAATTCTTTAACATTAGTCCTTGCAAAACTGTGTGTTCCAAATTTTCCCCCTTCCCCCATGCTCTCCCCTAGATGGCAAATAGTCCAATGTATGTTAAACATGGTAGAAATATACATTAAATCCAATATATACATACATATTTTTACCATTTTTGTGCCGCACAAGAAAAATCAAATCAAACCAGTAAAAAAGAAAAAAAAGAAGCAAAATAAAATGTAAGCAATCAACAACAAAAAGAGTGAAAATGCTATTTTGTGAACCATATTCAGTTCCCACTGCCCTCTCTCTGAGTGTAAATGGCTTTCTTAATCACTGCACAACTGTAACTGGTTTGAATCATCTCATTGTAGAAGAGAACCACGTCCATAAGAATTGATTATCATATAGTTTTGTTGTTGCCATGTGTAATGATCTCCTGGTCCTGCTCATTTCACTCAACATCAGTTCATGTAACTCTCCAGATCTCTCTGAAATCATCCTGCTGGTCATTTCTTACAAAACAATGATATTCCATAACATTCATATACCACAATTTATTTTATTTTTTTATTATAGCTTTTTATTTACAAGATATATACATGGTTAATTTTTCAGCACTGACAATTGCAAAACCTTTTGTTCCAATTTTTCCACTCCTTCCCCCCACCTCCTCCCTCAGATGGCAGGTAGACCAATACATGTTAAATATGTTAAAGTATATTTTAATACTATATATATGTATACATGTCCATACAGTTATTTTGCTGCACAAGAGCCAGACTTTGAAATAGTGTACAATTAACCTGTGAAGGAGATAAAAAATGCAGACAGACAAAAATAGAGGAATTGGGAATTCTATGTAGTGGTTCACACTCACACTTCTCTGAGTGTAGCTGATCCTGTTCATCATTGACCAATTGGAACTGAATTGGATCTTCTCTTTGTCAAAGAAATGCTCGTCCATCAGAATTGATCTTCATGTAGTATTGTTGTTGAATTGTATAATGATCTCCTGGTTCTGCTCATTTCACTCAGCATCAGTTCCTGTAGGTCTCTCCAGGCCTTTCTGAAATCATCCTGCTGGTCATTTCTTACAGAACAATAATATTCCATAATATTCATATACCACAATTTATTCAGCCATTCTTTAATCGATGAGCATCCATATGACAGGCATTCTTAACCTAGAGTTCACAGATTTCCAAGTAGTCCATAAATAAATTTCAAGGAGTCTATGAATAGATTTCAAGGGGGTTGTGATATCTGATGGAAAAATTACATTTTACATTACCATTATATTATGTTACAATATTAGATTTATTTTCATTAGCATCTAACTGAAATTTACATTACCTTTGAGGGACCACAGTGGACAAAAGTATCGAACCTCCAAAATATATTAGGATTTCAGGACTCTCCTCATATGAGCCACTAAATGATGCAGTGTGGGGTTGAACTCCAAAAATATATTGAGGTTTGGGACTCATGTCATAAGGAGTCTGAAAAGTATTTGTAAGCTTGAACCATCTCCAAATCAAGAAACAAAGATTTTATTATGACTTGGCTAAATTCTCTAAATAGAACTGGTCATTAACAACAGGAAAGAAGAATAAAGCAGGCAAAGTTCCTAGAAAACTGGCTGCCATAAGGTAGGCAGTTCCTACTGAACCCACCATTGTGATGCTTAGTAAGAGATTTAAGTTCCTAAAAGAAGTTATTGAAAAAGTAGGGTACTAGTAGATTGTTTTATGGGAGAAAAATAACCTTGGGGGTTGACTTCTATAGCTTAGCTTTCTGCTTGAATACAGTAATTATGGGGCCTGAATAATTTTGTCTTTGTGAGTTCAACAAGGCCCATTGCAACTAAGGCCTATTTAAGGACAACAAAGGGGCCCACTTAAGGACAAGATAATTCTATCAATGTTAGTCCTGTTTGCCTCAGGGAATGAGTAGCTTTGGGAAGTGAACTAGGGCCCACTTCAACAAAGGCCCATATAAATTCCATTTAAATTCAACAAAAGCCTTCTCCTGTCAATTGCCCTTCCCTGTGACCCACTTACCTACCAAAGACCTGGGGTCTTGTTGCTGGGCTCTTCTTCACTCCATCACTTTCAGTTAAGAATTTTAAATGTACCATTATTCTGAGAAGATTTCACCAGAATGTCACATGGTTTCCCTGACACAAAGAATGATTAGCCTTTGGTATATGACATCAAACTTTTTGAACATCCTCTTATAATGATACTGGTAGATTGGGTCCCTAGAGAGGTATCTATTTCTATTTTTATTAGTCTAGGAATAAATATGTGGGTCACTATCTTCCTAATAATATTTTATAATCCCCAATTGCTATCCTTCCCCTTATTAATCAGTTATATACTCAATTCTTTAATAAAGATATTTACTCCAATAGCATAGCTTTAACAGTAATTACAAAGCATTTTCCTCAATACCAGGGGCATATTCTCCCACAAATGCATCCAGAAGCCAGTGATGGGCGAGAGTGGGTATAAACGTAGAGGATGAAGGAAATAAAGCACAAATATTACAAAGGTAACTCATGCTTTTGAATTCAAGGCCTTAAGAAATCTTTTTCATTCTGAAGCGCCCTTGAGATGCTGTGGAACAAAGTGTCAATAGTGGACAAGTAGCTCCAATGTTCAGCTGAGTTGGCTCTTCACAGGGAATGGCATCTTCATAGGATGGGTGATTCAACTGAGCTTATTGTAATAGGATATGATATTTCTGTTGGTCTGGGCCAAGTATGTCACCTTTTACTGTGTTGGTTTTTCACCAGGCTAGGCTGCTGGATGGGATGGTTGACTGGCCTCTTTAACCTTATTTCTCAATTGGCAACTATACTCTTTTTTATCTTCAGCAACTCTCTGGACTGGGTGATAGCACAGCTGCAGAGCTCTTTCACATAGGGCATTCCCTTAGCCTAGGATAGACAGAAACCTTTTCCCTTCGATTCCATCAAAGCTTGATTCTAAGGTTGTGTCACTTCTAGGCAGGAGAGGAAGAAGTCTGGCTTCTTCTATTAACAATTAATTCTTTCTCCATGTTGCCTTAGGGTGATCAATTTCAAATCAGTCAGTTCCACTTCCCAAATCCCTTTGGGAATCTTATGTAGATGAGTGGCTAGGGACAAAGGGATGAATAAAATTTGTACCCTGGGGGTAAGTTCATTGTCTTGTGGGCCTCTTCATATACAATTGAACTATTCAAGCCAAAATCCCTTTCCTTAATAGGAGAATGCCTATTTTTACATTTGAAGATCTTTTACTTTACATTTCAATATTTTTTACTTTCAGAACCTTCCAGACCTTCTGCTTTTTTTGGAAAGTTTCTCTTGAATCTTTTCCTCTTTCCTTTTTAAAAGCTTTTAAAAAAGCTTTTTTTTTTTAAAGTCATCAGGGATGACTCTCTGGGACAAGATAGGATTTTGTGGGAAATATAAGTGATATAAAAACAAAAACTATAAATTACTCCCCTTTGCCTCCCCCAAAAAAGGAAAATGAAGTTTTAAGACAAGGCCAAATAATGAGGAAAACTAGAAACATTAGATTAAAATAGGGTGGGGCTATTATTAATAACAGCTTGCTATTTCCAGTGGGTGATCTGATGAACCATTTTTGAAGGCAAATGGGCTTTTACTGCTCATATTCCTTTTTTTTTTTTTTCTGAAGGTGATGATAGTAATAAGTTTTGGGGCTTCATAGATCAGCTTACTTGTATGACAATATAGCTTTAGAATTGAAGTGTGTTCATTAAATAAAGTCTACTGAGTTACTAATTACTTGTATGACTAAACTCTCAGGACCTTAATTTCTTCCTTTTCAAAATAAAGGGGTTTGGGCTAGAACACTTTCTTAACTTGGAGTTCATGAATCTATCTTCCAAACTTCTGGGTAGATTCGAGAGGGCATCCATAAATTTATAAAGGACCAAGAAAAATTAAGAAATAATTTTCTTTTCAGGGAAATTAAGGAAATCATAATCTAAAGCTTCTGGATGTACAATGCCTTCTGGATAATCACATGAAATTGTGATTCAAAATGATGTAATATAGCAATGATTTTGAAGTTCCTTGATTTTAGGGGAGCTTCTTGTACTAATAAAAAAATAAATCAGTAATCCTAAGTCTAGTGGCTTTGGAATCTGCCTCAGAGATTTCCCATGCTCCCAATCTAAGAACAACAATCTGATTTTGAATAGACCACCCCTCAATTCATTGATGACTGATAATCTGGTTAGTGAAAATCAAAATTCAGAGATCACTTTCTGATCCTGGCCAGAATTATCTGGGCCATAGAATTAGCATGTTAATGATAAAAAAGCTGCATAAAGCTGTCTCTTCTTTCTTAGGACTTTGCTAAATTCTCTTGGAATTTAGTCTACTTGTAATGGTGTTATAATTACAAATTTGTTCCTTGACTAGGAAATGGGTTCAAGCCTGCACATTCTTTTGAGACACTTCAACACTGGTCTATATCCCCAAACTTTTGGGGTCCCTTTCCCAACCTCAACATTTGGTGGCCCATATGGGGAGAATCTAGCCTCCCCTGGCTTGATTTCCTCCTAGTCAAGGTAAGCCCCCATTATTTTTTTCTTCCACAATGCTATAGCGGGATACTCCAAGTCACTGAAAGAAGGCTTGTCTGTGTCATCATGAGCTCCATGCTCAGCAAGTTTTCCTTGATGGGGGATGCCCAGACTGGGAAATTCTTGCAATTTTTGGCAAAGTTGCCACTCTTTCTCCTTTTCTGGCAGATCAGAGAAGATGGAAGTGTTATAGGATAGCTTTTGGCAAAATTTTATGGCTTTTGGCAAAGATGGGATAGTCCTCTTTCATGTCATTTTGTCTGTGTCTGAATCTCTGTCATGTTTGTTCTGTGAGCTAGATTTTGTTACCTGGAAAGATTTAAAATGCAACAAAACAAAACAAAAACTTCTATGGTGTAGTTAGAATACTGGGAAAATTTCTTTAAAAGCCTAACTCTTTTCTGTAGACTTCAGCACTGGCCAAGCTGGAGGCTACATAAAAAGTTAGCAAATTAAAATTAAAATAACATCTTAGCAGATTCTTAAAATTTTGAAATTAGGAAGTTTGTAATTAGTCATTTAAAAATTGCAAGAAAAATTCCTGAAACATTGGGGATAATTCCAGGAATTTATGCCATTCTGGAAGAAAAGAAAAAGGAAAAACAAACTAGGCAATTAGCAACTTTTTGCTAACCCTTCCTTGACTCTTATCTTGTTCATAGTACCCGTTTACTCCTTTGGGAAAGCATCCCAGAAGGTATTAAGAGACCCTCTCCACTTCACTCCCTGCAGTGTATCTCAGTTGTGGGAATTACTAACAAGATCAATATAGCCCAAGTCCCTCTGTTTCCTAACCTCTCTCATCTCAGATCAGATTAAAACTCAAATTCTGCCTCACCTGTAGAATTATGGGAAGCAAAACCACAAGCACCCCCATAACCTTGCCCAAACATCTCCTCAACCTAGCTTGGGGAAATGGGGTGGAATGGGGATCAGGTTTCATGGTCAGCATTTCCTGAGCCCTGGCACCTGAAACTACCATCAAAGGGATATCCTGGCACCAGTTACCCCAGCTTTCAGCAAGTTCTGTCCAGGAAGTTCCTGGAAAGAATTCGAGTATCTGGCACTACCTAGCATGGCAATGTAAGGTGAGAAAACCACTCAATCTCTGCATTTGGTAAGATCACCATTCTCTGTTTCAATTATGTATATGTATTAGCTATATATATTTTATGCAACCAAATTGCAATTCAGTTTGTCAAGAGCATTTAAACAGAATTTAGGGAATTTCAACTAAAGTTAAGTCAATTTTAAATCTGCTCTATCTCAATTTTAAGGATTGTCTTGTTTTCTCCCTAAAACAAAAGGGAAATTTATTAAAGGATATAGAACTACAGGTAAGACTATTTGGCTATTAGGAAAATTCTAAAATCATTAACTAAGTTACTTGTAGTTATTGTCATTATGTTAAGCCTTATCAGTTTACCTCCCAATATGAGGTGTGTAACACCCTTTTCCCCTTTCACGGGGTAGGGTGGGGGTGGGGGGCGGGTATCAAACAACAGAGCTCCCAAAAATACTAAGAATAGTTTGGTGGGCAAGCTTAGCCCCTTCCCTAGGGTCTCTGTCAACTCCCCTTAACCATCAGGGTAAGCAAGGTCATCAGCCATGAGAACAGAGCCTATTTTGAATTTATATTTTCTAAACAAGGAATGTATTTACTAAGGAATGATTGATCCTTTGCACCAGAATAAGTTTAAACATATAAAACATATTAATCAAAATCTCTTATGAGTTTAAGTCTTGATAAACTTTTAAAATAATGTATCTAGCCCTAAGCTGCGATTAGTAGAATTTGCTATTAGAGATAAAATCTCTTAGTACTGAAACTGATAGATACTCTTTTGAGTTGTGAATTTGACTGCCTGATCATTAAGTCAGGAGCCCATTCTTCAAGAAAAGTGCTGTAAGTTTTTAGGTAGACAGCTTATCTGGGCAAGAGTTGGGAGGACAATGTTAGCCTCTGCTTAAGTTGGGATCCTTCTGACTTGGTTTCCCAGTTCTGTTTTTTTTTTTTTTTGGTTTCCCACCTGATTATTTCTGAGTCTAAGTAATTATTACTGCATGATCAGCTGTCAAATATATTTATCCTTGAAGGGGCAACCCCCGATCAGTGAACATGGAGAGTCATGTAACAGCCCCTACACATTTGGACAAATTCTTAACTTCCAGCTCCCTCCTCCCTCATCTAGAGCTATCAAGTTTCTTTGTCTAAAGGCCCACACAGTCTTATCAGTTTGTTAAGACCCTGAAAGCTAAACTAGTCTCTTGCCCCAGCCTTAGCCCTACCTAAGACCTTTTACCCTGTACATTGGTGGAGGGCAGGACCAAGTCCTAGGGATCACTAGAACCCTATCCCAGATCCTTTGCTTACTTCTCAAAAAATCTTAGTGCTTTTGGGTGACCCACCTGCCTCAGAGCTGGCTGCCACAACCCTTCTAATTGAAGAAGCCTCTGAGCTCACCATTGGGTTCAGAGCATTTTTGAAGCCAAAGGGCATCAGTGGCTTGCTAGGGGGAGGCTTACCAGATATCAGGGTCTCCTACTAGACACTCCCAAACTGACTCTCCTAGTGTCACACCCTTAACTGTGCCATTCTGATCCCTGACAATACTCATTTGGGTGACATTACAACCCAGATGGTGAATGGTTTACAGATGGGTCCAATTTTCTTGAAAATGGGAAAAGGAAGGCAGGTTATTCTGTGGTAACTCTCAATAGTACCTTGGAGGCTAAGCCATCCCACCCACCCAAGACTTCTGCCCAAAAAGCTGAACTCATTGCCTTACTACGGCTTTAGAACTGGGAAAGGGAATGAGAGTGAACATCTACAGAGACACCAAATATGCTTATCATATTTTGCAGACTCATAGAGCTATATGGAAAGAAAGGGGACTTTTGACAGCAAAATTAAATATGCAAAGGAAATTTTACAGTTATTGCAAGCTGTCCATGGACCTAAAGACATCAGTATAGGGCTTCACTTTAGGCCAAGGGAAACAACTGCCTGAGCTGCTACCTGTGTGCCCTTGAGCACAGCATCTTTAATTCCTCAGGTCCCTTATTAAGGCCTACACTTTTTCATAGCTCCCAGAACAAGCCTTTGCTAAAGAATGGGAACGCACCCTTTCTCTTTCTGGGTGGCCTCAAATACCCTCAGGCCAGCTTCTAATCCCAGAGACAAGTCAATGGGAACTTCTTTTGGCCTGCCTAGCTCTTTGCAGTGCAACAATGGCCCAGCCTTCACATCTCAAATAACTCAAAAGGTGGCTGAGGTACTAAGATTAGCTTTCTTTCTTGTTATTTTCCACTTTTTCCAGGTGTACTTTTAACAGTCCTCTGAGGATGAGAGCTTTGCTCCTAGTATTTTCTCTTCAGCCCTCTTGATGTTACTCTGTGCTCCCTGCCAGTGGGGAGATAATCCCTTAGTCTTTAGTCAGGCTAGGGAACTTCATGGATAATATCAGGATTGTTGGGTATGCTCTCAGCATCCTCAAGGCAGCCCACATATGTAACCTGATGCATTATTTGCAAAGGCCCATTCTCAAATATCATCATTCCCACGTTGGATGCACCCCATTTGTCCAAAGTACCCCCTCTCCAGGGGAATAACTGACTATCCTGTTTTCTTTCCAGAAAGGATCTCTTACCCACATAATAACTGTAGGATATCCATTCCGAAATTCTGGCAAACTCACTCATAAGGCTTCAACACCATCTTCCCTGAAGCTTCTTCATAACTTCTTGAGAACTAATATTCTGATTGTAGGTACCATTTGTGTACCTAAGGGATATGCTTTTCTTTGTTAAATGGATTTTCCATTCTACTTTGATATTTCTGAGGGACCTGTTATGGTGTTATGGTCATCTGAGTGTTCCTTTCACTGTATATAATGTCACTGCTTCAGACACTGTTCCCACCCTTCAAGGAGACAAAAGTAGGGATTTTGGGGAAAACATTCTTTGGTATTTATCTTAGGAAAAGCTGTTTGGATGAGAAACATTCGTGATAGCCTCATCATCCCCCCGAGTCTTCCTCTGGGTGGGGTTCCTGGCCATTATCTCTACTAACCCCTATTCTAACTCCATTTTAAATTACTTTTTTGGCTTATAGTTGGCCCCTGAATTTTTAACCTACTTGTGAGATTTGTTTCCTTCAGGAAGCTATGAACTTCCAATTATTTGTTCAACCTGAATACCATTGGCTAACTGTTTCTAATACCCAACACCTCTCTGAATTCTGCTGCCGCCATATTGCCTCCTCTCCTCATTCTGGACCCCCACCAGGCAGGAACAGCTCTACACTTTTTATCAGCATGAAGCAGCTTCAGAAGATGAGTTCTCTGTCCCTTTGTCCCAAATGAATTTGGGGTAAAAACTTCTTGAGAGGGGAAAATGATATAATATAGCAATGATTTTGAGATACCCTGATTTTAGGGGAGGGGGGATTCTGTTATAACAATGTCAGTAATCCTAAATCTTCTGGCTTTGGAGTCCATTTCAGGGACTTCCCACATTCCCGATCTAAGAACAACAATCTGTCTGATTCTGAACAGATCACTCCTCAATTCATTGCTGATTGATAATCTAGTCAGTGAGAACCAAAATCTAGAGACCACTCCCTGGCTCTGGACCTTCCTCTGGAATTAGCATATTAGTGATAGAAAGCTGGATAAAGCTATCTCCTCTCTCTTAGGACTTTGCTAAATTCTCTTGGAATTTAGACCAGTTGTAATGGTGTTATAATTATAATGAAACTTTGCTCCTTGACCAGAAAATGGGTTCAACCTTGCAAATTCTTTTGAGACACCTTGTGATACTTGGGATATGACCCCAAACTTTTGAGGTCCCTTTCCCAACTTCAACAAAAACACATCTTATAACAGTCTAACAAATCCTTGGGAATATCTCCTACAAATATCCTTTTAAATATACCAAACTGATCAAACCTATTTGGGTACTTTGACTTTGATGTATAAGGAACCATGGTAGGTGATGGTAAAAGTGTTTTGCAATGATGATCTACTCATTCTTGTTATTAAAGCAATCAGAATTCAAGGCTTTTGAATTAACAGGTCCTTTCATTCCTCCTGCGAAAAGGGGAATTCCTATCTTTAATGTGGCTGGTCTGAAATTTTAAAGTGGAAGAGTCAAGATATCTAAGGCCTGGAATTGAATAGTTCTATTTCCTTTCACACAATTTCAATTTGGGAAGGACATCTCTAAATCATTGCATTCAAATGCCTTTTTTGTTTTTTTACAGAAGAGAAAACCGAGGTCCAGACCAATTACACAGATAGTCTTTTACTTCTCTTTGTATCATCAGTATTTGTAATCCCATTGAGGTTTTCTTTTCTTTTCTTTTCTTTTTTTTTGCTGAGGCAATTGGGGTTAAGTGACTTTCCCAGGTCACACAGCTAGGAAGTGTTAAGTGTCTAAGATCAGATTTGAACTCAGGTTCTCCTGACTTCAGGACTGGTGCTCTATCCACGCACCATCTAGCTGTCCTGCATTTGAGGTTTTCTTGGCAAAGATACTTGAATGGTTTGCCATTTCCTTACTGAGGTAAACAGGATTTAGGTGATTTCCTCAGGGTCATATAGTTAGGAGGTGCCTGAGACCAAATTTGAATTCAGGAAGATGAGTCTTCCTTAACTTGAAACTACTGTTATCCACTGTAGCTGCTGTGTTGCTTAATAAATCTTTGTTAACTAACAATAAGAGGAGAACTGAGTTTTAAACCAAGGCTCATTACAAATCCAGTGCTCTTTCTATAATACCACTTATACCCTTGTACTTTGTATTTGTTGTTCATGGAATATTTTTATTTTCATTTCTGTGATTTTATCATCTCAAGTATATATTCCTTATGCTATTGGGGGAGAACAGTTGTAAGATATGGGATTAGTCAAGAGAGAAATATTTTTTGGGATAAGCCATTTATTATTTCATGAATGCTTGGTCAGTTGGAATGGTTGTTGATATTTGTCCTTCATTCAAAGAGCACCAATTACATCATGGAATCATGTTTTTTTTTTTTTTTTTTTTTTTTTTTTTTTTTTTTTAATTAATTTTTATTAAAGCTTTTTATTTTTAAAACATATGCATAGATAATGTTTAACATGTACCCTTGCAAAACTTTGTATTCCAATTTTTTTTCCTCCTTTCCCCACACTTTTCTCTATTTGGCAAGCAATCCAATATATGTTAACACATTCAATTCTTCCATATATATTTCCACAATTATTAGGCTGCACAAGAAAAATCTGATCAAAGGGAAAAAATGAGAAAGAAAATAAACTGCAAGCAAACATTAACCAAAAAAAAAGTGAAAATACTATGTTGTGATCCACAATCAATTCCCATAGTCCTCTCTCTGGATTTTTTTCATCCCAAGACAATTGGAACTGGCCTGAATTGCCTTGCTGTTGAAAAGATCCATGTCCATCAGAATTGATCATTCATATAATCTTGCTATTGCTTTGTACAGCATTCTCCTGCTTCTACTCACTTCACTCAGCATCAGTACATGTAAATCTCCCCAAGCCTCTCTGAAATCATCCTGCTGATTGTTTCTAATAGAACAATAATATTTCATAACATTCATGTAATATAACTTATTCAGCCATTCTCCAACTGATGGGCATCCACTCAGTTATGAAATTATATCTTGATGTGCTTATGAATTGGAGTTAGATTATACAAAGTTGTCAGCCTCACTCTTCTAGAGTCATCAAAATTCAGTGTCTGGACAAAGTGTTAATCTTTGAGTTTGGTCTAGGAAAGACAAGGCAGTATTAGATTGTATATATGCTTTAGTTGTCAAAACTGGCAAGATGAATGAGCTCCTTTGGAGTTTAGGGAGAAAGGATTATAAAGACAGAAATTGCAAGGCTGGGTGGGAATGACTGGGTTGTGGCTCAACCAAGTATTGCCTTGGTTCTTTAGGTTCAGTTTCTATTTATCAGAGAAGGAGGCCATTTTGGATATCATGAGATACTTTGGGGTATATGGAACAAGGAAATGACTCAGGATGGAAAAATCTCCAGGGAAAGTCATCTAGATCCAAGGTGTTTGTACGAGGATTTCTATCCATTCTATCCAATGTGAGCCAGTTCTGCAGAGGAAGTTCTGGCTTCATTTGATGGACATTCACCTGAAGAAATCCTTAATGTGTCTCCTGATTGGTGGATTCTGATTTCCAAGTCAGTTCAATCTTTTCTGGATAATAAAGGAGGTTAAAGAAATCAAGGTGGCTAGTAAAATCATTAACCATTCCATTTTCACAGAAGTCAAGATGGCTAGGGTTGACCTGGAATACAGTGGTTCTTCTGTGTATGACCTAGCTCTAAATATTATGGATAATGTCTGCTTCAGTTGCCTTCATGGGCACTGGAAAACTGTTCTCTTCTGCCCATTCCAATGGGAGAAGTCTTTAAACACTCCTACTTTGCTCTTCAACATTTTGTGTAAGTTTTTCCATGCCTTTCTAAGATCGAGCTCATTATTTTTTATAGCACAATAATATTCCATCACAACCATATACCACAACTTGTTCAGCCATTCCACAGTTGATGGGGATCCCTAAATTTCCAGTTCTTTGTCACCACAAAGAGAGCTGCTTTAAACATTCCATTCACATTCAAAGTTATAATTACTATTTGTGAATTTCTCTCTTCCTTATTTTTACAATTTTCTTTGTCAGCCTTTTTTTTAGTCTGAGGTCTATCAGTTGCTCTCACCTTGGTTTAGCCCTTCTGTCTAGACAGTTTTACCATGGCTATAATAGTTTCTTGGAAGTATAGATGAGAGTTGGGTGAAGATGGGATACCAGAAAATGGCTCAGCAAATCCTCACACCAGAGGTAATAGTCCTCTCTGAATACTTCACACATCCCAAAGTGGAATGTTTGGAGAGCTAGGGAATCACATATTTTCATTAATGGAGAATACCATATATTTACCACATATAAATTCCCAGTTGTGAAAAAAGTAGACTACAGCAAAATATATATCACACTAAAGCGATATTAAACAAATGTTAACCTTTCTCTGATGATTAAAAAGGTGCTTAAGATTTTCCAGAAAATAAACCTCCAGCAAAAAAATAAACTTCCTTCCAAACAGGAAAAGAATCAGCCAGCTGCATTTTGAGTTTTGTGAGGAATCAAACTTTTTAACTGAGGATATTAGTAGAAGGGAAATGCAAGGCTTTTCCTCTTGAGCTGTGATACCACTAAATGTCAGATCTTTCTGGCATATCACCAGGATCTCACTGGTGTGGTATATTAATTAAGTTTTCCCCACACTAAAACTCCTGCTTCTTCTCCAAGCAGATTGCCAATAGGGCTGGCCACTCCCCAGGGGTGTATATCTTACTTGATCCTCCCCTTCCTGTCACCCCTACCACACTTTCTATTTATCTCCAACAATTTTAAGTGATTTTATAAAGAGATACAGCTAGGTGATGTAGTGGTTAGAGTAATGGGCATGGAGTCAGGAAGATCTGAATTCAAATTTGATTTCAGATATTTGGTTCCTGGGCAAGTCACTTAATCCTGTCTTTCTCAGTTTCCTTATCTGTAAAATGAGTTGGAAAAGGAAATGACAAATCATTGCAGAATCTTTTGCCAAGAAAACCCCCCAAAGCATAATGAACATTCAGACATGACTGAAAAATAATTTAATAACAACAAGAAAGGGACTATATTTATTTTCAACTGCAGTTAAATGAAATCAGAATTAGAAATCAGTCTTTTTGTTGTTGCTGTATTATTATCTTTCTTCCCCTACTAGATATGTGTATTTACCAAAGTTTAGTTCTGGGTCTTCTTTTTTGTATCCTTCCTTTAGTGATCTCATTGGATTCCATGACTTCGATTGTCAACTGTATACAAATGAGTTCCAAGTGTATTCATTCCATCCTGTTGTCTCTTCTGATTGCTAGGCATGCATCATCAATTGTTTTTTTGGATCTGGATTATGGTTTCATCTACCTAGCATTGTATGGCATCTCAGAAGTTGTCTAAATTGAATAATGCTCTCATTTTACAGATAAGTAAACCATAGCTTTGGAGAATCTAGGTGGTGCAGTTGGTGAAATGCTGGGCTAGGAGTCAAGAACACTCATCTTCATGAGTTCAAATTTGGCCCCAGACTCTTAACACTTCCTGACTGTGTGACCCTGGGCAAGTCACTTAACTTCAATTTCCCAGGGGGGAAAAAAAAGAGTCCTTACCCTTTTAAATGTGGACTATCCAAACATGTTAAGTATCTAACAACTTGCTCTACTAAAATGAAAGTTACCCTTTTCAGTTTAATCTTCATTAACATTTTCTCTTTAACTTTCTTAAATTTAAGAATGAAATAAGCCTTGATGAATAGATTGTTGCTATCTGAGACAACATACTGACCCTGAAAATATGACACTCCACTCTTCAAAAGCTGGCTCTTGAGTCTACTCCAGTGACAGAATTAATACCAAGTCTTGACCCAAACTATTATCTTCTCAATTTTTCATGGTACATCTGCCAGGTCATCTTTCTCCCTGAGAACCCTATGGGAATTGGTGGGAAGGACTCTCCTTCACCTTCATCTAGGAATTTGAGATTTCTCCCAATTCATCTAAGGGGTCTCCTTTCTTGCAGATAGTTAAACATTCATAGTATTTGCATAAAGACTTCTCTGTGATATTCTGTTACCTGGGGCATGAGATCCTGGTGTATCATCTGGTAGACTAACTGACCACCCACTATCCATTGCAAGTGGTCCTCTAAGCAGGACTGGGTGATACTTGTTCCAAAGGCTTAATTTAAAACATAGTTATGAGGTGGGCCTTCTTCTCAAACCAATCTTGCCTTATCCTTAATAATCTTCTCCCTTTATTCTCATCTTCTCATTCTTCTCATCCCCATAAATCTTGCTTTCATCTTCTCCTCTGCTCCCCAAAGTGATCCAGTGATACTGACTTCTTTGCTCTTCATCAAACAGGCTTTTCATCTACCAACTGCAGGCATTTTCACTAGTCATTTCCAATGCCTGAAATGTTCTTCATCTCTGCCTCCCGTCTTTCCAGGGTTCCTTCAAGTCCTCGTTAAAAATCCCACCTCTTAACAAGAAGCCTTTTCCAGTTCCCCTTAATTCTGATCCCTTTCCTTTGTTCATCATTTTCAGTTTTTCCTTGTTTGTGCATAGTTATTTATATGTCTCTCTCCCCCACTCCTATTAGCACTGTCTTTTGCTTTCCTTTGTCCTAATCAGTGCTTAATAGATATTTCTAGACTAATTGATCAGTCAGTCTTTTGCCTCTGGGATGAAGTACAAAAATCCTTATTCTGGCATTTAAAGCTTTTCACAGTCAATCTACTTTTTAAATCCTATTTCATACTACTGTCCTTGATATGCTCACTATTCATTCAAAATGGTCAGCTTAGCTCATACTATTCCCCATCTTTATAACTATGGGCCTTCATTTCTAACACTTTCTTTTTTCTCTTGTGCCTGATTGCATCCCAAGATTATTTTCCCCCTTCCTACAGGAAATCATCCCTAATCTGCTCAGTTGTCAGTACTTTGCATTAGTTAACATATACTTTGGATTTATTTATTTGCCATATTTCATATCTGTCCTTTAAAAATTTTCCATTCTTTGAGGGTGATGGTTATTTTGTATTTATCTTGATATCATAAAATAATAGATTTGGAACTGGAAAAGACCATATTTCTTATGTGATGGAATTGAGGACCAAAGGGGCTAAGAAATTTATCCAGTATTATAATGATTATAACCCAGATCTTATGACATCAAATCCATCATGTTCTCTACTATGACATGCTGCCTTTTATTATATTGTATGACATCTCATCCTGCATATAGTAGGCATTTGATAAATGTTTAATTGAATTACTTTGGGGGACCATTGCTTACAAGTCTCTCTCTGCAACTTTACAGCTTTGGACTTGGTCAGAGGAATCTGTTCCATATTCTTAACATGGCTCCACTGAGCTCCATCCTCCATAAACCTTTCGGAGATTATAACTGGTTTTTATGGCAGTGCAATGAGGTTAGGGTTCTATCATATCTAAATATTCCATATTTAATAAACTTTATAGTTTACTTTTAAATTACCAGTCAGTGCTTTTTAGTCTTCCATATTTACAATGTTTTCTCATTTTTATTGTTATTTTCATATCTAATCAATATATTAGTTTGTTGTCTTTGTAAGCACATTTTAATAATTTCAGAAGAAATTTTTAAGGTTTGGGTCTTTCAAGAAAAGCAATTAATCAGTACACATTTTTACCATAGCTCCCTCTCCCCTTTTCTCTCTCATATACACACATACTCTTTCATACACACACACACACACACACACACACACACACACACACACACATATATTTTGTGCTTTTTTTTTTCAAGAAGGGATTTAACAGCCATAAGGCACTTTTTAGAATAACATTCACATCTGTGCCGACCACCTGTAAGCCAAAATTCAGCTTGATGTTAATTAAAACAGGCACGTTATAAACCTCAGGAAATGGCAGCTGACCCCTAACTATGAATGTAATGCTATAATAATACATAGTAAAAATAAGATATGGGGAGGCTGTTGCCCAAAGCACTCATGCATTGAAATTCTCACCACTGTACTCTCTCTCTAACTTTGGGTAGATTGACATGTAGAATTAACCTGACCAAAGGCCTTACTCACATTCTTATGACTTGTGAAGACTTCACTCTATAGGATTGGGGAGATTTCCAAGGCAGACCAAATCTGTTGTTTCTCTTGGTTGGCCTAATTTTCCCTTGGTCTATGTAGATCCAATCTTAGGAATTCTACACACTATTTAGTTGTTACCCTCATTCGAAACTGAATTTCGAATCATTTGTCTGATATTTCTAAGTTCTTCTATCCCTGATAATTGGTCTTCATGTACCCCATCAGCTTTCTCCTTTTTATTTTTTTTTTCCTTTCCTATCAATGGCCCTATGAAAGCATTCTTCTGTGATCTTGCTTGATACTCTAGTGGTTGAGAACTCTGCTGCTCTCAATTCTTTCTTTCTTTCTTTCTTTCTTTCTTTCTTTCTTTCTTTCTTTCTTTCTTTCTTTCTTTCTTTCTTTCTTTCTTTCTTTCTTTCTTTCTTTCTTTCTTTCTTTCTTTCTTTCTTTCTTTCTTTCTTTCTTTCTTTCTTTCTTTCTTTCCTTCCTTCCTTCTTTCTTCCTTTCTTTCTTTCCTTCCTTTCTACCTTCCTTCCTTCGTTCCCCCTTTCCTCCTTTCCTCCCTTCCTCCCTTCCTCCCTTCATTTCTTCCTTCCAATATGACTGTGGAGACCAACTCAAAGAAATGAAATGATTGATCCACAATTTGAAAGCTGGTGAGTGTCAAAATCTGTGATTCAACTTCATGTATTTTGACATCAAGTTTAAGCTTCTCTGGGCAGCTGAGTGGCTCAGGGGATAGAGCCTCAGATACTTATTTAGACACTTATATTATCCTAGGCAAAATCCCTTAACGCTGTTTACCTCAGTTTCCTCATTTGTAAAATGAGCTAGAGAAGGAAAAGGAAATGGCAAACAACTCCAGTAACTTTGCTAAGAAAACCTCAAAGAGAGTCACAAAGTGTCAGACATGACTGAAAACGACTGAACAAGTAGGGCTTTTTCTCCTCTATATCTCTGTCAAACCCTCTCATATGTAATATACAACATTTAAAAGGCCCATTTCAATTCCAGAAGCAGAAACAAGGAACATATACTAAATTATGTTTTTAATATGGATTTTCTGAATTTACACCCAAAGGTATATTTTCAAAATATACACTACTTTCTGAAATTTATTTTTTTGATTGTATCTCCAAAAAAGGCAACATAACTGTTGCACATAGATGCTCATTTCAAACAAGTTCTTTATTTCAGCTCTCTCTCCATTGCCACATGAGTTAACTAAAAGGCATTATAAAAAGAAATGCTTTGCTTAACAACCAATAACATAGGATAAAGGAAAAACGAGGTTGTGATTTGTGACAACTTTGATATTAAATGGTGAAAATGGAAGGTAAATAAAGCTGCCTGTAGGATGTTTAGTAAATAGAGCTCTGAAAAGGGACTTGTGAATCTTAAGTTATAAAGAAGCATGTTGGCAAGTGGGTGGAAGAGATCATTTAGCTGCTGTTTTCTGTTCTAACATCTCTGACTTCCCAATTTCTCAGACAGAAGGTTACACTGTATCCTGATGCATAGCGAAGGAGATAATTATATAGTAACTGCTTGCACTCAAAGTAAATTAATCAAATGTAAATTAAATAAACTGTAAATAGAACATGCTCCTGAGCTGATACTTGTAAGTGAATCACCTCCATTAAAGAGTCATTTTTGTAAAATTACATCTAATCACAGTGTTTTAAGGCTGTGTTTGGCAAAACATCTCTAAATCTGTCAACAAAGCCAGCTATTATTTCTTTGTTGTTGAAGAGCTTAGAGGATGAACTCCATTGCTGGGATGTTCTAGTTGCTGTCTCACCTGAAGGAAGGAAGAGCTAGCCAAACTCCTGTTTCCTTTAATCCTCTGATTCTGTGAGCCTATGAATATTGAGTCCAAAGATAAACTTTAATTTACTTCAATCAATAACTTTTTATGAACTGCCTACTATGTACCAGGCATGATGTTAAAAGAGAAAAGACAAAATCAAAATAATACTTTGCTGAAGGAGTTCATATTCTACTTGCAAAAACATGTAAACAGACAAATAGGTATACAAAATAAAAACAAAGTGAATTCTGGGAGAGATGTGTGTACTTTAACAAATAGGGTGATCAAAAGAGACTTGTCTAGGAAATGGCATATGAGCTGAACTTTGAAAGGGGCAAAGGGATTCCCAGAGGTAGAGGTGAGGGATGGGATATAGTTCAGGCAAAAGTATGGAGGGGTGGGAGGAGATAAAATGTGTATGGAAAGCAGTAGGTAATTTGGTTTATTTAGGATGTGGAGTATATAAGGAGAAGACACAATGAAATCACTCTAGAAAGAGAGATTGGAATCAGATGCCAAATGGCTTTAAATGCCAAATGGAAATTTTTCATCTGACATTCTACAATATCTTATCATGATATGGGAGGGAGGCCAGGATTCTAGAAGATTATGTCAAGCAAGATTATTAAACAAGAAAGATTTTGAGTTGGAAAAAAGTGATAAACTATGTGTCTTTTATCCCAAGAACCAGCCTAGCAAATGTTGGAGAGTCTGATCCATGGAAAATTAAGCACGTTAGGTAATAAAATTTTGAGTCACAGCCCTCATGAAAAAACTCTGTGTGAAGGAGGGTTATAATGAAGACCAATATAGTGAGTATCACTCTATAGCCCCTGCCATTGTGAAATCATGCATCTTTTCATGAACTGAAACAAAGCACTTTTTTAGCACGATATTCTTTATATAGAAAACTGTTCAGATAATCTCAAAAATAATAATTATAACTTGTTATTATGCCATTTTTATTGGCTATCATCATGAATCTTGTTCTTCTCACTTTTTCCCTGGACAAGGAGAAAGTGGAAAAAAATTAGATTTTTATTACAACAGTAATAGTGCTTTGCCTTTATAAAGTGTTTTTCTTTTCTTTTTTTAAAAGTGTTTTTCTTAACAATAAATTAAATTGCTTCACATATAATAGCTTATTTGATCTTCACATAAACTTGGGGTAGATAGGTGGGCATTACTACTTCCACCTTAGAGCTGAACAGAGTGAGGCTTCAGGGTGGTTAAAAGACATGTCAAAAGTTGTAAAACTGATTAATATCAGAGCCAGATCTAAAAAATAAGTCTTTAAACACCAAGTCTAAGACCTTTCTTATTTAAAGGAGCAGAAAGGAGTTTAATTTCTTTGGCTTCCACAAATTTTAAATCTAGAGGCAAAGATCTAAATTGATCTAACTGACACATTTGAATCACCTCATCATTTCAATTACAACATTTTTGTTGGGCTCTTTCCTACTTAGCAGTATTACATTTCTCAACCTAGTTCTCTTTTAGTTGTTTGGAATGGGTGAATAATTACTTGCCTCATCATTAGTGGTATCCTGCCAAAACAATAGTCCTCAGAAACTTTGTCTCCAAAAGTTATGTGACTCCATCAACGAAGAGGCAATTTTCTGTTCTTTGCAGGACAGGATCACTTTAATTTTAAACTAACTTTTCCCTTAAGAGACTTCTCCATGGAACTTCAAAACAAACGTTAGTAGCATCGAATGCAGGAGATACAACATTATCTACAATCATATTATTTGACCAGACTGGAAGTAATAAATGAGATTTTAAGACACAATTCCTATGAAGTGCCTTTTGTTTCCTTCTTCATGTTTTTCATTCCTCATGGACATTTCTTAGCTCTTTTGCTGTTCTCTAGGGGGAGCATGATAGGCTTTTCCTAGATATATACTTATGGATAATCCATTTCCATCCTCTTGGAAGATGTCTCATATTTTGCATATCTTATATATTTAGGGTTTTTGATAAGTATTATAGACTGAAATTAAAGTAGTCATTTTAATAGATTAATGTGTTTATACTAAGCAAAAAAAATTCCCTGAAAATCCATGTACTTTTTAGTAACTTTTAGATCTTTCTTTTAAACAAAATTGCTTGTTTATTTAAAAGGGTTCAACATTCCAAGTTGTTCATGGATGAAAAGTTTCCTAGGCCCTGGGCTTAAGAGGTTTGGGGTGCTTCAAGCTCATTAGCATATTGACTATGGGGGGAAATAGTAGTGTACCATGTCTCCTACTCTCTTTTTTACTCCTCCCTATTCCAGTAGGCTCTGATCCCAGCTTCTGCCTTTGGCCTACCATTTTTTTCTCAGCTATGGATCACATCTGCTTTGCTCCTAATATCTTCTTTTTCTTTAGGCATTCTTCCCAATTCCACTGCCAATATCCTTACCAGTTCCAATTTCCTTTTTTTTCCTGTGAGATATGAAACATTCAGCTCTCTGCCCCAACTGACATCAGATATTGTCTCCATTATTCCTTTATGATAACACCTTTCTGACTTTGCAATATACATATATTAATTGCATAAGAATTTCAAAAGCAATTCCTGTTTGTCTTGTGATAGATTCTTGAATATCTTGAAGGATCTGTGGTTTCCTTTGTTTCAGAGCACAAACTATCCATACTTTCTCATCTTGCATGACTCTTGTTTATGTCTTCTTATAATCCTTTATAAGAGAATATGTTGTGGAGGAATACAGACACAAAGAACTTAAGAACTGGAAGGGACTTTGAGGTGTAGTACCTTTTTCATATGGAAGAATCGAAGTCCAGTAGAAGGGAAGAGGTCAAATGATTGACTACTAAATGTTAGAGGAAGCATAGCAATTCAAATCTTCTGATTTTCAGTCCAGTGCTCTTTTCACTAAACATGCTGCTTCCTATTTACATGTATCATTCTTGCTCCTCATATTTAATTACTCCTGACATTTATCAGCATGTCAGCTAAGAATCCCTGAGGGTAATTTCCTCCACATGAGAACATTTTTGGGACTTAGGTTCTTGGAAAATGGCATGAATTTGAAACATAAACATAAAATGTGTTCAAAATTAGTATGTCTCTGTATACACTCTATAATTTACTTATTCATTGTTTTAAAATCCATTATAAATAATCCCACTTTACATTTGCATTACAATTTCAAAGCCCTTTTCATTATTTCATTTTCTCATTTGTTCTGCCTTGACTCATAGATCAATTAAATCTGGAAGGGACCTTCTAGAACATTTCATCTAACTCTCTCATTTTCAGATGAAACTGAGATTTAAAAAAAATAAATAGTATCTTTTGAGATTTTTACATGACAAAGTCAGTCATTTGTTCTTTGTACAGCATTAGGTACTTTCAGTTAGCAAGAAAATACACACACACACACACACACACACACACACACACACACACACACCACACTTACTTTGGAATGAGATAGAATGTAGCTTAGTAGTTAGTTAACTGAACTCAGAGCAGGGAAAGACTGACTTCAAGGCCTGCCTCTGTCTCCAATTGTGTGCAAGTTATTTCCCTTCCTGGTGCTTAAGGCAACTCTGATTATAAATTGCAGAGAAGATGCCCTCTACATTTGGGTGTTTTATATAACAGTGAAATAAGAGTCCACCTCCATCTTTTAATTTGAAACATTCTCTGCTAACGTAGTGCTTTGGCTAACATTGTGACATGGGCCAAACTGAGATTCAGACTCTAATGCCTTACATTATTCTACTCTTAATTCTTCTAATGTGAAAGATTATTATGAATGCATATTCACCTAGAAATTTTTTCCAAATTAATTGCTGATCATAGTCACAGATTCAGAGGATATATAATGTAATTGTCTCATTTTACAGATGAGGAAACGGAGGCCCGGGAATGTTAAGAGATTTGGCCAAGATCACACAAATGGTAAAAGTCTGAGATAAGATTTGAACAAAATTCAATTTGACTCCAAAGCCAGTAGTCTTCCCATTGTACCAAGTTACCATTCATACTAGCTATATTTTGGGGGGAGGGTTTGTGGAGTTAGTACAGCAATCTACCTCTTTTTCCTAAGAAGTAGTTAGGGTGGTATGTAGACAAGTAAATAATTTTGGATAGCTGAGAGATTATCTTATATTTAAACTGTTAACATTGGACTGAATGTTGGGTAGACTGAATCCAATCCAAGTTGAACATAGACTGAAAATTGGATAATCCTTTAGGAATCTTAGATCCTAATTTTTGTTCCTTATTCCATTGCCTCTTTATTAGGGGGTAAATCAAGCCAGAATGCTTTTGTTAGGGGGGTAGACAAGGAAGAAGGAGAGACAGGATGAAAAGGAAGGTGTGAAGCTTCATAAAGAGAAAGACATATTTTTTTTTCCTATTTCCCTTTTACTAATTAGTCCTCTACCCTTCATTCTGGAGGGAGCTCAGAGCATTTGGAATGAGAAATGCTCAATCAGCTGCTTTCACCTACAATCTTGCCTGTGTGAAGAATGGCCAGAAATCAAGAAAATGGCCCACAAAACCCAGCCATTATCTAATACTGAGAATCAAGTGTTTGAATCAGTGATGCTAATAAGTACCTGAAACCAATTCAACTCCTTGTTTCTTGGCTTGTAAGTCAATTGGCAATCCAGTGTTAAGGGTGGCTAATCTGATAAAAATTGACAGGATGACAATGCTTCACCATTAATCTCCAGGTCCCTTATATTAGTACAGATCGTCTGCCTTTTTCAGACTTCTAGGTGGGAAACTGTTGGTCCTGGCAGAACTCCTGAGAATGCAGAGGGAGAGAAACCTGCATTCGGGGAGAAAGGCCCAGCCTCTTGCCATGTTTACACCAAACAGTCAAGAATCCTCCCCTCCTAAATGGCAAAATTCATCACAACTAATTTCTATTTGCCATCTATTAGGCTACATTGTTTTGTCCTCAACGTCAGGTTAAATAATGAACCTCTCAGAATGGAGTAAATTAACCTCCACTTTATGTTCATGTCATTGTCAAATGGAAACATCACTTGTACAAATGAAAAAGATTCATTAGTAACACTAATGCATAAGCTCCTCTCTAGTAAGAGATAAGAGCGATTGAGGCCCTGTCATAATGCTGGTGTCGGCTTGTGGAAGAGCCAGCTTGTTATTTATGATCCCTGCCAACATCTTGGGGGATTATTTTCAGCAATGGTAATTAGCACACAATGCATCAAGAACAATTATGAGACAATGACTGCGACTGACAGGTGTGCCGCCCCTATAGGAAGAGCCTAGGAGCCCAGGGAGCTGCATTCAGCTTCTGCCTCTCAAGGGATGGGGATAGAAAAGGCAGCTAAGCTAGACCAGCCACACATAAAGGAACATGATCTGATGAGAATTTTTGTCCTCCATAATTGCTGCAAACTTGCTTGGGGTGTTAGGATTTTGAAGTCTGGATTTCATTCTGGGTTATCATTCATTTATTCATTCCAGAAATTCTACCTCTCAGATTTGCCAAGGTCAGATTGATTTAGTGATGGGTTGTCTGGGTTCTTTGCTTCTCCTTTCTGCTCACTCCAATTTGGAGACCATTTTCTTGATTCCCCACTGAACCCTGAATAATACTAATAAAGGCCAACAATTTAATAATCATGAGTGCATGTTTAGAGCAGGAGAGCATTCTAAGTGAGGAGGTTGGACTCAACAGACTCCCAAGGACCACGGGATCACGGATTTGGAACTAGAAGAGACCTCAGAGGCTAACTACTCCAGTCCCCTCAATTTAAAATAGAGAGATTTGAAGTCAAGAGGGATAGCATGGCTTATTCAAAGTGTTAGTTTCGTGACTAAGAACATAGGGGCCTGGGCATTTGGGATTTAGGAAAGCTGCTTGAAGAAGATATAGGGGTTTTGATGGATCATAAATTCAACACGAGTCAGTGTTGAACTCAGCACCCAAGAAAACTGCTTTGGCTTTGCTCTGCATTGAGAAGCATAACTTCCAAGAATAGAGAAGTGGGTCTCCCAGACCACTTCAGGTGTATTATGCTCACTTTCTAGTAACACTATTCAAGAAGTACATTAATAAGCTGGAAATTATCCAGAGGAAGGTCACCAGAATGACAAAGAGCCATGAGTCCCTATCATATAAGGATCTCTTAAAAGAAGTAAGAAAGTTTAGCTTAGAAAAGGCTCAGGTGGGATATAATAGTTGTCTTCAAGTATTTGAAGGCCTATCATATAAAGAGAGATTAGTCTTGTTCTATTTGGTCCCAGAGAACAGAGCAAGGAGAAAAGAGTAGGTATTACAGAATGGAAAAGGTAGGATTCATGTCAGAAAACAATTAGAGCTAGCTAAGAGTAGCTAGCCTTGGGAGGTAGTGGATTACCTTTGGATTCCTTGTTTGATAGTTTTTTTTAGCAGAGATTGGGTGGTCATTTACTTGGTATGTTATCAAGGAGTTATTGGTTGATCTAAATGGGTGCTCAGGTTCCATTTCTGAAAAGCTGTGATCCTGTGTTTCAGTCTTCCTTCAATGAATAATTAGCTGTCGAGCTTACATAAATCCATACTACATTGTACCTCAATTATCTTATCTGTAAAATTGTTTGGTAAGTTTGTATTAAACCATGAAGGGCTGGCCAGGAAATGGAATACATAAGCTAATTCTGCTACTTGCTAGCCTATGAGATAAAATGAGAGAAAAGGAGAAAAAGTAAAAATTCAATGTCTCTACAATTTTGAATTTTAATTATCCATTCTTTTTTTGGAACTTACTTCTCTTACTATGGAATAGCAGAGAAGTGATGATTTTAGTATCAGTCCTTTTCTTGCTTATACCTCAGTTTCTTAACAAATAAAATGAATTCATTTGTTCATACTGCTTACATTCATGAGGGGTGATATGAGGTTGAATAAGAAGGCAGCTAATTAAGTTCTTTGAGATCTTCGGCTGAAAACTATCTAGAGCTATAAAGTGCAATTATCACTTTACTTTTTTTTTTTTAAGTGACTTAAAAATCTTATCTTAAAGTGAATTTAAGGAGCATGAAAGTTAGAAGATTGACAGCTCTGGGAAGACAGTTGTCTCTTCTGTGAACATTTTATTGGCAGCAATGAGTTCAAATTGCCCATAGTACTTTAAATGTCCTCTCAATATGACATGCCCAGTACTAAGAGAAGGGAGAAGACTTTTTGGTGACTTTGATAATCCTAACTCTCTTGGCTATTGTTGTCAGAGGGTAACTGATGGTGTTGATTTCATGACTGAGAACATGGGGATCTGGGAGTTTAGGGCTTGTGGCATCTAGTTTGCTGAATCGAGGTAGACATGGACATTATTTTTAAAATGCAGTTTGTTTTTGATCTCTTCTGTAATAACACATACTCTATAAGCTGATTGTCTATTAATCAACAAATATTTGTTAATTGCCAATTGTTCATTACCTCTATGTTGGGGGATGGGGAACACACAAAGTTTAGATAATACATTTTCCCTTGTATGATGGATAAAAAACTGGCCATAGCACCAGCAAGACCTGTGTACAGGTTCTAGTAAGTGTCTGAGGCTGGATTAGAACTCAAGTCTTCCAGATTTAATGTCCAGTTCTCTATAAACTATGCTGCCTCTCTTCACACACACACACACACACACACACACACACACACACACACACACACACGGTATATATTTTGGGAATACAGTTAATTCCATTGAATTAGGACAATTTCATTCAATAACTGGACACATCAGTTCCTAAAATACCTATGCAAAGTCTCAGAGGAAAAAAATCACAGAACTTATGGGGAAAATGAAGTTAGGAACCAAACATTTAAAACCTTTTGTTCATTTGTTCACTCTTCTAACTCTTTGGTACCTCATAGACTAAAGTATATCAAGTCTTTCTATCCTCTACTATATCCTGAAGTCTGTCCAAGCTCAGTTTGCTGCTTTCATGATACTATCTATCCATCTCATCCCTTGCCATCTCCTTTTCTTTTGCCTTTAATCTTTCCTAACATCAGAGACTTTTCCATTGAAGTCTCATCATACATCCAAAGTATTTAAGCTTCAGCTTCATTTCTTGAATTTCAACAAATAGTCTAAGTTGATTTGTTTAAGTATTGACTTATTTAATCTTGCTGTCCAAGAAACTCTTAAAAGTCTTCTTCAACATCATAATTTAAAAGCAATGATTCTTTAATATTCAGCTTTCTTTATATTACAGCTCTTATAGCCATATATTATTACTGGAAAAACCACACTTTGACTACATGTACCTTTTTTCAGCAAAGTAATGTCTTTGCTTCTTAGTAGGCTGTTCAGATTTGCATAGTTTTCCTTCCAAGGAGCAAGCACCTTTTAATTTCATCATTATATTCACTGTCTGCAATGCTCTTTGAGCCTAAAACTTACTTAGTGACATATAAAAGAAAGGAGTCTAAAAACAGGGAAGGACTGTTTTATATATGCTAAATGGTCTAAGGCTTTGGTCTATTCAGCCTGCCTCTGCATTTCCTCTGGGCCTAGACTGGCAAAATAAAATGGCTACTTTTATTTAAAATAATAGGGTGGCCTTTGCGGGGAACAACTGCAGGATACAGGGGATAAGACTTCAGGTCAATGCCCTATCCTCTGCATCACCTAGTGAACTTAAATCAACACTAAGACTAGGGAAAACTTCCAAATCAATCTTTTTTTGTTGAAAATTTTAATTGTTTTATTGTGAAACTGATAATCACAACAAATATAACCATTTCATTAAAAAGAATAAGAAACAAGATAACATAAGAAATATTGAACTTTTGCTATATAATTTAAAAGTAGTCCTCAAAAGATAAAGATAACAGTCACAAAATTATTTTTCTACATTTTTGTTTTATTCTGTGCATTTTAAAATGTTTTGTTGATTCTCTTTCTTTTTTCTTGTTTATTATATTAAATTGTAATATTTTATCCTTCACAATTGCATGTAAACAGCTTTTAATATTCATTAAAATGTTTTTAGAGTTCTAATTCTCTTTCTCTATTCCTCTTCTCCCATATTGAGAAGGCAAATAGTTTGCTATAGATTCCACATGCACAGTCATGCAAAACATGTTTTCATGTTAGTCATGCTATGAAAGAACACACAGATAAAAAACACCAAGAAAAATAAAAAAGTAAAGGAAAAATATGTTTCAATCTACATTCAGATTCCGTCACTTCATTCTTTGAAGATGGATAGCATTTTTCATCATAAGCCTTTTCAGGATTGTTCTGGATCATTATGTCACTGAAAATACTTAAGATATTACCAGTTGATCATCACACAATATTGCTGTTACTGTATACAATGTTTTCCTGGTTCTGCTCACTTCACTTTGCATCAGTTCATGGAAGTCTTTCCAGGTTTTTCTGAAAGCATCCTGCTCATCATTTCCCATAGCACAATAGCATTCTGGATGAAAGGTATTTCCTTTAGATTGGACCACAATACTGTTTCAGTTTCCTCCCATGTTAGGGAATTTATTTTTCACTTTATTGCTTACTCCAAGCTCGCTTCTTGAAAATATATGACTGCCCCTTGATGAATTCTAGTCCTTTTTCATTTAGGCTTGGTGTAGTCACCCACACTAGTCCCTTGCAACAGTTCTCTGTATGTTTTAATTCTCTAGGTGGACTAAATCAATGTCTGTTCCTTTTTTGCTGGGTTAGAGGATGGTGGAGTGGATGTGCCAGTCAAGTTTTTGCTGCCTTAAGGTTCAATAACCTAGAGGTTGCCTTAGTCAGAAGGAAACACGTTTCCCTCCAAACCTCTTCTCTTCCTCCTCCTCCTCTGCCTCCACATCTTTGTGTGACAGAACAAAGTTAAAGTTCCCTCTTTGTTGCAAGAGGACAATGAGGGAAATGTGGGGATTGGCTATGCCAGCAAAATCTCTGTAGTAACAGAAATTTTTCAGTGCTTATGGGGAGAAGGATGCTAAAGACACCTTAAGGATTAGCATGGTCCATTATTAGCTGATAAAGCTGTTGTTACCTTACTGGATATCTTGTTTTCCTGTCCTGTAAATCCTGATGTTCTTAACTCTGGTACATAATTTGTCTTTGGGGAATTTTTTATTTTGTTTATTTATTTATTTTGTATGTTTGCGCATTTATTTATTCATTTGTTTTTGTGGAGACAACCAGAATCAAATGAGTTATCAAGGGTCACACAACTAAGTATCTGAAGTTGCATTTGAACTCAGATCCTCCTGACTCCATGCTTTTTCCATCTTGCTACCTATATATTCTGAGAGATTTTTCTAAAAAGAATTAGTGGGGACTACAGGAAATTTGTAGTACTCTATTGTGTTCATCATGTGACAGCTTTTGTTATTAGTTTATATAATAGTACCTCTATAACATTCCCTTTCTCAGAAAATGAGTGATGGGTACCACCAACCGAATATTTTCTAGTTAAAAAGTCACCATCCCTAAGAAATGCTGAGAACCTCAACTATTGTCAGGACCCAAACTTTCATGCTTTGAATTATGCATGCTGTTTCCATCTGTAGCCTCAATACAAATATCAGGGAGATTACCATGGTAGAAAACTAGGATAAACACTTCATGAACTCAAAGATGGGATTTTAGTATACTCTAGAAAAAAAAATTAAAATGCAATCTGAGTGTGCTATAATGTGCTAATAGTAAAGGCCCACTAATGCTGCTTCATTAATTAAATGTTCTAAAGCTACAGTTATGTTAACTATCCCAATAGGAATATCCAGGCACTCATGAGGCCCACATGATATCCTCTAAACATGTATCCTATAGCCTTGAACCTAAGCTCTGCATTGTTGTTTAAACTTCTTATGAAGCCTCCCAAGTTCTTTGGTGATGAAAGCTTGTTCACTCTCTGATCCATCTAGAGGAAGTCACCCTAGGGGAGTAGCAATGTGATAATTCCAAAGCTCTCTTACCAGCAGTTCCAAGGTCTCCTCTTCCCTCCTACTCCCATTCTCTTTCCTTATGGCATTGATCTCAGCAGGATTCAATATGTTTTTCACCTCAGAGTCAGAAGTGGTCCTTCCCATTCCTGCCTCCATCAACATTGCCCTTTTAACCTGTGCTTTATCAAGTTCAAAAGCTGTTCCTCTGTCTTCAAGGTATGAGCCTTAAACAATGAAAGCACATATGATAGTTATTATTAATTGCTACATTTATGTAAATAATTTATTTTTGTTTTCTTTATTCTGGGGATCTAGTTTTTCTTAAAACAATTAATTAGAGCCAGGAAATATTAGTTTTCACAATACTTTTACTGTTTCTATTAAGCTTTTTAAAGGATCCATCAGGCTAATTTTGTATAATCAGTGGGGTTTTCCTTGTCTTATTGAGAGGGGTTTTATATATTTATATATAAACTTGTAGTTTTGGTGATTGAAATGGAGGGGAGGATAATATGGAAAAAGGGGAGCTTTGAATGATTAGATGGACAGATAGATACATGATCACCAGAATCACAAGTTCATTCCTTATAATCCTGCTGGCTATCCCCTAAGGTTCTGGGAAAGCTCTAGCTTAGGATAGTCTAGTAATTCAGGCCCCAGCTAAAAATGTAGTGACATTTTTGTAGACAATAAAATTCAATAAGATATATTTATTCACAATATGGATAATTAATACAATTGACTAAAAAATAAATACTCCTCCCTTCTTTCTTCCCTTCACACTTACCAGGGCAGCAATGCTGGGTCAGAAAGATTTGTAGCAGGGAATTAGGAATTCCCTCAAACCCCAGGAACACCAACTCCACAGTTGGAAGTTTTATGATCCTGGTTTTCCAGGCTAATCAGATTCTAAAAAAGGCCTGCTTACCTTTTTAAGGAAAACTATCCTAGCCTATGGGACTGATACTATTCCTATAATAGCTCTTTCAGGTTCACGTTTGTCTTGGTGCTTTTAAAAATGTTATCTAAACCCAGTCACCATCATCATTGAAAACCTATCTCCAAAATCAACAATACCAAAACCAAACCAAACTGAATGAAAAAATAAAACCAATTTTAAGTTATGTCAACATGTAGGTAAAATAGAAATTAATTAAAAATCAACTGATTATTATAAAAAAACTCAAGCAATCCATCTTCCACTTGCTCCTCTGTCCTAGATCTAAAAGGGTTATAAACCAGGTTAGGTAGATATCTACTCCCTGAATCCTATACAAAATATCTGAAATCAATAGAAAAGAATAATGATGGTAAATGATGGATGGAATTCAGATATTGGTAGACAATATAAGAGTTCAATTTTATTCCTTTTGGGGGGAACAAAACCCACACTTTTCCTTCTGGTCATTATGAAGAATGAATAAACCCATTTTGAAATTTACCAGTATTTATTTCCATAAGCCTTGTATTTCTCATGCATTTAATGGGCAGATTTTTTTTTGTTCAGAGTAGGTGTCCCTGATAGGAGATTTATAGGGCAAAGATATTCACAGTGAGAGCCAACTGGTTGATTCACTCCTGGCAAAAGACTACCACCAACAGAGAAGTACAAGTGGAAAAGATGCCACTTTCCCAAACCTTCTCTTCTAGACTGTTGGACCTGCTTTCAGTGCAGCCCCTTTGGATGTCATCCTGGGAAGCAATTTCTGTTGAAAGGAGCTTGTTATCCCCACCAACTGCCAAACAACTGCCATTCACAATGCAGGCAAACCAGCCTAAGTAAAGCAATAGGGCATCCTCTTGGGGAAATAGGTGGCAATATGTGCCAGATTGGTCAAACTACTACCCTGACCACTATTTTCCTCAGACACTAATGGAGAAAGTCTAGGTGCTTGAACCTAAGAGCCTTGAGAATAGCAATGCTTCTAGTTTTTAATTCCCCCAGTTATTACCCTAGGATATATAGATTCAGCTTCGCAACTTCTGCTAAAAAGATCCAAGGTCCAAGAACATGAACCTTAGTCTCTTCATTTACAAAATGATGAAATTGGATTAGATGGTCTCTAAAGTTCCTTCTAGCTCCTTGTTCTGTGGGTCTATGAGCTATGTTTAGCTATGTCTAGCTGAATTGAAGAGTAAGATTTCTTATCCTCATCAGATCTATAGGAACCAAAAGAGTCATTAATTGATCCTTTCATTTTTAACTTTTTAACTTCTTTCAAGATATTTTCATTGTCATCACTGTTTCTCAATATCACGTCATAGACAACTGCTAAGCTTAAATAAATAACTACTGACCAAGACCTCCTATAAGCCTAATTTTAGCATTGCTCTGTAATGTTTCCAATGAGAATATTTAGTTAGACACCATTAAGAACCTGAGTGCTTGTGATCCTCCAATAAGGGTTTCCCTCTTCTATCATAGTGATTGCTCAAGTGAGAAAGGTTACTCCCTTTTTTGTTTTTCTTTTTGCTTATTCTGTTTCTTCAAATAAAGTAAATTTGGGAAAAAAGAAAGGTTACTCCCAATTTTACTATGAAAATGAATACCCATGCTTGTTTGTTAGGAAGGCATAAGAAAGACTGTCTTGAAAATAATTCATATTGAATCAGAAAGGCCAGTGTCTGTCTCCTCTTGTCTTTTGAATATGGCCAGTGTAATATGATAGCAAGCTTAGGCTTGTAGGGCGTCAGCTACCTATAGCTGAATGGCAGCCATGCTCTCATTGTGACATTTCCTAAGCAACGTGACCCTAAAACTTTAGCAACTGTTTCCCATGTTCATTCATTAAAAAATTCCAACTATCCTCAAAATTAATGAGGAAGAGTCTCAGAGATATAGTCGTAGGCTATCTTATGAGCATCTTTTCATTTTGAAGTGTCTACTGACAGAAGACTGACCTTCAGCAAATGAGGAGGTAATAAATGTGACTACAGCATACAATCAATTCCCATAGAGGAGGGAAAACATGAACACAATTTCCTTGGGGGAGGAGAAACACAAATATACATCTTCCTAGAAGTCAGTGTCCTGGGGTAGACATATGGTTATATGCTTTGGAGAAGTCTCCCAGTCCTGACAATATGGTAACACTCTTTCCAAACCTTGGAGGTCCTTTGAATCTAAATTGCTTTCTGAAGTACTCATAACTAACACAAAAATCCACAATTACATCCATTCTGTAGCAACTATTCTTTCTCCTCCTCATTACATTCCACAGTTTGCCCTAAAAAAAGATAACATAGTTCACCCTGTTAACAAAACTGATGTAATTTATAGCCACCCTAATGTTTTGTTTTCTCTGTCCAGGCTGCTCATACTATACTCTGAAATTGTAAGTCAATTGTCACCTTGTCCATGAAGTTTTTTTTTTTTTTTAATCTTTTAGTTCTCTTTTAGATCTCACATTGCATTCTATGTTGCACTAATTGCCGATGTATTCTGTAATGTTGAGTATTATAACTATTTGTTTTGATGTTATGTCCCTCTACTTAACTATATTCTCCTCCAGTGCAGGTGTCATATTCTGTATAAACTTTATATCTTCTCCAGTACTGAGCCCAGAGTATTGAATATAGTAGGATATTTATAAATATTTGTGTTTATAATTATTTTAAAAAGAACTCTAGAAAATCAGGGGCCATACATTCTATTCTTGGCTCTTCTGCTAAATAGCTAGATGACCTTAGTCAAGCCATTTCTTCCTTTTGGGATTCAGCTTTTTCATTATAATGGATTGCACTAGATCAGGGATTTGTGTGTTAGTATGTGTGTGTGTTGATGGATCCTTTTGACAGGCTGCTCAAGCTGATTGATCATTTCTCAGAATAATGTTTTTAAATGATTAAAATAAATGCTTAATTTGAGTTAGAAATTAGTAAAAATTAAGACTTTTTTTCTTATTAAAATTTATGGACTCCCTGAAAATCTCTTCATGGATTTTTAGGGGTGGAGGACAGTGTTTATGACTATCAAGTTAAAAATACTTTCATGACATTATCTCTAAGACACCTTACAGTTTCTTAATTCCATATCTGAATTCTTAATGCACATAAAAATAAGAAGCAAAAAGGTAGAGCAATTGAGAGAATCCAGAAAGCAAGAGAATAAAAGCATAGCTGAAAGTCCCTGGGGTGGAGGAGGGGAGAGAATGTATTGGCTAATGGAGAGTCCTATGCTATGGAAGAAAAGGAGTTATCAAATAACTTCCCCCTGGTGCTTCTCCCAAGTTGCAATAGGCAGTCCCAAATTAGAGGAAAAATAGCAAGATACTGAAAAGATGCATTATGTGTTCTCACTGGTAGCCTGTACATATTTGGGAAGGCAAAGAGAAAAAACACAGAGGGAAAACTTCAGTGCAGAAGGAAAGGTTCAAAGACAAGACTGCCTACCCATTGCCCCTTGGTGTGCTCAGCAGCAAGCTTAAGTTTTACATGACTGTATGCGAGGTTACTCAATAAAGCTGAGCCTTACTATAGCAACTGCAGCACCATGTGGTACAGTGGGACATTGGGTCACGTCCCGCATATGCTGCAGAGCTTTGCACAGAAACTGCTTTGGAATATGCAATGTGAAATTCTGTGCTTTGGCAAAGCTTTCCTGAGAGAGTAAGGAGTTGGCTAATAACCCACACCCCTATTTCTTCACTGTCTTTCAGGTTCTCTTTGCTTGCTTTTCCTCTTCTGGTGTAAGAGTTGTGGGGCCACATAGGGACTCTCTCCCCAGATAAAGTAGAAGAAAGCTACATACTGGACCCAAAAGTAAGGGGGAATTTTTCTGTTAGAGAGCTATCTGTTTGGCATTTGACAAAGGGAGGCCAGCACTGGCCCTAGGGAATCTGTACAGTAAGCTAACTTTATCTTTGGAAACTTTCTCTCTTCTACTGACTCCTATCTGTCCCCAGACATCTCTTGTGCTTGGGCGCTCATCCTTCTTACATGTCCCAGTGCAGTTCTCCATATGAGCCTTCTCTCTCTCGTAGTACCCATACTTTGGGATTGCTCTTCTTGGTGTCTCCTGTCATAAATGTGATGCTATGTCATAATGTGATACTATGTCTCACAGAATTTTAGAATTGAAAAGAAACTTTAAGATCATCTAGATCTTAAAATTTAAGGTCATCAAAGACCAGAAAGAGCAAATAAGAGAAGCAGGGAACTATATATGTGGTATGATTTTAGGGCCTCTCATCTATCTCTCATTTTTAGTTAATAAAGTAAATTAGTCTCTGCTTAAATGATCACAGAATCACAGAATTAGAATTGGAAGGGACAACAGCCTGAAAGGAACTAACTGAATAAAGTATTACAAATACTAGATAAAATATTTACTTTTTAATGGAACCTTTCAATGCCAAGGTAAGTAACTCTAGTGTGAGAATTTCAGGCATCAGAGAGCCTGATGTTAGAGTTATATTGACTTAGAAGCACCTTTAATACCTTAAGTCAAGTGAGGGGCTGGTTACTAGTGACATAGAACATTAAACTGGGGTAAAAAAGATTTGAGTTCAAATTGGGCTTCAGACACAATGGCTATATGAACTTGGGCAAATGATTTAACCTCTTCCTGCCACAGTTTACTCAACTGTAAAATAGGAATATCAATATTTACCTCAAAGAGTTATGGTGAGGACCAAATGAGATAATATTTGTAAAGCATTTAGCACAGTGCCTAGCAATTGATAAATGTTTATTCCCTTTCCCTAGTCTGCCTATAGTTTTGTTATTTATAAAGTAAGTGGATAGGTTTGATTACAATCAATGGCTTTCTTTTGGTGGTTCACAAATCTCTTGCTGGTGTGTGTGTGTGTGTGTGTGTGTGTGTGTGTGTGTGTGTGTGTGTATTTGTGGAATACTGTGTGATAATAGTCCAAGGAGTTTGCATTAAATTTTTAAATTGAACCTTGATCAGCACATAATTGTTTAATTACATTAGAATATGATTTTTCTTTGTAAGAAGCAAGTACGATTTCAAAGAAGTAGATTTGTTTCTGTAGCAATTCAAAATTGTCATGATCTTGCATGAAATGATTTTGGTGTTCATACAACAATTACATCAACTTCTGCTTCTAAATATACAATGTTTTTGAAGTTTCTCAATGTGTCATCAAATTGTTTCCAAACCACCATGAGGATTACACATTTGAACTCAAATCGATTCTCAACAGATGGTTAGGCTCATGTATATATCCTCATTTGTCTTCTACATACTACACAAGAATATCTCCTTCATTTCCGTTATCCTGTAATTATATCTCATCATCTGTAAAATAACATGATCATGATGTTATGAAAGTTTGCATTTTTATAGCACAAATGTCAGACTGATTGAAAATCATAATCACTGAGCATGCGCATTACAAGTCATCTGGAAATTATTATAAGCCATCCCAAATGTTCCAGAGAAATGAACCTTATATTGCCATTCATTGCAGTATTAAGACTGATTTCTGATTTAAACTTATTCTCCATTTATGTTACCATTCTTCTATTTGTAGGATTTTCAAAATAACTGTTTAGTAACCCTTGCCAGTTATTGTCTAGAATTTCTATGTGAATGTAGCCAGAATGCTGATGAGAATCTTTCCTTACAAAGGTTAGTTTATATATAAATATTGTTTAAAATTAAGCAAAATATCTAATTGAACTTTAAATACATTTATCATTTAATATAGCACATAATTAGGCAGTAGAGTAGTAAATATTTTATATAGTAAACTAGCAATTCATTTTTGTGTATATCCACAACAGAAATACAGTTCTCAAGAGTTCCTTTTACCTTTTT
Source organism: Antechinus flavipes (assembly GCF_016432865.1). NCBI lineage: Eukaryota > Metazoa > Chordata > Mammalia > Dasyuromorphia > Dasyuridae > Antechinus > Antechinus flavipes. Next base: position 408,240,025 of record NC_067399.1, read on the forward strand.
CTACTTCTCTTGAATCCTGTTGTTGGAGATCAAATTTTTTGTTTAAGTCTGGTTTTTTCTTTAGAAACAAATGGAATTCCTCTGTTTCATTAAATGTCCATCTTCTTCCATGGAAAAAAATATTCAGCTTAGCTGGGTAGTTTATTCTTGGCTGCATTCCAAGCTCTTTTGCCTTTCGGAATATCTGATTCCAGGCCCTTCGATTCTTTAATGTTGAGGCAGCCAGATCTTGTGTGACCCTTATTGTGGCATCTCAGTATTTGAACTGTTTTTTCCTGGCTGCTTGTAAAATTTTTTCTTTAGTCTGAAAATTCTTTAGTTTGGTCACAATATTCCTCAGAGTCTTTATTTTAGGGTCTTTTTCAGAAGGTGTTCGATGAATTCTTTCAATGCCTATTTTACCTTCTGGTTCTATTACTTCTGGGCAGTTCTCTTTGATGATTTCTTGTAAAATAGTATCTAGGCTCTTTTTAAATTTTTTCTTTCTTTTTTTTTTAATAACTTTTTATTGATAGAACTCATGCCAGGGAAATTTTTTACAGCATTATCCCTTCCATTCACTTCTGTTCTGATTTTTCACCTCCCTCCCTCCACTCCCTCCCCCAGATGGCAAGCAATCCTTTACATGTTGAATAGGTTACAGTATATCCTGAATACAATATATGTGTGCAGAACCGAACATAGGCTCTTTTTTTCATCATAATTTTCGGGTAGTCCAATGAGACTCAGGTTATCTCTCCCAGATCTATTTTCCAGGTCTGTTGTTTTTCCAAGTAAATATTTGACATTTCTTTCCAATCTTTCATTTTTTTGGTTTTGCTTGACTAATTCTTGATGTCTCAATGAATCAGTCATTTCTATTTGTTCAGTTCTGATTTTTAGGGACTTATTTTCTTCATTAGCTTTTTTTACTTCTTTTTGTATATGTCCAATTGAGTTGTTTTACTCTATGGAATTTTTTCCCATTTCACTAGTTTTTTTTTAGTGAGTTATTTTCTTTTTCCAATTCATAAATTCTGTTTCCCTGCACTTCTTGGGAGTTTTTTTATCTTTTCCAATTCACATTTCAGGAAGTTGTTTTCTTTTTCCACTTTATCAAATTTTTCTTTTAGTGAGTTATGTGCCTTTTCTGTACTCTCTTGCATAGCTTCTCTTTCCTTTCCCCATTTCTCTTCTAGCTCTCTTTTAAGGTTTTTAATAGTCTCCTCTAGGAGAGCCTTTTGTATTGGGGACCAATAATTGGCTGGAGACTGTCTGCTATTAGTTTCTTCAGGGTTGAAAAGCTGTTCTCTTTTTGTATAGAAACTATCAATTGTTCTTTTGATATTTTTACTCATTTTGTTAAAGCCTGTAGGGTCTGCCTTCAGAGCCAGGAAGTTACCAGCTTTCTCTGAAGAGCAGTGAAAGGTGTATGGATGGGTAGCTGTCCTGCCAGCTGGCTACAAAAAGCAGGGAGGTACTGGAGTGCTCTGGGAAAGAGTTCCCTACTCAGGAGTTAACTCAGGCTTGCAGGGCCACGCTGGGAAAGTGCCCTGCAAAGAACCCCAACTGTGTGAGATAACGACTGCCCTGGGGCTAGATGCTGAGTAGTGATCCGTTCACTACTCCAGGCCAAATCCCGCCCTGGAGTTGTGGATATTAGCAGTTGAGCAGTAAATGGATTTGCAGGGACAGGAAGTCTCTGCAGGGAAGCACAGTAGGTTGGGGAAGTTCTATCGCCCCCAGGCCGAGCCCCTCACTATGCCGATTAGAGGCTGCCCAGGCTGTGCCCCACTGTCGTGCAGATTAGTAACTGCCCCCACAAAAGCCCCAAACTGCAGGATGTGGCCCCAGGGCTGCGGTAAAGTCTGCCTGAGTCACTTCTGGGTTTGAGGGGTTATAGCTAGATCTCGTTAGGTTCTGGCGTTTTTTAGAGGACCCTCTGTTTTAGGCTTTAATTTCTCTTCCAGTTTATTGCTTTGTAGTCAAGGCAGAGCAGTTAGCCTACAGCAGAGTCATCTCTATAACTTCTCTGGCCACAGAGATCACCCCCGCCTCTGGTCTGCTCAGGACGCTAGCCTCTCGCTGCTTGTGCTAGTCTGTTCCTGGCCCCTCAGGACAAACCTTTCCTGGTGATGTTCCAGATTGACTTGGACTGGTACATTGTAGTGCTTCTAATCTTCATGAATTTAAGCACTGAAGAGCTATTTTTGAGGCTAAATTAAATAGTTGGTTATGAGGGGAATGAGAGGAGCTTAGAGAGTCGTGTGTGCCTTCTCCATCATCTTGGATCTGCCCCCTAGCTATTCATTTTTGTCAATTGTTTCATGTATAAGTTAAAGAGCTTGTAAACTTCTCCTATAGTTTTCTATCACTTATTTGTATGAGTACAAAATTTAATTTTATTTTTGCTTTAAATTGAAATACATAAATAAAATTCAAAGCAGAATCAAATTTAAGACCAAATTTTATCTTATATTGGACCTTTTGTCCAATATATAAACCTTTGTGCAAATTTTATTATTGAAATTGAGTTTATATGTGATTATTAATACTTCAAATATGTAACAATAACTTAATTTAAATGTTATTTATGTTTAACAAATTTGTAAAATATGGAAATTTAATATGAAGAACTATAGGTAATATAAGCATGTGAGGTTTTGGAATTACTTTTTTAAATTCTTATGGAATGTCTTACATAAAATATTTGTAATTATAGAGTTTTATAATTTTATAATTATATAAGAAATAAAATTTCATGTTTTAGTTATAAAACATAATTTCAAATTTGGCATTTTGGGGGGAAAGGAATAATTTTTCCCATAGTTATCATAAATATTTAATAAATGAATCTAAAAGAATATTACATGTAGCACATTAAACTTTTGGAGATTCAGAACACATTTTTGTTTTGGAGAACCACTGAAGTATATGAAATCTATGAGCCCTGCTTCTCCATTAATTTAAATTCAATTCTACTCTATCTAAATAAAGGACTACCACTGAAAAAGCCACATTTTAAAACTTATAGATCTATTCATTTTGTTTAAAAATTGTTGTTGTGTCTTTATTGTACTGGTCCATCATCTTACCATTTCTCTTTCTACTTATACAAATTTTGATTGTTGACCTGTAGGAAAATGGAAACTATTATTTTAATTTCTATGTATTGTATAACTTTGAAGGACAGAGCTTTGTTATTGTTGAGTCATTTGTGCCTGACTCTTTGTGCGCCCCTTTTGGGGTTTTCTTGGCAAAGATCTTGCAATAGCTTGCCATTTTTTCCCTCCAGCTCACTTTGCAGATGAGATACTGAGGCAAACAGGGTTAATGACTTGTTCAGGGTCACACAGCTACTAAGTGTCTGAGGCCAGATTGAACTCATGAAGATGAGCCTTCCTGGATGCCCATCAATTGGAGAATGGCTGGATAAATTGTGGTATATGAATGTTATGGAATATTATTGCTCTGTAAGGAATGACCAGCAGGATGAATACAGAGAGGCTTGGAGAGACCTACATGAACTGATGCTAAGTGAGATGAGCAGAACCAGGAGATCATTATACACTTCGACAACGATATTGTATGAGGATGTATTCTGATGGAAGTGGATTTCTCTGACAAAGAGACCTAACTGAGTTTCATTGGAGAAATGATGGACAGAAACAGCTACACCCAAAGAAGGAATACTGGGAAATGAATGTGAACTATTTGCATTTTTGATTTTCTTCCCGAGTTATTTTTACCTTCTGAATCCAATTCTCCCTGTGCAGCGGGAGAACTGTTCGGTTCTGCAAATATGTATTGTATCTAGGATATACTGCAACATATTTAACATATATAGGACTGCTTGCCATCCTGGGGGGGGGGGGGAGAAGGGAGGGAGGGGAAAAAACGAAACATAAGTGATTGCAAGGGATAATGTCGTGTAAAAATTATCCTGGCGTGGATTCTGTCAATACAAAGTTATTACTAAATAAAATAAAATTTAAAAAAAAAAAAAAGAAAGAAGATGAGCCTTCCTGATGGTAAGCCCACTGCTCTTTCTATTGCATCACCTAACTGCCTCCAAACAGAGTTTAGGTTTCACTAATACACAGAAATAAAGTCCAGAATTAGAGAAGCAATAGTACTAATATCTGATGACTATAACATATCTGACATTATATTCCAATCTTGAGTAGTATTTTATGATGGACATTGACAAGTTGGAACAGGCCAGAGAAGATTAAGAAAATAGAAAAGTTGGTCTTTAACTATCACTTGAAGGAATTTGCTTAACTGGAGGAAGAAAAGACCCAGTGGGCTTCAAATATCTGAGGGGCTGCCATGTGGGAGAAAGATAAATTTATTTGACTTGTTCTCCCAAAGCACATTTAGGAGTTTTGGGTAGAAGTTGTAGAAGAAGATTTTGGCTTCTTGCAATGAGTACTTCATATTACACTAAGTTGGTCAATAGAGATTGGATGAGCAGGTATAGAGGTGTTCCTGATCAATTCTTTGTTCAACAAAGGTTTCTAAGGTCAAATTCTAGGAATGTTTGTAACTGGTTAATTCATATCGTAAAACATAGTGCTAACTATGGCAGAATAAACAATTTAAAATCAAAGAGTATTAGAATTATAAAAAGGATGTTAGAGATCACTTAACATAATACTTTGGTTTTAAAGATTAGGAAATTGAAGACTTAGGGCAAGTCTCTTGCTTAAAGTCACTCAGGCAAGTTAGTGTCAAAATAAATCTGGTCCCTTGACTCAGATAAGTGCTATTTTTATCATACATCTCACATGTTTCTTTTTTTGTGTTGGCCAACTAGCTTTGTTTTCCAGAGTCTTGAGTTTGTTCTTTTAATTCATTTATTATGAACCTTTTGTGCTTAAGCTATTGTGATAACTCTAAACAATAATAATAGTAGCTTACATTTGTATAGTGCATACTTCTTTCCAGGCATTATGTTAAGCACTTTGCAAATATCTCATCTGATCCTCACAATAAATCCTATGAGCGTAGGTACTCTTATTATAATACCAATTTTACAATTGGGCAAATAGGCAAATTTACAAACTGAGGCAAGCAGAGGTTATGTGCCTTGCTCACACAGCTACTAAGTGACTAAGTGTCTGAGGCTCCTGTGGTATTCTCTTCTTTTTCTAAAATATAATTATTCCCTCTGGGAGCAGGTTTCTTGGGGAGGTTTTTTGGAGGCAGCCTTAGATTCAGTTCCGAGTTATAATCACCTCAAAATGCAGCTAGCTGATAAAATCCAAATGTTTGTTTTCTCCTTCCTTGGTCCCTGGTAGCTTTCTTAGAGGCCTCAGCTTTCCTTGGTTCTGAGAGTTCTCGTTGCTAGTCTTTTGCCTCTAGCTCAACTCCAACTTGTGGCTTCTTCTGAACTGATGCTTCTCCACTCTGAATCTTTTCAACTGAACTTCCGACTGAGCCTCTGTCGGCTTCTTATATGATCTCCCAAAGGTTGACTCCTCCTCTGAGAAAGTGGGATTATGGGATCTGAGAGTGGGATTATGGGTTTCTGACTTGTGAATTTTATACTGAATGCTGACTTGTGAATCTCCCAAAAGTGTGAACTCCAATGAGTACTTAAATACATTAGTGAGCTAGAGGATTTGCTAAGTACCATGCTAAGTTAGGCAACTGACTTATCACTTTGTAAGGATTCTAACAGGCTCTTGACTCCAGGTACATCTCCTATATCACTTCACTCTCAAAAGTCAAGCAACTAAGGATCTTTTCTCTGGTATTAAGAGAAAAGAATAAGCATTTATTAAATACCTATTATGTGCAAGGCACTTATACTATGCACTTTACAAATATTTCATTTGATACTCATAACTTTGAGAGATAGATATTATTATCTCCATTTTATAGCAAAAGAACTTGGGATAAATAGAGATTAAGTAACCTGCCCAAAATATTCAAGGCTGCATTTGAATTTAGGGATTCCAGATTCTGGACTGCCAGAAGCTTCACAAGAAGGCTATAGAAAGATACAGGGAGGGAATATGAAGGAGTTTCCGTAAAGTATGGAAGATTCCTTAATAGTTAGCAAAGTCCTCCTGATTTTCCAGTTTGCAGGTATATTGTTCTGAATATATCAAATTATCAAATATTACAGAGCATGAGAAATGAGATCCATAACCTTTCAAAAGAATTAGATCTAATCACATTTACAAGAAAGAAAAGGTAAATGAAAAATGACTTGTTCACACTAAGCTATTCAGCTGGAAGGATGATTCACAGAGCTGGTTCATCAGCATGTCTATCTTGGGCAAATATTACACAGAAAGAATGAAACTGGCCATGACACTCAACAAGAGAAGAGAAATTACTCATTTCTTTTAATGATTCTAAATTTTTTGTTTAAACAAAGGCTTATTTTTTTTTAAGCAATGATTTTCTTCAGTGATCCAGTATGAATGAAAGGTAATGCCATGATCTCCAAAAAATCAAAATTGAAGATCACTCAAAAGACAATAGAAAGACCCATGGAAAGTATCATTAGGCTGCAAAATACCAATAAGGAATAATTTTACAAGAATAGTGTGAAGGATGTCGCTAGTGAGATGAATGACCTTATAAGATGAGTGCAAGGAATAATTGATAGAAAGTTAATAAACTTCCATAGTATCCATGCAATGTCAAGAGAAATACAAGAAAGATCCAGCTCATTGTGTGGATCTCCTGTGGTCAAATTACAAGAGACCATAACCAGGTGCCACATAGAATGAGGAAGTATTATTGAGTTGTGATTTGCATTGCTGAAGAGAAAATTGACAGCAATGAAATCACAGGTCTGCTACAGGTAGTTAGGAAAAGAACCTTTTAATAAAAATGATAGCTTATTTTTATTAGGATAGGAGGTAAGTGCTAATCAATAGTAATCTGAGAGACCATCTTATCCTTCACTATATTTTGGGATCTTATCTATTATACATAGGAAGAGTGAATGGAAATACTTTCTGTCTTTTTGGGACATAGACTCAGATGTTTCATCCTGTTTGTGGCTTCCAAACAGGGTAGTGGAGGCAGGGATATAGATCACTGGAGATAAACATACTGTACTTTATGAAAGGGGATAATATATAATTTGGACTCCTGGGTTACTTTTTTCTTTTTTTCCCTCCTTTTTTCTCTTTTTCTTGTCAGGTCAATTATAATACCTGAATCACAGCACAACAAATTGATGATGAGTATTATGATGGTAACTAGCACTTAAAAGTTTCAAAAAAGCTTTATATATAACATTTTACATGTCTTTCAATGTTGTAAAGCAGATTCTATTACCATCTCCATTTTACAGCTGCGGAAACTGACAGGGATCAACAAACTACTGAGCCAAATACAGCTAGCTTCCTGTTTTTTGTGGCTGAATTTTTAAATAATACTTTATTTTAACATGTAGAAACCTTTCTTAGCTGGTGGGGTTTTGCAAAAACAGACTGAATACATTTGATCCTCCAGTTGGAGTTTGCTGATCCTTAGCTTCCAAAGATCAAATGTCTTGTCCAGGGTTTTATAGTAAGTGTTTGAGGCAAGTTTGAACCCAGGTCTTCCTGATTCCAGGACTAGTACTCTGACCCTTTAGCCACTGTTCTACTAAAACTAGCTTGGCCATTTTAAACAACATCACTCCACATCCATTCAATAAATCAACCATGAAATGTGTCATAAAGAACTAATTAATCAGTCACATTACAGAAGTAGAAATTATATGTCAGTGAATTAGATTCCATTTTCTATATTTGGCCTATCCATGGCACTCATAAAATGCTGGTTGATCCCTTTCCAACCCACCAACCAATTTGTGCTTTGAAAAATCTTAGTTAAGGTAGACATTGGTTCTGGAGTTGGAAGAATCTGAGTTCAAATCTGACATCAGACACTAACTAGCTGTGGGACTCTGAGCAAATCATTTTTGTCTCTCAAAAGACAAAACAAAACAAATACCTTGGTTGAAAGCACAAAACCAAGGAAATAATCTGTAAACTTATCTTAAGCATATTGTCCTAAATTTTGAGACTTTGTTCCTATCACCTATTCCTTTCTGAGAGGAAAGACAAGAATTCTTTTAGCAAGTTGAGATCCATGTGGTGATTAGAGAACCAAAATAATTTTATGTAGCTCCCCAACATTTCTCATAAGATTTATGACATGATTTTCTATTTAGAGGGATGAATTTAAAACTACCTAATAAGATGTCTACTAACATTTTATTTAAATTCCTTTGGTTTTCTCCATAGTTGTTTTTTTTTTGAAAATGCATTCCTTACGGGCTAAAATATTTTCTTTGTAAATTAAAAAAATGCATTTGGAATTTTTTACTGTTTTGTATTAATTCTTCAGAAAGCAGGCAATTTATTTCCAGAAAGCATTATGGCATAGAGAAAAGAACCTTAAGTCCGTGGTTCAAATCTTGGCTTTGCTTGCCATTGATGCTTGCCATCAATTTGAGTGATGTTGTCAAGCCATGACACATCTCTAATCTTTACTGTTATACCTGGGAAGTTTAAATATGTACAAGTGCTCATAGGGTAGAGTCTCGATTTCCTTTAACCACTGTACAGCTCAGTTTGTCTTAGCAGTGTCTTTAATTGTCTTGTCTTTAATATTATAAGTTCACCAAAATTGGGAAACTGACTCCCAACAACTGGGTACCATTAGATAAAGTATTGTATTTTGGGGAACTGATTCTTAATCATTGGATGATGTACCAACTACAAGACCCAAGTTATATTAATAAGCATTTATTATTTTTTATTATAAATTGACCACTATGGGGAAACTAATTCTCAGCCACTGGGTAACTTACTAAGCACAGTGCCCAAATCAAATTAACAAGTATTTATTATTTATTATTACAAGTTTACCCATATTGAGGAGCTGACCAATCATTTGGTGAAATACCAAGTATAATACTTAATTCAAGTTTATAAGCATTTACTATTTGTTATTACAAGTCAAGTTAATGAATATTTATTATATATTATTACAAGTTCACCTATATTGAGTAACAGATTCCCAGCTTCTGGATGATATACCAAGTATAATACCCAAGTCAAGTTGATAATCATTTATTAATTATTACGTCAAGTTAATAAGTATATATTATTTATTATTATATGTTCACCCATATTGGGAAACTGGTTCTCAACTACTGGGTGACTTACCAAATACTGTACCCAAGCCAAGTCAATAGCACTTATTGTGTGTGAGGCACTCGACTGGGAATACTAATACAAGCAAAAAGGAAGGCAGTTCAGACTCTCAAGGAGCTTACATTTTAATGGGGGAAGACAACACATAAAAGGAATCTGAAAGGGCTATAAGAGAATGGTTCCAAGTAAGGACATTGTAGAAAAAGTTTGGAGAGTGACCATGTTGGAAAGGCTAGGAAGATTTATTATATTATATTATGTATGATATATTATACATATAATATATATTATTACTCACCTGCTTGTTTTCCCATGGCTCATGGTACTGGGACAGATGAGCCAAATTCCTACACTTACCTCCTTAGTTAGTCCTTCATCATCTCCCATTTGGAGATATTATTACAGTAGCCCCCTAATTGGCTTCCCTCTCTTCTCCCTGCCTTCTATTCCATCCTATACACTGCTTCCAAGAAGAAACCTTAGTTCCTTCTTGTTATTTCTAAAATAAAATATAAGCTCTACTATTTAGCTTTTAATACCCCATATAAATTGGTTGCAACCTAAATTGAACATCAATCCTCTTACATTGTCTTTCCAGACAAACTTGTGTTGTTTGTTTTCTCACACAGAACTCTACCTCTCAATTACTTTTGCTCTAGCTATTTCACATATTTGGAATTAATTTTCTCCTTACATCTCTACTTTAGTGTCTTTTCCTTTAAAATCAGTTCTGCAAGAACTCTTTCTTTTTTTCCTCCTGAGGCAATTGGGGTTAAGTGACTTGCCTAGGGTCACACGGGAAGTGTTAGGTGTCTGAGGCCAAATTTGAACTCAGGTTCTCCTGAATTCAGGGCTGAATTCTAACCACTGTGCCATCTAGCTGCCCCTCTTTTTTAATTTAATATTTTATTTTCCCCAGTTACACGTAAAACAGTTTTTTACATGTTTTTAAAATTTTGAGTTCCAGATTCTCCCCCTTCCTTTTTTCTCTGGTCTCTTCCCTCTCCAACCTACTCCACTGAGAAAGCATATGTGAAATAATGCAGAACATTTCATAAAAGGCATTTTGCAAAAGAAAACTTAGATCTCCCCCTTCAGAAAAAAACCTCAAGAAAAATAGTTTTTTTTTTTTAAGTATGCTTCAATCTGTATTCAAACATAATCAGTTCTTTCTATGGTAGGGATAGCATTTTTTTTTGTCGTAAGCCCTTCAGAGTAGAATTGCTGAGAATAGCAAAATCTGAATGAAACTCCCCAACAATTAATACTTTTCCTTCAAAACTATCTTATACTTAGCTGCATTATATATTTGTATTTATTAACTTTATATGCATATTCTTTATGTATTTACATGTACTTGTCTCCCTCATGAAAATATAAGCTCATTGCAAGTAGGAATTGTTTTATTTTCTGTCTTTTTATTCATAGCTTCTCACATAGTACGTGGAACACAGTAGATGCTTATTAAATAAATATCTAAGGAAGTTTCCTCGAATGCCCAGATATGATTTATCCTTAATTTCCTGTGAACCCCAGGGAAGACCTAGGTCTGATTCACTCAGCAAATCACCAATTGTGCCAAAGGGTATTCTGGTTGCAATCAATGTAATTAGACATTGACGTCAGACACAATTATTACTCTTGCCTAAATCTCCCAGCTTGAGGTCACACTTACCTCTCTCCCCCACAGTAAAGATGCTGATAAAAATGAAGCTCAGCTCTGCTCTGGTCCAGATGAAGACCATTATCAGATGATCCTGGCCCCCTAGAATCTTCAGACTGACACTTTGCTCTTCATTATGGAGGAAGAGCAATGATTTATTCGATGTGAGAGTGCATTATGAAGGTAGAATAAAGGTTGCCAGCTTCAACTGAGCCTTTGTTGTTATTCTAAGTTGATTTTTATGCAATGAGGGGCATGATGGAGCTGAAAAAAAATCTTGAACCTCCAATTCCATATAATTCCTTTACAGTTTTTTTTTAAATGGAGTGAATCTCTGGCATGTTTTAAAGTATTCAGATAATAGAGGAGAATGACAGATGTTGGAGATACTGTGGAAAACAAGTAGTGCATTGTTGGTGGATCTGTGAATTGGTCCAGATGTTTTGGAAAGCAATTTGGAACTATGTCTGGAAGTTCCAAAATTATGTTTATGTCCTCAAACCTAACCCTACCACTACTAGGTTTATTCTGTAAAGAAATAGAAGGCAAAGATCTCTATGCACAAAAATATTTATTATAGCAGGTCTTTTCATGGTAGTCAAAAATTGGAAACTAAGAGGGTACCTCATCTGGGGAATGGCTAAACAAAAGGTGGTTAGGGACATAATAGAATATTATTGTGTCATAGGAAATAATAAAATGGATAATTCCCAAAGAAAACTGGAAAGACATTTATGAATCGATACAAAGTAAAATGAATAGGACTAGAACAATTTGTGGATTGTAATGACATAGAGAAAATGAATTTTGAAAACTTTGATAATGATTAATTAGAGCAATGATAAACAATGTGTCCTAAACTATTGCTGTTGGTCTTACCTCTCATTTTGGAAACCTAGAATGTTAAATATGAAAGGGCCATTATTAAAATTGCTGACACAATTTCACATTTCTGTAATAAGCTAAGTGCCTAACCCATAACTCCATGAGGCAGATAATATAGATATTATTTCCTTCATTTTGTAGATGAAGAAATGGAAGCACAGAGAAAGTACCCAGGAAATACCAGATACAGAACTTAAATGTCATACTTTTGTGCATACATCTTCTATTCCATTTTGCCATTTTCCCCTTTGAAGATATTGTACTAAAAGGGATTATAGATCCCATGAAGTGGAACCACTTCATTCAACAGATGAGAAAACAAAAGCAGAGATGTAAGGTGAATTGGTCAATGTCACATAGGTAGTTAGCAGCAAAGCTAACGAGAATGAAGGTCTTCAGATGCCCCAGTGGGATGCTCTTTCCACCATACTGCACTCTGGCCTTAGCAATGAATTTTCCAGATGAACTCACTGAACCTCAGGGCTAATTTACCTGATTCATAACAGCACAGGATAGCATATCTTTTGCCCAGTTTTTCTGTAATAACCTTCTGATCAAAAAAGTACCTTCCCACTTTCTTTACAAGTCACAGTTGATAATAAAGTCTCTCCTTTACCCCGACCACCATGTTCAGAGGTATATGTGCAGGACCAGGGCAGTAGGGAGGAAATTATGATTTGCATTGAGCTCCACTTTTCAATGAGGTCAGCCCTAAACTGTGGTATAGTAGGTTTGAAAGGTTAGATTTCAGTGTTCCCCACCCCCACCTCCATTCCCCAGAGATACCAAGTAGAAAGCTGACCTCCTGGTACCCTGACACATATTTTCTTTTATAATAAACATACACCCTTTGGCAGGACCTCAGGGGCTGTCAGATAGAAAGTGTAGTGAACCCTGGCTAATTTGGGAAGTTGGTGCTCCAGGCCCCATGTAACCATCAGCCTAGTGTTTCTGTAATTAGAGAGGCAGACCTGCAAACACTCTTCTCTCCCTTTGCCATTGCTAGTCTACCTTCCTGCTCCCCAGGAGGCTTTGAGGGTTATTCATTGCCTTTCTTTCAGTTGATAGCAATGTAGTCCTCTAGGATCTGTGCATGGAATAAAGGGAAAGATAGAGAATAATTTCTTGACCCATTTAGAATTAAAAAGCCTGTTATTGGTGTTACTAAAGCACAGAATTACATTCATCAAAGCAGGCAAATTCTCCTAATTTCATGTTCAGAATGCTTGTTATATGGTTCACTTAGGACTGACCTTAGAACACTGGAAACTAAATGGAGGATTGTCTGGAAATGTTTAAATTTTATCTCTGTTGTAAGACAAAGCCTCCAACCCAGAAGCATGTGGTTCCCGTCCCAAACTCTGAGACCCAGATGTCTTTCACCTGTTTCTGAGGAAATGCACAAAGATTTGGGAAAGAGTACTGTTAACTTTAAGAATCAGAAATAGATTTGAACTTTATACTTGTGTTCTTTCTACATTCTTCCTCAAAGCTCCAAACAGCATGAAGAAATAATAGAGAATAAAAAGGGACTTTACTTATGTCTTGACTCAAGAAATTAGGGAAATTAGAAGTTGGAAGTTAGACTCTAGCTTGGCATCAATCCACAATCCCTACTCTCCCTGAAAATGAAAGGACATAGTTGAGATATAAAGTGCAAATATTGCCACTTTCCCTATTAGTTTCAATAAAATCCCAAGAACAGGGTAAGGGGACAGGAGAGAAGACTGAAAAAGATGTGGTCATAGGCCTTCTTTTCAGTAATTCTTATCCTGCTATTGAGTTATCTTTGTATAGCATTTCATTTACAAGGGCAGTATCCAATCCAGTTAAGTAAAATCAAGCGTTTGTTATTATATTCCAAGCACTGGGATACTAAGAAAGGCAAAAAGATAGCCCCTGTACACATGGAGTTCATATTCTGATAATGGAGACATAACAACATGATGATATTTTCACGTTAATTTTTAGAATAATTCTGGCTTGTTAAAAACTATCTTTACTTGTATTTGGAAAAATAAAATACTATTGAAAAGAAAAAGAATAGTTCAGGCCACAGAGAAAAGATAATTTAAGAATCCTAAAGAATCACTATGAAGATATGTTTCCCCAACTAATTGTTTTGTTTTCCCATCTTCTTTTCTTGAATAAAATATAATATGTAAAATTATAGAAATAATAATATATACTCATAATATATAATAAATACTCATGGAATATAGAAACACACATATACAGACATATTTACATATAGAGATACATATAATATAATCTACAATATACATTTATGTGTATTCACATACTATATATATGTACACACATAATCATACACATATATAGATCTATTTTTTCATACCAAGGTAAAATTTAGAAATTATTTGAGGATAAAGTAAAGTTTGGACAGAAATCCTTTCACAATATCAATGACAATTCTTTTAAGAAGTCCTACACATTAGCCATGCTGTATGTTGGGGGTGGGAGTAGGGACTTGGAGAAGAATAGCAAAGTAGTGGAATGTTAACCAGGATGATGTACAATGGAGTTTTTTTATGTTCTGACACTGTGGTGGCTATGAAAGCCTGGCGAGAACCATGCAATACGGGTAAGTTGGGCTCTGATGATCCCACTGATTTTTAATTCTCTTGCCATTGTGACACAATTGTTCCTGAGAATTAAAGAAACAAATAGAGATCCATCCCGACTTGACAACATTGTGATGATTATGTTCTATTAGCACAAAAATGTAAGACAAACTGAAACAAATCAGATATACCAATACTTGATGTGCTTGCAATAGATAATGCTGGCCACAAAAGAGGCAAACCATTAGCATGTATAAAATGGACTGAAGAAATGAAAAATTTCATTGAAACCAGTGCTGTAGCATAATCCAATTAGAAATAGAGAAATAGATCTTACTAGTCATACACCAGGGCTTCAGACTACTTTTTGCCAAAAGCACTCCTGGTTCCAATTCAAAATGACATATTATCAGCTAGTGGAGAGCAGGTGCAACTTCATCCCTAAAGTTTAGAAAAGATGAGGAGTGAAAGAGTTTCTAATATTTGAAGAAATGGAAGAGTTGTTAAATTTGAAGACAGGTTAAAGAATCATAGTTCCTTGAACATCTTCATTTAATGTGAACTTCAGAAATAGTATGTAAAAATGAAATCAATGGCAGTTTCAATGCTAGTATTTCAATTGATTTTGAAAAGAAAATGGACATACTGGATTTTTTGGGAAGCTTTAAAAATAATTAGTTATATGAATCCAATAAATAGACAATTATTCCAATTATTCTCCAACATTTTGTTCTCAGAGCTAATCCTTTTTACACTTAAAAATATTGAGAACTTCAAAAAGAACTTCTGTTAAAATGAGTTATAACTCATGTAGTCAAATATATTATTTGAAATGAATGCTAATACATTAACATTTTTAAATTAAATTCAAATTATCAACAGTAAACCCTGTAGCATGTCAACATAAGCAACATTTTTATGAATAGTAACTATGTGTTTAAAAATTAGTAAGAAGAATGACATTGTCATATTTTTGCAAATCTCTTTAATGTCTCTTTTAATATAAGATAGATGAATTTTTTTATTTGTTTCTGCATTCAGTCTGATGAGATGTGTTTTTTTGGAAGTATATGTATAAAGAAAATCCAGCCTTGCATAGATAAATAGTTGGAAAAGTGAGGAGTATTTTAATAGGCAAATAATATCTTTGTATGATTATGAAAATAGTTTTAACCTGATGAATGATGGATTCCAGAAAGGTCTCAGGGACACCAAACTGTCCTTATATTACATTCTGAGAACCATTAAATTATACCAAGATTTAAAAAAAAGTTTACATTTGCTGCAATCATAATGAATGAACACAATCTCCAATATATAACAATATAAAAACACAATAGTATATGTGGAAGCAGCTGTAATGGTATAAAGCCATTCAACTCAAAAGAGTTGAACATAGTATGGAATATTTCTAAGGATAGATGTCAAAATGCCATGACTTAAGTGATATTGAAGGTCTGAAGAAAGGCACTGGAAGAGGATTTTAATGTCATCTACCTGGTATATTTAGTAGAAAACTTGAATATTCTATTGCCAATAAAAAGCAACAGAAAAAAAAAACATATAGAAGAGAATCTGGAAAACCAGACTATTAGAAATTTATATTTCCTTAATTAAAATTCCCTAATTACAAAACAAAAGTAAAAAGTCAAAGGAGGCCAAAAAACAAAATTAATAATTGAACATGAATCAAATCTTTTCACAGAGACTTGAGAAGTAAAGACATTAGGGAAGAGAGAGAACCTTTGAAGAAAGAAGATGTGAAAATTTTGGAGCTTTCTCTGTCACTGGTTGCAAGAATTCCATCCAACACAATAAAATTCAAGCTGACTTTTAAGAAGAACCAGAAATTTGATACTATTAATATGTCATGATAGAATAATTACTTCAAAGGAGATGACTGAAATTCTTGCTTTTTTTTTTTTGAAAGTTAACAGAACTGGATACAATCCATAAATTTCAATCAAATCAAAATTTCACAGTGGTATATAATTACTGGTAAAGCATCTAACCAACTTCCTTTCAAATGTAAACCTGTTTTCATCTTACTTAACAAAAGGCATGGCACACATATTTATCAAAAGTTGAGAACACCATTAACTTCTTTTAACATGACATTTACATATTTATATACTTTTTGAAACATTCCCAGCTTGTATCACAAAAACATTTAAGTGTGTATGTTTGTAAACACAACACATAAACACATTTTCTTTAAAAGAAAGCAATAGATTGCCTTACAAAAAGGGTGTGCCTGAAAGTCTCAGGGGTATAAAGAAAAGCATTAATGATTGGATAATTATAGAATAAGATGTTTGAAAGTGTTTTAATACTTGCACTGCGTTTATTGATTTACATAGCTTTTGATTCACTTTATACTTGTTCATGTACTCTAAACATGTAAAACATTTGAATACAGTGAGAACACTATATAACATGTTTTCATCTAACCCCTTCTTTCCATTTACATAGGCACCATCTTGCTTACATCAGGCCCTTATCACCTCTTATAATTTTATACTGCATATTACCTACAGTAGGCAATAATGTGCTAATTGGTCTCCTTGCTGAAACTCTCTTTCTATTCCATAGTACCAAAGTAATTTCCTTTTAACATAGTTTTGATCATGTGACTCTTCTATTCAACCAATTCCCAAGGTTTCCTATTTCCTCCAGAATTAAACATAAACTGTTCTGTTTAGGTATACAAAAGGAGCTTAATAATTTTGTCTTCTGGATCCCTTTGGTCAGCTGGTGAAATCTATCAATTCTTTCTCAGAAAAAAGTTTTTAAATGCATAAAATTAAATACATTGGATTAAAAAGAAAGCCAATTATATTGAAACATAGTTAACAGCATATACACACACATATACATGCATACATGTATATGTATATATATATATATATATGTGTGTGTGTATAATCTGTGGATGTCTTCTCAGAAAAAAATGTTTTTAAATGAATAAAAATATATTGAAATACAAAGAAAGCTAATTATATTAAATATAATTATCAGAATATGTATACATATATGGGTGTCTATGTATGTATATATGTGTACACATATATAAATATATATACACACATATATACTTACACTTATACATACACATTTAAGAGACATACAGAGAGTTAGAGAGATAGTTAATTCATTGACCCCAGGCTAAGAATACTTCTTACCCTAAACAACTTTAGTTGTACCTATCTTTCCAGACTCATTGGACATTACTCTCTATGCCACGCTTTACAATCTGGCTAAATTGGCTCTCTCTTTCTGCTCCCTTTATGCTGAAATGTAATCTCTTTCCTGTCTTCTTACCTTTGCATTGTTCATCATGCAAGCTTGGAATGCAGTCCCTCTTTACTTTTGCTGTATCACATCCCTTTCTTTCTTTATGAAAGAACTCATGTATCAACTTCTACATAAAACTTTTTTTTCTAGTTTCCCGTTTGTTACTACTTTTCCTCCAAAACCACTTTGTTTTTTAGCTACTTTGTATAGATTTATATTTAATCACTTTGTATTTTTCTGCATATATACACATACATATATACATATATATACACTTGTCTCCTCTACTTAAATGTAAATTCCTTAGAAGCAAAGATTGTTTCATTCTATATGTTTGTATCCCAGCTGCTATCACAGTGCCTCCCACATAGTACTACTTAACAAATCTTTGTTGATTGATCAGACAGTAGAGTATTTGATATCCACATGGAAAAACTGTTCTCTATTTAAAATATGGCACTAATACAATTACGTCAAGAACAATTGATATAAAATGTTACATTTTTCAGGGAAACATTTTAAGCCCATCTTGTTTATATGTAGCTTTAAATCCATTATCATCTCTCCTAAATGTGGCTTCCACATTAAAAAGAGGAGGCAGATCAAAACATCATACTAATCATTTAATGTATTTGTTTAAGTTATCATTCCTTTAAGGCTCTGTCCTTTTTATTTGGAGCAGTTATTGCCAAAAAATGTAGAGATAAAGTACCTTTTCATAAAGAAAAGTAGTTCTTGATGAAAGATATAAGAAATTACTTTTGTCATAGATTAACATTTTGATGTCAGACAGGAATAGGAAAAGTATTTTGCTTTAATAAAAAATGCTAAAATATGTATACAGTTTTCATATGGGATTTCAGCAGTTTGGGACAAAAAAGATGAACTATGGAATAAATATAAAGACTTATGTCACTTTGGAAGAGATGTAGAATGATGCTTCCATTGTATGTGAAGAGTTTAATGGTTCAGTAAAGCAGAAAAATGACTTATTTATTAAAAAATTGTAAAGATGTGGGAATAAAGAAATAGATTCAAGGACAAAAGAAGAGATAGTGTACTCTGTTTAAAACTTAAATCTTCAGAGCATCCTCCATCAGCATACAACTGATTTAAGTTATAAGAAAGTAAAAACCTTAAAAAGAGAGAAATCAAATATTAAGAGACTGGGGTTTTTCTTTAAAAAATCTCTGCTGATTTCATAGGAGAAATTAGGTGAGTTGTTACCTTTCCAATAAGAAGTGAGTCTCTGAGTGCTAGGAAACTGATTTAAGTCATTGAGGAAACAGAGGCTGAGGCTGCTGTCATAGAGATTAAAGAACTTGACAGATGAGGATAGAAACAACAGGGGGTTAGAAAAGTAGCTCTGTGGCAGTTATATTTGTGAAGAAACCACCAGCAGGAATACCCTGCTAACCGAAGACTTTAGCTGTGTGATTCCTGACTAGTTAGAGGAAGGTTCAACATCATTAGAAAAGAGCTTCAGTTCCAGATATTGTTCTGTAGTTCCCTGTAGTGCTGAAGAGAGGTGCCTTTTTCTGCTTTCTCCAAGAAGAAAATGCAAAAAGGGGAAAGACAGGTTTTGCAGCTGCTGTATGGGAAAAGATACTGAAATTTAATCAGCACAGAGCTCAAGTGACTAAAGTCCTAGCTAGATTGCTTTGCCTTGTAGGGACAATCAATCTGAGATTTTTCTTTTTATATAAAACATTTCTATATTAATTATTTTGCATAAGAACACTCAAACAAAAGAAAAAAGGAGTGAAAAACAACATATTTCAGTCTGCATTCAGGCAATATCTTTTTCGGAGATGGATAGTATGCTTCATCATGAGTCCTTTGGAATTGTCTTGGAACACCATATTGTTGGAAATAACTAAGTCATTCACAGTTGTTCATTGAACAGTACTGCAGTTACCATGTTCAAGGTTCCCTGGTTCTGTTCACTTCATTATGAATTCATTCATGTAAGTCTTTTTAGGTTTTTCTGAAATTATTCTGTGCCATTTTTTATGGCCCAATGGCATTCCATTATAATCATATACCATAACTTGTTTGGCCATTCCCCAATTTATGGGCCTTTGTTCCATTTTGAATTCTCAGTCACCACAAAACAAACAAACAAACAAAACTGTTATAATCATATTTGTACAAAGAACTCCTTCCCTCTCCCCCCCTTTTTTTTGGATGTCTTTGGGATATAGTTCTATTAGTGATATTGCTGGATCAAAAGATATGCACAGTTCAAATAAATCTGTGGGCATAGTACCAAATTGTTCTCCAGAATGTTTGGATCAATCCAGCACTCCACCACAGGGAATTAGTGAATTCCCAGTTTTCCCACATCTTCTCCAACATCCAACAGTTTCTTTCTTTTATTTATTTTTTGTCACATTAGCTATCCTGGTAAATGTGAGATAGTATCTCAGAGTTATTTTAATTTGCATTCTCTGATCAATAGTGATTTAGAGCATTTTTTCATATGAGATAGTTTAATTTCTTTGTCTAAAATTACTTGTTGATTATTTATCAATTGAGGTATAACTTGCATTTTTATACATTTAACTCTGCATATTTTCTGAATATTTGAGAAATGAGGCCTTTATCAGAGATATTTTTGTAAAAAAAAACTTCTGTTTTCTGCTCTCCTAATTTTGATTGCATTGGTTTTATTGTATACAAATTTTTAAAATTTTAAATAATCAAAATTATCTATTTTACATTTTGTAATGTCCTCTTCAGTCCTAAATTCTTCCCTTATCCATAAATCTGAGAGATAAACTATTCCGAGCTCTCTTAATCTATTTATGGTAATATCTTTTATCTGTAAATCAAGTGTTTTTTAATTGTATTCATATAATTCTTGACTTTGCCTTGGCAGGTAGACTTTCAAGCATTTTATATTGTTTACAATTACTTAAATGGAATTTTTCTTTCCATTTCTTGCTGTTGTACTTTGTTGCTAATACATAGAAATGTTGATGATTTATGTGGTTTTATTTTGTATCTTGCAACTTTGCTGAAGTTGTTCATAATAACAAAGTTTTTTATTTGATTCTTTAGGATTTTTTCTAAGTATAGCATCATATCGTCTGCAAAGAATGATAGTTTTGTTTCCTCATTGCCTATTCTAATTAATTTCTTTTTCTTTTCTTATTGCTATAACTAACATTTCTAGTACAATATTTAATAACAGAGATGATAATGGGCATCCTTGCATCACTCTTGGGTATAATGGGGAAACTTCTAGCTTTTTCCCATTACAGCTAATGTTTGCTGATAGGTTTAGGTAGATGCTACTTATCATTTTAAAGTAAGCTTCATTTATTCCTATGCTTACTAGTGTTTTTAATAGGAATGGATGCTGTAGTCTTTCAGAGGTCTTTCCTACATTTATTGCCATAGTCTATGATTTCTGTTGGTTTTGTTATTGATAAGATCAATTATGCTAATAGTGTACCTAATATTAAACCAGCCCTACATTACTGGTATAAACCCACTTGATCATGGTATATGATCCTTGTGATATATTGTTGCAATCTCTTTGCTAGCATTTTATTTAAATTTTGTATCAATATTCATTAGAGAAATTGATCTGTAATTTTCTTTTTCTGTTTTGGCTTTTCTTGGTTTGGGCATCACCACTGTATTTTGTAATAAAAGGAATCTGAGAGGACTCCACCTATTTTCCCAAATAATTTGTATAGTAGTGAAATTTATTGTTCTTTAAATGTTTGATAGAATTTACTTTTCTTTTCTTTACTTCATCTGGTCCTCAGAATTTTTCTTAAGAAGTTCATCAACAAAAATAAGATTAAAAGGGAAATACAAAACTGGGAAAGATCTTTACAGCCAATGTTTCTGATAAAGATCTTGTTTTTAAAATATATTAAGCAGTGTGTCAAATTGATAAATGGTCAAAGACATTTAACTTCAGATGATGAAGTTAAAGCCATCTATAGTCATATGAGAAAACACTCTAAATTATTATTAAAGAAATGCAAATTAGAACAACTTTGAGGTACCACCTCACAACTCTCAGATTGTCTAAGATGAAAGGAAAAGATAATGATAAATATTGGAGAGGATGTGACAAAACTGAGACACTAATGCATTGTTGGTGGAGTTGTGAACTGATTCAACCATTCTGAAGAATAATCTGGAACTATGTCAAAGAGCAATCAAACTGTGAATATCCTTTGACCCAGCAGAATCATTTCTGAGTCTGTATTCCAAGGAAATCATAAATAAAGGAAAAGAACCCACATGTGCAAAAATGTTTGTAGCAGCTCTTTTTGTGGTACCTAAGAATTGGAAAATGAGTAGATGCCCATCAGTTGGGGAATGGCTGAATAAGTTGTGGTATATGAAGATTATCGGATATTATTGATCTTTAAAAAATGATGAACAAGCTGATTTTAGAAAGATCTGGAAAGATTTACATGAACTGATGCTGAGTGAAACACAATTACCCAACATACATTCTACACAATAACAACAAAAATATGCAATGATGAACTAACTATGAAAGTCTTAATTCTTCTCAGTGGTGCAGTGATCCAAGGTAATCCCAATAGACTTTGGATAAAAAATGCCATCTGCATCCAGAAAAAGAATTATGGAGATTGAATATAAATCAACACATTCTATGTTCACTTTTTTTTTTCTGTTTTTGTTCCCATCTCCAATAGTTTTTCCCTTTTGTTCTAATTTTTCTTTTCCAAACATGATTCACAAAGCAATGTGTATTAAAAACAAATTAACTAAAAAAAGAAATTCATCAATGGCTTGTTCAAATTCTTTTTAAATATTGAGCTATTTAAGAATTTTGTTTCTTTTTCTGTTAATCTGGATAATTTGTATTTTTGTAGATATTCATCCATCTCACTTAGATTGTTAAATTTGTTTGCATTTAATTGGGCAAAATAGCTCCTAACTAACAGTTTTAGTTTCCTTTTCACTAGTGGTGAATGCATATCTTTTGGTTTTAATACTAGTAATTTGTTTTATTTTTCTTTTTAAAAATGAAATCAACCAATGGTTTATCTATTTTTTTCCACAAATCCAACTTTTAATTTTATTTATTAGTTCAATGATTTTCTAACTTTTAATTTTAACAATTTCTTCTTCCTTTTTCAGGATTTCCAATATTGTGTTTAATTGGGGATATTTAATTTGTTCTTTTTCTAATGGTGTTTTTTAATGCTCAATTTATTGATCTATTTTTTTCTCTATCTTATTATTATTATTTTGCTAAGGCAATTGGGGTTAAGTGACTTGCCCAGAGTCACACAACTAGGAAGTGTTAAGTATCTGAGGCCAAATTTGAACTTGGGACCTCCTGAGTTTAGGGCTGGTGCTCTAACCACTGCATCACTTAGCTGCTCCCTTCTCTATTTTATTGATGCAAACAATTAGAAATATTAAATTTCCTGTAAGTACTGCTTTGGCTGTATCCCATAAATTTTAGTATGCTATCTCATTGTTGTAATTTTCTTTGTTCTTTTAACTACTTGTTTTTTAAGACTAGGTTATTTAATTTCCAATTAATTTTTAAACCTTCTTTCCTTTGTCCATTACTGAATATAATTTTTATTGTATTATATATTAAAAGTATGCATTTAGTATTTCTGCTTTTCTGCATTTGGTTATGAGATTTCTATTTCCTAATATGTGGTCAATTTTTGTCTAGGTGCCATTTACTGCTGACAAAAAGGTAAATACCTTTCTAGTCCTATTCAGTCTCCAAATATCTATCATATCTAACTTCCAGTATTTTATTCACCTTATTAACTTCTTTTTTATTTATTTTTGTGGTCAAATTTATCTAGTTAAAGATAAGGAGGGAGAAAATTTGAGAACCCTTACTAATAAAAGTTTTACTTTTTCTTCCTATAACTCATTTAACTTCTTCAAAAATTGATGCTATACCATTTGGTGAAAATATATTTAATATTGATATGGTTTCATCATGTATGGTGCCTTTCAGCAAGATATGGGTTCTTTCTTTATCTTTTTAAATTAGGTCTTTTTTTTCTTTTTTCTTTTCTTTTTCTAAGATCATGATTGCTACCTATTTTTTGCTTTATCTGAAGTATAATAGATTCTTCTCCATCTCCTTACCTTTTACTCAGTATGTATCTCTCTGTGTTTCTTGTAAGTAACATACTGTAAGATTCTGACTTTAAATTAATTCTGCTGTCTGCATCTATTTTAGGGGTGAATTCATGCCATTCACATTTATAGTTATAATTAATTGTATATTTCCCTTAATGCTATTTCTTGATTGTTTATCACTTTATTTCTCTTATACACCACCCTCTTCCTCTTCAGAAGTGTTTTACTTCTTATCATCACTTTCCCCAGGTATCTCTCTTTTATTAGTTTCCCTCCTATTATTCCTGTCCCTTTTCCCTTCCTTACAGGGTAAGGAAGAGTTCTGTGACCAACTAAGTATGTACATTATTCACTCTCTGAGCCAATTTTGATGAGAAGTTTAAGCTTCGCCCATTACCTTCCTAGCTTACCCTCTGTTGTAGTAATTTTTTCATGCCTCTTTTAAGTGCGCTAATTTGCTCCGTTAAATCTCTCCCCTTTGTCTTCAAATACAATTTTCTTTCTCACTCCTTTATTTAAAAAAAAAATTGGCTATCATTCCATCAGTCACCTTATGTCTATACCATCTGTCTACATATATACCTTCTAATTGCTCTTATAGTAATTTAGTTGTCAAGAGTTACAGTTATCTTGCCATATAGAAACATAAAGTTTACCTTATTTAATTCCTTATGTTTTCTTTTTTGTTTCTTTTTTTTAAACTTTTAAATGTTTTCCTTGAATCATATATTTGGAAGTTGAATTTTTTATGTAGCTCTGATCTTTTAATTAGAAATATTTGCAAGTCTCTAGTTTGCCAAATATCCATTTTTCTCCTTAAAATTATATTGTTTTTTGTTGACTTGTGTAAATAAAAATCAGTTAGTAGGGGCTCAGTATCTAAGGTGGTGAGTAGCAGGATACATTCCTCCACAACAGGATTACCTCTAAAAGTCTGCGAGAATTTGATTAACCTCATAATCACCTTTCTTTGGACCTGCCAGTGTGAGGGTAGACTGGAGAGAATGAGCCAATTCAGAGTAGGTAGGTTTCCATACAAGTTGTGGGTATAGATGTTTCAGATACCATCCCATTACATATTGATAATAACAAGCTAGAAAACTCTACTAAAACTTATTCATCTTTATGTCACTCATCTTATAAATTTTATATCATTGAATTTTTTTCAATGATGTCAAACTGTTAGTTTTATATAGTCAATAAATATATAAAAATCAGGACCATATCTTAGTCAATGCTATTTATGCTGATTAGTGAGTAACTGAATATAAAATCCCCAGACTATATTTCATATGCTACCACTTCTGATGTCTTGCCTTTTGTAATATTGCTTACTCCATCTAAAACTGCAACCTTTGGACCAGACATCTAGAAAATATGCCCCATTCCCTCCTCCTGTCATCACTCACCCAACACACTCATCTTTGGGATTCTCTTCAACTTTCAAAGTTGTCTTGCTTTTCTGTAATTTCTTCTGGTTTTCCTTCTGTTCATGCAACCTACCTTTCCAGTCCTTACATATTCTAGCCAAATTAGACCACAGGTTCTTTCCCAAACTTGATCTGCCGTCACAAAATGCATTGACACATTTGTGCAGACTGTTTCTGGTGTCTGACGTATACTTCATTGCTCAGACATAATGATATGATGTAGCCATACTAAACTTGAAGTTAAGAAATACCTAGATTTGAAACTTATCGTTGACACATAGGAGCTATGTGGTCTTAAACAAGACCCTTGACCTCTCCTATGTCCTGTAATAACAAATGAGATTAAAGAGAGTAAGATACAATTGAAACAACTCAACAACAACAACTAAGAGCACTTTTATTAAGAGCCATGCAAATCTGCATAGGAAGTGTTCCCTGAACTGATTCATGAAAAAAGAGGATTCTGAAAGGAAGATAATCAATTAAATGCTAAGATTAACATAGCACTCTAAAGTGAACAAAAGATTTTATATTCATTCTTCCTCATAACAGCCAGTAAAAGGTAGTTGACACAATCTTTTTTCTTTTCTTTTTTAAACATATTAATTACTTGTCATCAAAGAGGTCAAGAATCTCCTTCTCCAGTTCATTTTACAGATGAGGAACTAAGGCAAAGAGGGTTATATGATTTGCCAAATGTCACATATATAATAAGTATCTGAAACTAGAGCTGAATTTTCTGACTCCAGGCCCAGCACTCTCTCCACTGCACCAGAAACTTTGTAAATATTTTAAACACTAAATTGAAGATAATACTATATAATACAACTACTGCTATTGTTATTCGGGACTCTGTGACATCAGGTACCTCTCTGTGGGGTTTTCTTGGCAAAGATACTACAATGATTTGTCATTTCCTTCTCCATCATACACTCATTTTACAGTAGAGGAACTGAGACCAACACAGGCAAATGACAGGGTCACACAGCTAGTAAGTGCTTGAGGCCAGATTTGAATTCAAGAAGATGAACTTTCCTAATTCCTGATCTGACATTCTCTCCAATCTGCCACCTAGCTGCCCATACTACATAATACTGCTGCAAAATAGAAAATGTTTAGATGAAGGGTGTTGTATTTATGAAACAGATGAAAAGCTTAACAGTTTCACATTTTTCAAAGATTCTAATAGTTAATTTTAGTCCTTAATTTCAGGACAATCCTTTATTCTCCTTAGTTCCTTCCTGCCTGACATTTCCCCCTCTAGTCTTAGCCTTGATTTTCCACAATTTCTTTGGAAATAAGTAACCAGGGATGCTTAAGCAACCATCCAGAATTTGCTTCTTCAGCTTCTGATTTCTTAGGCAAAGATTTTCCTAAAAAATGTCAACTTGATCACCTAGGGAGATATTATCTTGTATTCTTTAGCCACGGCCTAGAAAAATCCTCCTTCATTTATGACAACCAGCAAAATTCAGCACTTTCCAAGAAGGCACTAAATCTGCTTTTTAAAAATTTTAGCTTTTTGCTATCTTTTCCCTGTGGTCTTGTCCTTCCTGAATGGTTTTTTTTTTCCCCAAAAAGCTCCATTTTGATGAAGAGCCCAGACCTACCATGATGCCTTCTCCAAGACTTTTCAACTCCTTTTTATGTATTATCTTCTACCATTTAGATATAAACTCCCTGAGGGCAAAATTTTGCTTGTGGTTTATATCCTTAGCACTTAGCACAATACCTGGTAAGTAGTAAGCACTTATTGAATTATTATTAACTTGACTTCTAATTTCCTTTCAAGAGAAAGCCCAAGAAGACTCCATATTCTGATCCTATCAGAATCTGTTCATATGCTTATGTTCTCACTGCTATTTGAATTGGTCCTCTGAAATTTATGTCATAAACTAAATCTTTATTTTATTTTCTGGCAAGGCAATCAGAGTTAAGTAATTTACCTGAGTAAATATAGCTAATAAGTGTTAAGTATCTGAATCAAAATTTGTACTCAGGTCCTCCTGATTCCAGACCTGAGCTCTATCCATTGTGCCACTGAGTTGCCTGGATTTTCATCTGAAAGATCTAATTATCTTGTTCACCCATGTCATATGGCTGCAGCCACAAAGCTCTAG
Source organism: Antechinus flavipes (assembly GCF_016432865.1). NCBI lineage: Eukaryota > Metazoa > Chordata > Mammalia > Dasyuromorphia > Dasyuridae > Antechinus > Antechinus flavipes. Next base: position 408,267,271 of record NC_067399.1, read on the forward strand.
ATTCTTCCTCTGAAGGTGTTCTTCATCCATTTTGTGGGCCTGCCCCCATGTTTCCCCATGATTGGTCAAACTAAGCTGAAGAAAAACCTGTGACACAATGGATACTATATAATCCAGACTTACAAATCTAGAGGCATAGATACATATTTTTATTTATCTTATTCCCAGTTAAGGATTGAATTACTTCCCTCAGGGTCAATGTTATTTGCTGTCACTCTCATCCTGAACACAATATAGTAATATGATAATTATAATAACCTCCATTTCAGTGATGTACAGAATTACAAAAGTAATCTTTACCTTCCTACCCCCATCCCCTATAACCCCATTTCAGCATTCTCAATAAAAAGTTTCCCTCTTAAATACAAATTAAAACAATTTTGAGGTTATATCTCATATCTATGAGAGCAACTAATATGACAAAAAAGTAAAGTGATAATGTTGAAGGGGATGTTGAAAAACTGGAAAATGAATGCACTGTTATAAACTGATCTAACCATTCTAGGGGAGCAATTTGGAGTTATGTCCACAGAGATATAAAACTCCGCATACCCTTTGATCCAGTGGTCTGTATCACAAAAATATATAAAAATGGAGGGAGATGGACCTATTTAAACAAAAAACTATTTATAGTAGCTCTTTTTGTGATGGCTAAGAATTAGAAATAGAAGGGATGCTCATCAATTGGGGATTGATTAAACAGACTATGGTATATAATTATATTGGAATAACATTGTGCTATACAAAATAACAGGATGATTTCAGAAAAACCGGAAAGATTTATATTAACTGATACAAAATAAAGTGAATATTGTACACAGTAACAGCAATATTGATGAAGAACTGTGAATTAATAAGCTATTCTTAGTAATACAGTGATCCAAACAATTCCAAAGGACTCATGATGAAGCATCCTATCTACCTCCAGAGGGGGAAAAAACAAACTGATATTGTCTGAATACAGACTGAAGCATTATATTTTTCACTTTCTCTCTCTCTCTCTTTTTGTCTTTTTGTATCAAACAGTTAATAGGGAAATGTTTTACATGACTGTAAATGTATAAACTCTATCTGATTGCTTACAGGCTCAGGGAGAGAGAAGAGGAGAGAGAGAAGGAGGGATAGAATTTGGAACTCAAAACTTAAAATGTTATTGTTTTAAAATGTAATTGGAGAAAAAACAGAACATAATATATAGAAAAAATCTCTCTTGTCCAATATTAGTTCAACTACAGGTATATATTATCTTTTTCTTTAAAATCAGACTAAGGTTTTTTTTTTTTTTTTCCTAACACACTCAGACATTGAATAGACATTGAATACTGTGATATAAGGTGAACTTCCTCTCTGAAATATGGTTTTCAAACATTTCAAAGGCACAGTGTAAACTTCCAAAGCCTCTTAAACACATATTTCTGTTCTGAAATTGTTTTTGCAGACAGAATATCTGCAACTTAAATTACATGCAGTCATCAGTTTGGAAAGTCAATTAACAACAATCACCATAGCAAACAGGATCGTAGATTTAAATCTGGAAGGGTGCTTAGAGGTCATCAAATAGTCTATTCCTCATATTTTACATTGCCAAGGTCACAGAAAGAAATGGCAGAGCCAAAATTTGATTTAAACTTAGTTTCTTTGACTTCAAACTCAGATTTCTTTCTATTAGAGAATACAACATATTGGGGGAAAGATGGGAGTGGGGAAAGAAATGAGAGAATTAAGAGAGAAATGAGAGAAATGACATACCACAGCTGTAACTATAAGCAGCCAGTTATCCAGGATAAATTAACAACTCATTAATCACACAAAGGACTCAATGATCTCATAGATCTCTTATAACTTTGAGATTCTGTGATTACGTGCCTACTATGTAAATAACATTGTTTTAGGTACTGAAAGGAAGTAAGATGTTAAATATGACATGATCTGTGATTACAGGCAACTTACAATGTAATAGAGAAGAGAAAGCAAGACATGTCTAGAAATTAGCATATAAACAAGATACAATAGGAAAAATGAGGCTGTGGGAAAATCTGAAAACCCCAAAAGAATGACTAGCACAAAGGGAAATCATGAGTTCCTCTTTGTTAGAGATCTTCTCTAGCTCAAAGACTGCAGTTGGGTGTGTCACACGAAGATTCCTTATTCATTACTGGTGTAGCTTGAACCATATGGTCTCCATCTCCAAAGTCCCTTCCACCTTTGAGATTTTGTGATTTGACTTGACCAAGTAAATTATTCATACTTTATATAAGGGAGGGAGGCAATTTGTATTTTTATAGACAAAGCTGATAGGAGCTCTCCCAGAGGGAATTTCTGGGTAAATGAAGGTCAGAGTAATAAGGAGGCACTACCAAGGATTGTTGAGTATTTATTGCTCTTCTAATTTTTCTGGTCTGTTCTGTCAATCTGTTTAAACCCAGATTTCTTTATCCTAGCTGCTAATACTGCAGAAATAGCTGTATGTGTTAGGGTATTCCTGGTTGAAAATCCTATACATGCCATACTTCATTTTATAGGTGCTTTGCTTTATCATTGCAGATACACATACATATTTTACAAATTGAAAGTTTGTGGCAATTCTGTATCAAGCAAGTCTATTGAAACCATTTCCCCAATATCATGTACCCACACTGTGTCTGTGTCACATTTTGGCAATTTTCATATTATCTCAAACGTTCTCATATTTTCATATTAGTTATTGGAATCTTTAATATTACTAATTGTAATTGTTTTGGGATGCCATGAACTGCACCTATATAAAATGGTAAAATTAATTGATAAATGTTGTGTGTTCTGATTGTTCCTGTCTTTCTCTCATTTCCATATTCTCTGAAACACAATAATATTGAAATTAGGCTAATTAATAATCCTGTAATGGCACATAAGTGCTCAAGAGAAAGGAAGATTAAATATACAATGGAAATTTTATTGTCTTATTTTAAGAAATTGGCCAATACTTCCCTGATTGGTCAGCAGTCATCAACATCAAGGCAAGACCCTTCATCAGCAAAAAATATTATGACTTGCTGAAGGCTCAAATGATGGTTAGCATTTTTAAAGCAATAAAGTATAATTAAAATATGTACATTTTAAGATATAATTCTATAGTATATTATATATTTAATAGACTCTAATATAGTGTAAACATAGCTTTCATATGTACTAGAAAACCAAAAATTTAATATGATTGACTTTATTGAGATATTCATTTTGTTGTGGTGGTTTGAAATTTGAACCTGCAATATCTTCAGGGTATTCCTATAATCATACTTCCCCATAGCAGAGACAATGAAGAGCCAATTTCATTTTCTGCAATGACTTAGTAACAGTGATACCTGTTTTCCCGTTTACTTGATAGACGTGGTTTACCTTAGCAGTGAGGTCATAGAAACGAAGGAAATCACCATTTTTAAAGCCACCATTATGTGCCAGGCATTGTGCTAAATACTTCATAAATATTCTCTCATTTTATCTTCACAACAACCTTGAGAGATAGGTTCCATTTTGTAGATGAGGAAACTAATATTGTGATACTCCCAGGGGCACACAGTAAGTGTCTGAGATTAGATTGAACTCAGGTCTTGTTGAGAGCAAGTCTGGTACCCTGTCTATTGTGCATCTAACTACCTCCTCTTCTGATGTGTCATTCTCTGCGTTGTACAGGCTTTAGGTTACCACTGCATGGGATGGTTTCTTTGGCAATATACTGTGAGAGAGGCAGGTTCCTTTCAAGGACCTCACTTGTTTATATCAGAACAAATTAGGGAATCTAATCAGTTCAACTGATTAGTATAGATAGCCTGGCTGGTCTGAGAGGCTGACCACTTATGATTGACTGTAGAGGGCCACACTATCCTCCCTTCAGGCTCAGAAACCTAGAAATTATCCTCAACTTCTCACTCTCTTTCATCCCCAGATCCAAGCTGTTGCCACAATTTGTCATTTTTACCTTTTTAACATCTCTCAGATATGGTGCCTTTTCTTCTCTGACACTGCTACCATTCTGGGGTAAGCTATTTTATCCTCCCAAACCTGGATTATTGTGGTAGCCTGCTAGTGGATCTACCTGTCTCAAGTCCTTCCTAACTTCCATTCCTCTGAAGTACAGGTTCAACCATGTCACCCTCCTCCTCAACAAAATCCTCTGGCTCTCTATCTTTTCTCTGCACCATCAAATGCCAAATGCTCTATTTGGCATTAGAAGTCTTTCATAACCTCCCTTTCCAGACTTCTTACTTCTCACTCTCCCCATATAGTCTTTGATCCAATGACAATGGCCTTCTCTAGATGTTCAGTGAATAAGAAACTTTATGTCTTGGCTCTAAGAAATTTTCTCCTGCTATCAGCCATGCCTAAAATGTCCTTCCTTCTTATCTTCAAATACCAGCGTCTCTGTATTCCTTTAAGTCCCAATTAAAATCCCATTTTCTACAGAAAGCCTTTTGCAGCCTCTCAATTCTAGTGCCTTCCCTCTCTCTCTTTTTTTCTTTTATATAGTTTATTTATAAATATGTGTTTGCTTGTTCTCTTCCCCATTAGTAAGCTCCTTGAAGGCAAGAACTGCCTTGACTCTTTTTGTATTCTGCAACATTTAGCACAGTCCCTGTCCCAGAATAGGATCTTAATGAATTTATTGACTGAGTGATCTGCTGACTTGCCAATGCCCACATTGGAGAGAAGAGGAAGTTTTATACATATGTATGTGGTCCACAAATGATAATTCTATGTCAATAATGACCAGATCAATTGTCTTTGCTTCCTATTTGTACTGCTGCTTTATTTTAAGAGTTTGACTTAGACCTATATGTCTTCAATCTGACTTGTTCTTGCCTTCTACCTGACAATTTATGTTTAATATTTCAGATTAAATCTGCCTAGTCTAGATTTTTAATTGTAACCTAACTGTAATTAACCCCAGTCTAGCTAATCAAAAGGAAAAGACAGAGTCACTTCTCTGATTAACATAAGCCTCCTATTAAGCAGTAGGTTAAACATAGAACACTATGTCTAACCTGGTTATAATGCAAAACTGATAGCATATATGTATGCCTATGTTTCTTCCTCCATATTTGATGAGTGGATATCTCTGCCAGTTAGAGCTAATAAGTAAACAGTAATTGTTGAGTTTGCAGGTTAACCTTCATGGAAGTAGGAACAATTGAGGAGTCCTGGAGGACTCCAGGACTAATAATAATAATTATAGGAATTGTTCTCCTGTTATATATGATTGTGCATGTGTGTATATATATGAGTATGATATGTGTACACTTGTATATGTCTATGTGTGTCTTTGTATGTATATGTGAATGCTTGTGAATGACCAGTTGATATTGGATGACTTCCTATATTAGGCTTTTATAAGCCCCCAGAGATCAAGAGGAAGTAACCAGATAATAACACCCAGGAATCAGAGAAATGTCTGTCTGGCTGACATTCTATTTTATATTGTGAAAGGAGAAACGCACACTAACATAAGAATTAGGTCTTAGCTCTTCCATTAAATTAGCTATATAACTTTGGGTCAATCATTTAACTTTCACAGTCATAACTAAAATGGGGCAACTAGGATGTGCTCTTCAGTGAGAAATTTTATGGGCAATGACAGCTTTGCTTTGGTTGTATTTCCTTCTCTGCTGACCCTGTAGTGATGGTGTCTATGGAATTAGCAACTGGGAATTCTTCTTCTATCTGTGTCCTTTATGAGGTGACAGAGCTCTACAATCCAAACTAGTCCCCTTCTTCAGATTAGTCCAACTGATAAAACTCTGTTTTAAATTAAATTAAATCAATCAAACTTGCATTATACATGCAGTGCAACATAATGTAATATGTTGCTGGTAATACAAAACAAATCCCCCATCACCCCCCCCCCCCCAAAAAAAAAAAAAATTCTAGCCTACTTTCAGTCCTCAAGAAACTTACATTGTTTTAGGGAAGGAGAATCTACTCAGTGAAAAAGGCCATAGCATGTAAACAGATAAGCAGCTCAAGGTACTTTGAAGAGGAAGAGAGTATTGAGAAGATCACAGAAAGCCTCATGGGGGAGCCCACAACTGAGCTAAGCCTTGACAAATGAGTAAAACTCTGAAAAGGGAAGAGTTAAGGAGGGAATATGTTTCAGACTTAGGAGAATGGCCTGCCTGCATTACTTTGGGAGGTAATAGGATTATAGGGCAATAGAATCATAGATTTAGAATTGGAATGTATCAGTTCACTCCCCACCCCCCCATTTTGCAGGTGAAAAATCTGTTCAGAGAAGTTAGAGACTTGTACAAAGTCATGCAGCTAGTTAAGTGTGAAAGGGGTGAGCTCTGGAAATAGTAATTTTCAAAAACTTGTCCTATCTATCTCATAGGATTGTTGTGAGAAAACACGTAGGCATTATATATGTAAATATGTTTTGAAAGGCACATAATAATCTGTTGAGACAGGAGGATGTTACTTCACCTAATTATTCAGTTAGAGCTCTGGGACAGAGGTAGGGAACATGGGGGAATAGCCCACAAACTTGATGAATATCAGTGACAAAGAGTAATACAAAGTTCTCTGGCTAAGTCTGTTCTTTGCCCCTCCCTAGTGGCACCCTTTAGGGTCTCCCTATAGGAGGTACAAATTGCACCCATCTGTTACAACAGACCCTACTTCCCAATGATTTTGTGACTGTTGCCTGCCTCTGCATTTCTTACAATGAAATTGTTCCTGGACAGCTGGATTATCTGTGAAGATCTATGTTGGAAGTGCCCTGCCCAATTAATCAGATGTCATTATGCCTGGATTTCCCTCCCTTCTCAGCACATCACTCTATAGTAAACAGTAGGGGTATTAACAAACTGGAGGGAGGGAATAGGGGGAAAAGGCATCATTTTTATGTGTACTTGTCCTAAGGCATATTTTTCTATGTTGAAAGTTGAAAAAAATAACCATCTGGAAAGAATCATATTATGGACAAGGCATGTCATGACATTTACAGCAAATATTTTTGCTGTGAGGATCAGTATCCTCCAGTTGCCTCATCAAATGCTATATATTCAGATACTCATAAAGAATTCAATAAATAAAGAGTTCCTGCAATAAATCAATAGTTAGGGTAATATGTTTTAAGTGTTCACATTTCTCTTTGTTTATTCTTCTTTTCAAACACATATTTTTGCATCAAATCCTTCTCCCACATTTGCCTTTGTTTCTTTGCCTCTCAGTCACCCAGCCCAGTCTCAGGCTCATGACATTAAACTGTACCACCACAGGAAAGATCTCTGGTATAAATAAAAGTATCTATGGGTCAAGAGGTCAAGAGCATAAATGAGGCAAAGATTTCAAAGAAATCACCGACCAAATGATTTATAAATCATGGAAAACACAGTTCCAGCCATAAAAGAGAAATTAAATTTATATATCATGAGCTTCAGAATGCTTTGGGTTGTGGTGGGTAACTGGGTTAGAAATGGAAGAGCTTATGTCATCCTCTTGTTGGTCGGAGCCTCATTATAGTGCCATTTACCCCTGGACTCTAAATCAGACAGGGCTGAGATGAACTACCCCATGCTCCTATTCCCCCTCCCTTTCCATTCTGTCTCAAGAAACATTCACTTTTCCCTCTGACCTGGAATTCCCACCACACCAAGTCAGGCCCCAGAAAAGAGGGAGATAAGTGTCATCTGATGACTATGACAGCCTGCACATAACAGTGAGTGGAAATGGGGATGCCTGGGAGATTCAGGGCTACATATCTGGAGGGGGCAAACCTCCCATCTGTTGGAAAAAGCAAAAAGCACTCCTAGGTCTGCCTATAGGGAGAGCAACAAAGAATTATAGCCCGTCCGCCCTGCCGGGCCAAGGAAGCTGTGAAACTGGACTTGACTTCTGGAACATAAAAGCCAAACTATCTATCGGAGAGAATAAAAATGAGCCAGGCTCTGTAAAGAGAAAGATAATACTTTATGTGCTATAATGATCTGTAAAGGGACTCTGTCCAGAACTTTTATGGCTTTTTTTTAAGAAGAAAAATCTCTCCATTTTTACCATATTTTTTTGAAAGACCCAATATTCAACAATACCTTCTCTCCATCTCCATTCCTTTTTTTCCCCTGGATTTGGAAAATATTTCAAGTTTCAGATGGAAAAGAAGACCTTGAAGATTTCTGCAGGATCCCATATATAATTATTCATATGATGAATTTTACTAATTTCATAGGGGAATTTGCAGAAAACACACAAAATGTAAATGTGGTGTCTGAACTAAACAGATGTGAAGCAGGAAACCACACCATGAAAATTCATCAAGCTTTGGAAATGATTATTGTTCCTTATGACTATAGGTTTAACTTGGGGGAACTTTTGATATATCGATGGACACACAACTTGCTAATATTGATCACTAGAAACAATATGCTGGACTTAAATTTGAAACAGGGGTCCATATTGATTACTAAGAAAAGCACTGCACTTTGTCACCTATTGCTGACTTACCTAAACCACAGTAGGATTTTAATATGATTCTAGGATTTCTTTTTTATTTTACTTTTTCTCTCTTCTCATTCCCAAATTTCCCTATTTAGCTTTCAGATATTGCAAAGAGCAGGTTCTATAAGTGTTGGTAAGTGTTGACTATATATTTTACTGTTAAATGTCTCAAGACATTTCCTCCTAGGATTTGAGGGCTTGAAAATTCAAAGTTCATTTTTTTTTTAAACCTTGAACTTCCTCTTCATTTCAAAATCTAGGTATATATTAAAGATAATTGAATCCACAGATTTCTGGGCCATCTACACTTGTCCTATCAATATGAGATTTTTTTTTTAAGGCGCACCCTAAGCCTTTTAAATCCCCTTTTCTTTACAAATAGGAAGTTGGGCTTGCCCAATGTATTTAACCATAAATCTCATAGCTTTTTTTGGTTTGCAGTTCAGGTTTTCAAGGTTTCTCAAAGAGTCTGTCCTTGGACTTCCTCTATTTTTTTTCTTATTCACAGAAGGACAGCCCTATCTTAGTGTCCCCAAACTTCCCTTTGTGTCTGGTGAATCTCAGAGAAGTCCAATTCCAAAAACTTACTTTGGTACATTAACGACTGTTTTCTCTCAATATATCTATCGCTCACTCTCCAGTGATAGGCAATGTATCCCATCCAAATCTTCCCATCCATGTCCTCCTATAGAACCTCCACAGGGTGCTGGGGACTTCTCCCTAGATTTTTATCTAACTTGACTGCTATCAATGCTTCCAGGGTTCCTTGACTTCTTTCAGTGCCTGTTAAAATTCTACCTTCTATAAAAAGTTTTTCTTGATTCTCTCTTAATTAAGTACTAATTACAGTATCTTCCCTCTGTTGATTCTTTCCATTTAGTCCTGTATATAGTTTGTTAGTACGTAGATATTTGATGGTTATCTTCTCTTTTCTTCTGTAAACTCTTTGAGAAGGATTCTATTTTGCCTTTCTTTGTACCTCTAGTGATTAGCTTACTGTTGGCATAGAGAAAGTATTTATTAAATGACTATTCATTGACTGACTGGCTGAAAACAACTTCCCATAATTTATAATTAGTTCTCAGTACACAGCCATCCCACCTTCCTCATTTTCCCTTCATGCATTTCTCTTATGATATTCTTTATGCTACTTTTCCTGCACAATTCTTCATCTCTAATATATTGCAGCCTGCTCACACCCACCATATGCCTTTTCCCTGCCCTTTCAGTGACTTTAATTCCTTAGAGACCATGTGTTCCATGACTCATAGCATAGAATATCATTAGAGAAATGTTGATGTTAAAAGTCACTAAACTGTTTATAGTCCTTCACCTAACAATCCCATGACTGGGCATACAATCCTAAGAAGGTCAAAGTCAGAAAAAAAAGGCCCTATATATACCAAAATATTTTCAGATTTCTCTCTCTGTTTCTCACTTTGTCTCTCTGTTTCTGTCTCTTTCTCTTTCTCTCTTTTTTCCTCTCCCCATTTCTCTACTTTCTCTCCCTTTCTTTCTGTCTCTCTGTCTTTGTCTCTATCTCTGTCTGTCTGTCTCTCTTTCTCTATGTGTGTGTATTAGCAAAAAAGTTAGAAAAAACAGTGGGGAATGGCTGAACACATTGTAGTATATGAACATAGTATAATATGATTATACTATAAAAATTCACAGATATAATAAATTCAGAGACACACAGGAATACTTAAATGAATTGATGCTAGCAAAGAAAACAGAACCAAAAGAAAAATACAATATATGCAGGCAGTGCAATAATGTGAACAAATGAAATATCAAAAAGTGGCTTCTCTCAGATCAATTGTAGTGACCAGTCTTTACCAGAGAATGGTTGATGAAATTAACTTCCCACATCCTGGTGGAGGGATTATGTAATAATGATAATTTATTTAATGTCATATATAGCTGCTCAGTTGATTAGTTTTGCTCTATTGTTTTTCTTTTATAATCAGAAGTCAATGAAAGATTTATTCATTTTTTTCACCTTAATTTTATTTTTGTTTTCAGTTCCACATCCTCTCCTTATTAACCCTCTCCCACACATTCAGAAAGTCAGATATATGATATCCATTAAACACATACATTCATATTAAAACATATTTTTGTATCAGTCATGTTCTCAAAAAAGGCAAAAAAAGAAAGGCAAAAACATGCTTTAACCTGTACTTTCAGTCTACCTAGCATTATGGATAGCATTATGAGTCCTTTGGAATTTTGGTGGATCATGGTATTGATCAGTAGTTACTACATTTTTTGTGAGTGAATTTCTTTACAATATTGCTATTACTTTGTAAATTTTTCTCTTTTCACTTTGCATCAATTTATATAGATCTTCCTGAGTTTGTCTGAAGCAATATGTTTTGAAATTTTCTTTATAGCACAACCGTATTCTATCATATTCACATATCATAACTTATTCATACATTTCTCAATTGATAGGTATATGTATGTGAGAGAGGGAAGTATATTCTTGGGAAATCACTGTGATTTGATGCCTAAAGATATCAAAAATATTTTATGAAAGAAAGAAAATTGATGATAAAAATATGGGATTTTGTTTTTGTGAGAAGCTTTGAGTCAATCAATCAAAAAACATTTATTAAATACTTTCTGTTTAGGTTTATTCAATTATGCTATTCAATTTATATGCCATATTCCATTTAGGATTTTCTCAGCAAAGATACTGGAATGTTTGCCATTTTCTTCTCTAGCTCATTTTACAGATGAGGAAACTGAGATAAACAGGGTTAAATGACTTGTCCAGGTTCACCCAGTCAGTAAGTATCTGAAGACACTTTTGAACTCAGGAAGGTGAGTCTTCCTAACTCCAAGCCCAGTATTCTATCCACTGTGCTACTTAGCTGTTGTATAATGGTATGGAGCTTTGCTTATATACAAAATTGTGAGGAAGGGATTTGGTAAAATAGTCAATACTACATTAAAAATATTTGTAATTACTGAGTAGTATATTTGTCATTTTAAAATTTAGCTAACGGGGAAAGGTTTATCAATGTTAAACTCCAGGTCTGTTCATCTTTTAACTCTCCTATTATATACATATGTGCTAAGGAAACTTATACATATTTCTATCTATTCTATTTATATCTAGGAGTATCAATGACTTCCATGACTGCTGGTGTTCTGGTTATTTTTTTGTCTTTTGTTCTCAAAAAGGACCATGACATTAGGAAGGTGATACCATGACATGCAAGTGAATTAGATTTAAGTGAGGGAGGACTGTGCAAAGTCACCTGCCTCACTTTCCCCTCCAGAGCCATTTGGGTCCAGTGGCAAGATATAGATTAGGAGGACTGGAGATTTTATTTGGTGTTCTAGTACATTAAGATCAGATACAAGTAGATAGATAGATGGTCTTGACCCAGAAAGACCCTCTCTCTCCATTGAATTTTATTCCTTGAAGACACTCAAAAACTATCTTCTTAATGTCCCAAAGAGCAATAAATGCAGATAATAACAGTAAAAAAAATGTCTTCCAAGCAGCAACTCCTTTACAATTCAAGTGATATTTTAGCTGTTCAAGGATTAGTTTAGCCTATTAGAAAATGAGAGACCTAGGTTTAAATACTGCCTCAGACAAACTGTGAGCAAATCATTTAACTTCTTAACCTGAGACTCCTTATCTATAAAATGGACTTTAAGCATATCTATAGTATTTCCCTTAAAGTTTTTTTTTTTCTTTTGAGATTCAAGTGATGTTTCAAATGACTTATTTTCACTAGTAAGTTTCTTAGTAGTCATCCTTAAGCATTGATATGGACAATGATTAAAAAAAGTGACAGAGAGGGAATGAATTAAAGAAAGGTACAGTATAATAGTTACACTAATTGTTTGCTTTTGATTAGATCTGTGCCTTCTTTGGGTTAGAGGACAGCTTAGGGAAGGACTTCCTTCTATCTATACATTTATACCCAGTATTTTATGACTCCCTCTCCCACTTAGAGCTTCATTTGCCCTACCTAGTTCCACATCTAGCACTGGGATCTAGAGAGTTAGGGTTAGAACAACAACATATGCCAAAAGAAGGATTTGAATTCAAGTCTTTCTTATTTCAAAATCATTTCTCTAAACACTCAGCTATAAAGGTCTAGAAAAAATAGTTATGGAAGTCTGAAGATCACCAAACAGTACAAAGTATACAGTTAGGAATTAGAAGACTAACTCTCTAGATCCCAGTGCTGCTTCTTCGTGTATTGTTTTGTAAATCATTTTTCTCTGGTCCTCAGTTTCCTTAACTGTAAAATGATGAAGCTAGACTAAATGACTCTGTGATCTCTTCCAATTCTAAATCTATGAGCTTAGCAAACCATGGGATCATTTTCAATGACATAGAAGTGAAGAGTACAGAGAAGGACTAGACATACCACCTTGGTTACCAACCTAGGACCAGGAATATCATCTCAGTTACCAATCTAGATGTGGAACTAGGTAAGGCAAATGAAGCTCTAAGTGTGAGGGGGAGTCATAAAATTTGCATCAAGGATTTGGTTACCATCTCTCCACCTTTGCAGAAGTTTGTACTAGAACCAGTAGGGTCATGTATAGAACTGTGAAATCCTGGGTTTGTACCCCTCAACAGATGGCACTATAAATCTGTAATATTCCACAAGAGAAAGAAAGACTGATGGAAATCAGCTGAGAAACCTCTGAGTCTGGCATACGGAGATGAATAAATAGAGACTGCAACATTCATCTCGAGCTGATTCTTCCTCCTGTTCTTGAATATCACACTTCTGAAGTCATCTTCTTCTGAAAATTTCCAGGCAGCAGGGGACATTCACATATACTGTTCTCCCCTGGCTGAGTGAAATAGAGAATTGAAACAGCTACCTGAGATCAACCTAGACAGAGTGTTTGGAAGTGATGCTGTTGCCTTTTTTACCTGGATCTCTGCCTCTATTCCCCGCTCCTTGCTTGATCCCTTACCAGAGAATTCATCCATGCTGTCCTGAACTCAAAGGTTACTTGTATGACCTTAGACAGGCCTTTCTATTTCTCTATGTCTCAGATCTTTTGCCTGAAAAAATGAGAGGATTGGACTCGATGCTTCTAAAAATCCTTCTTGTAGCCTCTAAATCTCTTATCCTCTTCTTCCTCATGCAGGTGAACATCATCATTCATTTATTCACTCAATAAATATTTATTGAATACAAGGTACAATGTATACACAATGTTCATACTTATTATGCCTGATGAAAATCATTACCATATTTTATTATGATAATCTGCAGCCTCATCAATGTAGGTATTCCTTCCATTAATACAGATTGGGTCCTATTCATGCCTTCTCATTCTGCATAATTTCCAACACTTAACAGCTATGTGATCCTAGACAAGTCACTTTAACTCTCCCTGCCTTAGTCTCCTCACCTGTAAAATAGAGATACCCACAGCACCTACTTTGCAGAGCTGTTATGAGAATCAAATGACTTAACGTTTGTAAAGCACTTAGCACAGTGCTCAGCACATAGTAGGTACTATATAAATGTTTATTCCCCAGCCCTTTTCTATCTATCACAGAATTGTTATGAAGAGCAAGTGAGATAATAGGAGTCTTAACAGGTCTTTGATTATAAATTAATGCAAATACTTCAGTTCCTGGGGTCATGCCCAGATCACCTAATTGAATCACTCATGGGGAAGATGTTTCTAGAAGTCATTCTGTTATCCCCTAACAGGTAATGGGTGGGAACAGCTTCTTTCTATTGATTGGGTAGCTGCAACAGCTACTTCTTTAAATTTGTCTTCTGGGTATGGTCACACTCTTTTTTTGGTAGCCGGGGTAAAGTTCATGAGAAATGCATCTGGGGATTGGTATTGTTTCATTTATCCATTTCGGTTTAAGGTACACAGAATAGAGTCTCCAGACCTGGGGCCTAAGTCATGGTGAGCCAGGATCCTAGGATGGCTGTGACCAGCAGAGAGGCCCTGAAAAGCCACACTATCTGGACACAAGCCCAGGGGATCTTTGGACTGGCAATTCAGTGGAATTGATGCTAAATATGGACTAGGCTAAATTGTGACCCTAATTGATCTCCCCTCTGCAGAGACTAAAGGAGATTTAGGGGCATTTTGCCTAGAGGGGAATGTGTTTGCTTGTTTTTGTTATACCTTTGAAGTACATAATCCTTTATAAAAGCTAATCTATTAAATTGTTAAGACTCTGCCCTAAAATCGGAGGAACACAATTAGTGGGAACTTGAGCCAATGACTCAACCCTCAAAAGCTACCAAAGAACTCTTGGAGAAGAGGTAGAAATATATGTCACCTGCTCTTCGGTCTGTGGGGGAGCAGAATAGTTACTATTATACAAACAAAGTGCCTTATAAAGATTAATTATTGCAGTTAATCTGTGGATACTACTGGATACCAGAGTAGTAGCTGTTGTTGCCTGCAATCCCTTCTTTATCCTACATGACCAGCTTAATTTCCTTTTCTGTTCAAATATTTCCTGGATGAGATCTCTTATGTATTCTGATAGAGTATTTCCTTTTGGCCAAGGGCTCTCTACCATTATCTCATTGAATATTCCCAATAATCCTGTGAAGTAGAAATATTTGTCTATGTTAATAGACTCACAATTTCCATCACCCTAGGTACCAACAATGCAGCCTATCCATCCATTTTCATCCTGAGTGATTTTTCTCCAATCACACTGAGAATGCTGAGCTAATTTAATATTTGTAAGTGTTCTAGAAACTGATTTTTTTAGTATGTTTTCTTTGTTTTTTTTTTTTTTTTTTTTTTTTTGACCCGTCAGCAGCAAGAGAAATGGGATACATAGGACTAAGGATTCTTTGAGGAGTTCTACCTAGAGCCAAGCTAGAGCTGGTTTGAGCCTTCTCATAGGATTGTTAAATGTTCGGTGTGAACATTTATACCTCAGAAATGAGCAAACCTTACAGATCCAGGCTTGGTTTATTGTTTTGTTGGTTGTTTAGACTTAAGATGATGAAAAAAAATGTTAATAATGCAGAACAATTCTTCCAAGCTGATAGCTGTAAATCTTTCTCAGCACACCCTTGCTTTTATCTATTTTATTGGGCAATATAGTGAAAATTCCAACATGTAGGGACCAATTTCTCACTTTTGTTTAAGCTAATCCTTAGTCAGTAGACACAATCTAGAGACATTGTTTTACTCACAGCTTTTCCAGATTGATAGAATCTGAAATAACTGGTTGCATAAGAGGAGTCAAGGAGCAATCGTAAAGGATCCAATGTCAATTCAGCCTTCTCCCTCTCTCCCCTTCCCCCCCCCCCCAATGATCTTCATTGCCAAAGAAATCTATGACTGGCTCTATGCTGTGTATAATTTCATTGATGAATTGGATAAACATATAGATGGAATCTCATCAAATTTTTATAGAAGCCACAAAGTTGAGAGAAGTAGCTAACATGCTAGATCAGAAAGTCAGAATCCAAGATGATACTGACAGGCTAGAAATATAAGGCTGAATATAATAAGATAAAGTTCAATAGAGGTAAATGTAAAGTCTTACTTTTGGGTTTGCAAAGTCAAATTCAAATGTACAGGATATTTGAGGAATGGTGAGAGGTAATTTTGACTGAAGAGAATCTGGATGGGATGGAGTGGATTGTAAGTTTAAGATGAATCAGCAATGGCAGTGTGATATCACAGCCATAAAAAGTCAAGGCAATCTTAGGTTACATTAGGAATGACATAATGTGCATAACTTCCAGGAATAAATAGGTGCTGGACCCTCTGTCTTTTACCTTAGTCAGGCTCCATATGGAGCAGTATCTATAGTTCTGGGCGCTACATTTTAAGAAAGACAGTAATACGCTGGAATATATTCAAAAGAGTAAAAATCATGTTGGCAAAGGGCCTTAAATCCAAGTCATAGGAAGATTGGATGCTGGAACCGAGGGGTGTTGAGCTGGAAGAAAAGAGATCCACAAAGAACCCACAAAAAAAGATATCTTTGAATTCTTTTGAAAAGGTTTTCATGAGTGGATTTGTTTTATTTTGTCCTTGAAAGGTAGAATCAGGAACAATAGGTAGAAACTGCAGAGGCAAAGAGTTTTGATATCAGAAAAAAATTTGCTAATTAATTAGAACCATCTCTCTGTAATATGGACTATCTCAGGAAGTAGTAGTTTCCCCTTTATTGAAGGTCAGTTTAGGATCATAATTCTAAAAAAGGAATCCCAGAAGAAATATCCTACCCTCTCATTTTACAGATGGAGAAATTGAGACTGAGGGAGATTAAGTGATTGCATAAAATCAGACAGGTAATAAATGGCAGAGGAAGGATTGATAACCAATTACTCTTTTCACTGTACTTTAAAATATTATAGTCAGAGATTAGATGAAGGACTGTCTAGCTAGTACAGTGGATAAAGCACCTGAAGGCAGTAGGACTTGAGTTCAAATTTGATCTCAGATACTTCCTAGCTGTGTGACCCTTGGCAAGTCACTTAATCCAGATTGCCTCTCTCCCATCCTGCAAAGCACTTACCAGGAATATTAGAATGAGGATTTCTTTGGGAAGTGGGTTGGACTAGATGATAGTTTCTTTCAACTCTCAAATCTCATGGTTTTCTCAACTTGTAGTGTTTCCTTTGCCCAGTCACCTCTATGCTATGATGAGCTATTCACACCAGTCAGTTGTGCAAGCATCTTCATTTCAATTTGATAAAAAATAGGGAAAAGTGAAGTTTAAAGAAATTAACGAATCTGGGAAGATCACTCAAATAACAAGGCAGAATGCAAACTAAAACTCAGCTCTCCTGGTTCCAAACCAGTTTTCCAGAGTTTGATTTTTTTTGTTGAAAAACAAAATAGAATTCAAGAAAAAAACAGAATCTTTCCATTTAACAGAATAAAGGACAAAGATTGTAATAACATTGGGAAAAAGGACTTCCCAGTTGAGGAAACCACTTCTTTGAAGATGGATCAATATCTTCACTATAAAGTATACCCTTAGAGGGTTGCTGAGCATATTGAGAAATTCAGTGACTTGTCCAACATCATACAACTTGCATATGTCTGAAGTTGGCTCTCTACTCAGTATATCACAGTCACTTCTTAAATAAGTATAAACTATTGCATATGGACCATTTGTGTGAGTGTGCATTTAAGATGTCTGCAAACATGGATTATAGCAGAATTAAAAAAAAAAACTTCTAATAGTTCTATATTCACCATAATCCTAGAGCTTGAGGGGAAAGGGTTGTATCAGAATGAATTCAATTGATTCAATGAATTCAATTTTGCCAGGTGTTGTGCTAACTTTTCATTTTGCATTGGTTCATACAGGTCTTTCCAAGTTTATCTGAAAGCATCCTGCTCATCATTTCTTGTAGCACATGGTACTCTTTCACAATCATATACCATAACTTGTTCAACCATTTTCCAACCGATGGGCTTTCCCTCAGTTTCCAATTCTTTGCCACCACAAAAAGAGCTGCTATAAATATTATTGTACATATAGGTCCTTTTCATTTTTTTCCTTAAAACTTTTTGGATGCAGACATAGCAGCAGCAGCAGCAGCAATAGTAATAGTGGTAGTATTGCTGGCTCAAAAGTTATGCACAGTTTTATAGCCCTTTGCATAGTGTTTTAAATTGCTCGCTAGAATAGTAAAATCAGTTCACAACTTCAATAGCAGTTCATTTGTGTCCCTATTTTCCATATCACCTCCAACATCTGTAATTTTCCCTTTTTTGTCATAATAGCCAATCTGATAGATGTGAGTTGATACTTCAAAGTTATTTTGATTTGCTTTCTCTAATCAATAGTTATATAGAATATTTTTTTCATATGATTATAGATAGTTTTGATTTCTTCATCTGAAAGTTGCCTGTCATGTTCTTTGGTCATTTATCAATTGGGGAATGACTCTTATAAATTTGCCTCATTTCTATATATATTTGAGAAATTAGGCTTTTATCAAATAAACTTGCTATAACTTCTTTCCCTAATCCCACCCCTCAGTTTTCATAGCATTCTGGTTTTTAATTTACTCTGATCTCCATTTTCATTTCATGGGTAAGTTCATCTCATTCATATTTATAGTTATTAACTGTATTCTCTCTATCCATTTTCCATCTTTATCCTTCTCTCTTTCTCTCCTCCTTTATTTCTCTTTTCCTTCCTCTCTTTCTCCCTCCCTTTATGCCTCCCTAGCTCTCCATCTCTCTGTCTTTTCATTCCAACCTTTCACAAAAGTATTTTGCTTTTGATCACCACATCCCTCAATTAAGTTTCTCTTCTCTCAGTCTCACCCCCTTCTTTTATCTCCTTCCCCTCTTACTTTCTGGTAGGGTAAGAGAAATTAATTTATCCAACTGAATATATATGCCATTCCCAAGTTGTGCAATTCTGATGAGATTTGAGGTTCAAACATTACCCCTTCCAACCTTCCCCTTTTTTATGCCTTTTTTTGCCTCTTTTATTTGAGATAATTTATTTTATTCTATTTCTTCCTTCTCCCTTCTCTCAGAGCATCCCTCTTTAACTTTTTTATATCATCCTATCATAGTCAATTCAAATCCATGTCCTCTATGTATTCTCCCAACTGTCCTAATAATGATAACATTCTTAGGAGGTAGATGTATCATCTTCCATGGAAAATTGTAAATACCTTAACCTTTTTATATCCCTTTTGATTGCTCTTTCCCATTTACCTTTTTATGCGTCTCTTGATTCTTTTATTTGAAAGAATATTTTTTTACTTAACTCTGGTCTTTTCATCAAGAATACTTGAAAGTTCTCTATTTCATTGTATGTCCATGTTTTCCTCTGAAGGATTATACTCAGTTTTGATGGATGGATGATTCTTGGTTATAGTTCTAGCTTTTAGCTCTCTGGAATATCATATTTCAAGCCCTCAAAATCTTTAATGTAGACTCTTTTGTTACCCATCTATGGCTCCATGATATTTGAACTATTTCTTCTTGGATCTTTGTAGTATTTTCTCCTTCATCTGAGAACTCTGGAATTTGACTGTAATAATTTTGGGAATTTTCATTTTGGGACCTCTTTCAAGTGATGTTTGAATTCTTTCAATTTCTATTTTACTCTCTGGTTTTAGGATATCAGGGTAATTTTTCTTGCTAATTTCTTGAAATATAATGTCTAGGTTCTATTCTTAATCATGGCTTTTTGGTAGTTCAATAATGTTAAAATTATCTCTCCTTGATCTATTTTTGAGGTCAGTTTTTTTCTGATAAATTCATTCCTTTGATTTTGTTTTATTGTTTTCTTGCTGTCTCAATTATTAGCTCCCCCTTATTTTTAGGAGTTATTTTCTTCAGGGAATTTTTGCATATTCTTTCCCATGTGGCCAATTCTATCTTTTTTTTTTTTTTAATGAGTCCTTCATTTCATTGTAGTTTTGTGTCTCTTTTACCATTTGGCCTATTTTATCTTTTAAAGTATTTCCTTCAGGTTTTTTTTTTTTTTTGCCTCTTTTACTAATTTGTTGGCTTTTTTCATGATTTTTTTTTGCATTATTCTCATTTCTTGTCCCTAATTTCTCTCTCTTCCTCTTTTACTTGATTTAAAAAATTCTTTTTGAGTGCTTCCAGAAATTCTTTATGGGCCTGAGACTATTTTTCTCTGATACTTTGGATATAGTTGTTTTGACTTTGTTAAATTCTTTTGAGTTTGTGTTTTGACCTATCTTGTCACCATGATAACTTTCAAGTTTTTGTTGTGATTGTTAGCTAATTCTTCTGGCATTTTTCATGCCAGAATTTGATATTAAAATTGGACTCTGCTTTCAGGTAGTGGGAACATTATTTCAAGCTTCACATTTTTTTTTTTTGTGCTGCTATTTTCAGAGCTAATTCTTGGGGTATTCTGAGGTTTGTAAGTTTTCAGTTCTTTCAAGGTGTTATGATCTAAGGAAAGAAGTGGTAACTGCTTTCCTTGTCTGTGCTCTGGTCTGTGAATGATTTGCCCCATCCTTTTTTGATTTTGCTGCTCTCAAATTCATTTTGAGCCATTATTTTAAGGTTGTTTAGAGAGGTATTTAGGAAAGCTCAGGTAAGTTCATACTTTTACTCTGCTGTATTGGCTCTACCTTCTCTAGTTTATGAATCTAAACTCTATATAAGGAACATTACTATTTAGAATGAAATTTTGCTGTATATTATAGGGATTAGAAGCCTTTAATGCACTGTAGAAAATCTACTGGATTCAGAGTCAAAAATCCTGGATCAGAAGCCCAACTTTGCCACTTATCATACTAGATAGGACAATGAATAGAGCTTTGGGACTAGAGTTAGGAAGAAGTAAGTTCAAATAGAGCCTTAGACACTTAACTAGCTATGTGATGCTGGGCAAGTCATTTAACTTCTGTTTTTATATATTATCATCCTCATTTTACCAGTAAGAAAAAAAAATGGATTGTTGTGATGATCAAGTGAGACAACATTTGTAAAGTGCTTAGCACAGTGCCTGGCATGTAGTAGTTGGCATATAAATGCATATAACTTCTTCTATCCCTTAATTTCACTTAAAATAACTTAATTTCTTTAAACCTCCGTTTCCTTTTTTTGGAGAGGTATTAAGTGGAGACAATGCTATAAATATAGATAGCAACATTATAAAAGCAATTGTGAAGATGCTACTTTGAAGACTTGTAAAGGGTAACAACAAAGTGAATTATTTATTTAGAATGGCATAGGGCTTTTGGGCAATAGATTATAAATATCCACATATCCACATGTTGATTGAAAAGTGCTTTTGGAAGCAATGAGTTGGGTAATTTTGAATCACAGTGTCTTCTCATTTAGTCATAAAAGGGAAAGGACTTCTACTGGATGTGAGGTGCTTGGAATAAATCTCCCTAATAAAAATGAACAGGCTAAAATTTGAAATTAGTTGATGCAACTAAGTAGTCAATCTCACTTGCAGATTCACCCAATCTTCTGACTTGGCTCCCATTGCTGAGTTGTTTCAATAAACAAATTGATTAATTGATTTTTTTTTGAGGCTCTTTAGTATATATTGATCAAGTAGCTATGATGTCATGTGGGTGCTTCTAGTTAGAGCTGGCAGCACAATTTGTAACTGAATTCTCATGTTACAAGTTGGCACAGGGTATTTCAAAATGCATATCATATTTGAGGAGAAGCGATAATTCACTGCTTTGTTTCTAAAGGTTTTACTGTAACATTTTTCCCAGGAAAAAATAAGGTCATGGGGTCCTCGAAAAAAAGCAAATGCTTATGAATTTTCTTCAGGCATATGTAATCATGGAATTTTAAAGCTGGAAAGGACTTGGTGGCATAGATCAAAGCTTCTTAAACTGTGGGTTGCAACCCCATATGGAGTTGCTTAACTGAATGTGGATGATAATGAAATTATCATTTATTTTCAGTAAATATGTATTATAATTAAAATTTTTATACACCTATATGCTAGAGATTACATAAAAATTCCTCAGGTAAAAAGGGATCATGAGTGGAAAAAATTTAAGAAACTCTAACATAGAACATGAAATGTCATTCCTGGAAAAAATCTTAGAAGACGATATCAGAGACAGAATGAATCGTGGGAAGAGTCCCACAATTACATTGTATTTACTTTGAATATATTTATATGTAGACATATTGGCTCCTCTGATAGATTATAAATTCCTCAGAGTAGGGACTATTTCTTTTCTCGGTGCCTAATATGGGTCTGGCATATAGCTGGATAAATGTTTATTGATTGAAAGGTCCTTAGAACATAGATAATGGAATATTAGGGTGGGATGGGACCTTGGAATATAGAATCTTAGAACTGGGAGGGGTTTTGATATTCCTTGCAAAGTTATTTGAAAGCAAAGCATTCCTATCTTCAGATAGAGTGATGATAACCTTTTAGGTATATTAGAATAGAGATTATTTTAGTTGACTGCTAAGGTCCCTTCCAACTTTTAAATTCTGTGATTCTATGATTTAGAGTTGAAAAGGACCCTGTCTCCATATTCCTGAGCCTCTCATTTTTTCAAACAAATCAAATCAAGGCCACAACTATTTAAAAAATACTTAATATTGCCAGGCACTGATACCCTGCTCCTGCCAAAAGACAAAGACAATTCCTGCCCTCAAAGAACTGACAATCAAATGGGAAAGACCACACACAAATAACATGGACAAACAAGGTATATCCAAGATAAATTAGAAATAGTCTCAGAGAGAAGGTGCTAGAATTAAGAAGGGTTGAGGAAAGCTGCTTTCAGATGAAGAAATAGGTCTAGAAGAATTGAAATGTGTTTCCTAAGGTACAAAGAAGCTCACCTATTATCTCACAATGCAAAGGATTTGAGCCATTGTCCTTTATATTAAAAATCAGGGCTTTTCCTATGGCACCATACTAAGTCCTGCCTCCCCCATTAACAAATAATAATGAGTAATAATAATAAAACATTAACAAAATAGTATCCTGAACATAGAAAATGTAGAGAGACTTGAAACTAAGCATTCTTCTCAGACTAGATGTAAATTTTAGGAAATTAAGAGTTGGACTTTTCTCTGTTCTTTGCAGAGATCAGGGGTAATGAGTATGTAATATTGCATATACTGTAGATGTGGGAGATGAATTGGTCATGTTTGCTGAAATGCCTTTTTCTTCTTTTTGAAAGAAAAAATTTACTATAAGAGATGGTTTACTGGATATGGAATGAGAAAAAGGATAATAAAGGTAATATAAACAACCCAAAGATACAAAGAAATAAAAAAAAAGATTTATGTAAAAAAAGAACTAGACAGGATCTTAGAGAAATCTTTACCCATTTTTATAGAGGAATAAACTAAAGCTTTTGCATTCAGCTGATTGAAGGTAGTTGCCCACTGTCACATAGCTATTAAACGGTAAATTCTAGGATTTAAACTTAGCTCTCTTGATTTTAAGTCTTCATCCTGTTTCTACTCTACCAGACTGCCTCTAATAAAATAAAACCCTAATACTTACATGGTGTTCTTAACTTTACACTTTTCAAAGAACTTTTACCACTCTTGTTTATTCTGATCCTTATTACTTAGACGTTTTGTTTTTTTGTTAAGAAAGGTATTGACTGTTAACAGTCTGTTTCCTGCCATTTGATTTGATCTTCATAAAGACTCTTTGTGGTAGTTAGGGAAGGTATCATTGCCAGCATTCACACTTGAGAATGCAGCTACTCTGTAAAAAGGTTGGAACTTGAATGTAGATCTCTTGGTATACAGGTCTACCCTTTTTTAGTACCATTTAGTAATGGAAGTTTTTCCTATTAAATCCAACATGGTCTTCCCTTCATAACTAAAAAGGCATCCTTTACCAGTGATTTCTCATGTATAGCCTGACAAATGCACACATATTTTCACATACACCCAAGCATTTTATTGCTGACCAAAGACTGTGCACAGATCCACATTCTGGGTTTTTGGCTTCTCCCTGGATGATCTCTCACCCTGTGAAGAGATAACCCTCAGTTGCTTCTGAGCCTGGGAGTTTAGAACTTTAGCACTTAACAGGATTCCCTCATCAGAGCTTCCAAAAATTAATTTTGCTCTGCAGGGGAATCAGCAGTAAGATTACATAATTTCTCTAATTAGTTACATAAGCAGGGCCTTTGTCTTATCCTTGAACACCATCCCTCTTGTACCTACAATGGAAGATTTACTTCCTTATTCTAAGCAGAGAGGCAAGCATGGGACATTTTTTTCCCTCTACACTCAGTCCCTAATATTTTAATATTAATCTTGTGCACTCAATAACTTTTCCATATTTCTGCCCTAGAACTGGATCTTGCATGTCAACCTTGATCAATTGCAGTATAGATTTTTTTTTAGAGATTAAGGAATAATTCAAGTTTTTGGCTCATCTTCCATATTGTCTGCATCTCCATTCGTTCCTCTCACCATATCAAGTTCAGAAACCCAACACTTTGTTGACCACTATTAACTTTTTTAGGTTTGATTTTTTTGATCTTTTAGTATTAAATGATTAAAATTCTTCTAGCCTAAAATTCTTCTCCTCTGCCTCTCAAAGCCCATCCAGAAGCTAACGGAATGTAATATTCAAGTGCATTCAATTTTCTCTGATTTTCTAGATTTGTGGATAAATGGGAGTGGGTGGGAGCTTTAGTATGGGCTGTATTCATATGGTGTCCAGCTTTCTTCTATTCAGGGAATTCCAACTCTTTCCTGTTCAGGTGATCTGCCAAAACAGCCAGCCATGGGTAGCATCATCGTTAATCTTCTAACTTGTCCTTTTCATAATATGTCATTGAAGCAACCTATTTTCTTATAACACCCCACCCCCACCCCTTTGATTTACTGGACATGTGTCAAAAAAGTAGAAACCATCCATATCTTATCTCACATTAAGAAGAGTCATGTAGAAATGTCCCTTCATTACCAGGACAGTTATGTCAAAAAGAATCGACTTATTGTCAACGTTTCTAACCTAACAATGTTAATGGAGCCTTTAGACATCCTTTCTTCTCATTTGTTTCTTAGATGCCTATCAAGGAGACAGTTACAAGAGAGTTACCAAGCTCTAGGGAGTAGTGTGTGTGTGTGTGTGTGTGTGTGTGTGTGTGTGTGTGTGTGTTAATGACAGCACTCTACGTTGCTTATTATAAAGGAATGTGTTCGAGGATTGAGATGAGGGTGTGGAAATTATGCCTTTGGCACATTGCCATAGTGTTCAAGACTCCAAGCAAGACCCTGGGCTCCAACATAGGTATTGTTTCCTTTCCCCACTCCTCTAACTCATCATCTTTCCAACGCTACACAATGAATGTATTTATTGAGTATCAGCATCTTGTCATAAGACAGTTCCCAGCAGTCTTTAAAACAAATCTCCCCAATCCATCCACAGGTCCTCGGTCCTCTGAAGCTAAAACAACGGAGATGAAGGCAGAAATCATTGTCTGGAGGATTTTCTGGGACCATCAAAAACTGTCTAGTATGGAGTAGTCATATTTTCGAATCAAGGCCACCCTTAAAGAAACCAGCTTTCTGCCAGCGTGCTATCAGACATCCAGGTTGATCAATAGTAACAAGATGACAGGTTGATATTAGTGAATAGAGCAATAAGGCTTTTCCCCTGCAGAAGCTTCACAAATGCCTTGTTTAACAGCATGATACTATTTGAATTTTTCTAGGAAATGCCCACGGGCTCTTACAGTAAATCTCTTTCACATATGGATAATTCATCCTCCTTTCTTTTAAAGCACAGGCACACTGAACTCTTTTTTTGGTCCTTAGTCCTAATCAGCACTATTCAATAGGCAAATGGGGTCTATTCATCAGCTTGAAACCAAGGGAATTCTGGTTTAAGTGGACCCTAAGGATCTAGAGAAAATATCTTTTGAGGTTATACTTGTACATCACAGGGGTTCTTTTCACACTAAGACTTTCATCATTGATCAGAGCAGTGGCTCTTGAAAATCTGTATATTTATTATTCTTAATTTCTTTCTTTTTTTGAAATGAGGTAGAAGATGGGAAAGAGAAGCAGTGGGGTACAGAGAAAAATATACTACATTTGGAATCAGAAGACCTACATTTAAATCACTTAACCTCTTTACATTTCAGTTTTGTCATCATCTGTAAAGTGAGAGGATGGATTAGATGACCTTCAGCTCTGAATCTATGATCCTTTTTATTTAAGCTATGCTACTCATTATCTATGTGACATGAGTGACAATTTAAATAATCTCTAAGGGCCTCAGTTTTTTCCACCTATAAGATGATGATTGGGAGGTTGGGCTAAACATTTTTCTAAGGTTCCTTCCATCTATAAATCTATGATTTTAATCCCACTTTCACTGGTTTTATTTCCTATTGAATAAATTTGAGCACTTTATGCTGATCTAAAAGTCTAAACTGATGTTATAGTCTGATCTTTCTCCTCCTCTGCAGTATTAGGAATCTTTGAAACTTTAGTCTACAATAAGTCTTTCTTAGTTCTTCCTAATCTCATTGTACTTCCTCTAAAATTATCTCCAATTTATCTTGTACATACATACAGAATGTGTATCTGTATCATAGCGATTTGCATGTTGAATTCCCCATTAGACTATGAATTCCTTGAGGGCTGGAACTGTTTTTATCTTTCTTTGTATGCTCAGTGTCAGAGCCTGGCACATAGTAAGCACTTCATAAATGCTCCTTGACTTGAGCTAAGTTCTTGGCAGAGAGGTGAGGAAAGGGCACATCCGATTTTAAAGGAAACAGTTTACTGAAACATTTTAGGAAAGAAAGAAAATAACATTTAAAATGAAATTAGAGAGCATGAGGAGAATCTCCATTCTTCAAGGTGTTTGCTGGAGTTTAAGTTTGGGTTAGATGTATGTCATATGACAAATCTTGAGCACACTGCATTTTCTTTTATTATCAAATTGCTTTTGGTTATTTTGAACAAACTTTTTTCCATCATTTTTGTGGGAAAAGGCTGGGACCTGGAGGAGTTGGCCAAAAGTGTATTAATGTGTCAACATCAAATGAATTCCATGAGTTTTCTAGTCATTAAAGCTGGATTCCCTGCCCATAATTCACCTTTGCTCAGTTATGCTACTCCAGGGTGTTCTAGCAAATGGGGAAAAGAGGTTTTCTTGGCTCTCAAAATCAAATTACACCTACCAAGAAAGAAAAAGAGAAATTCTTTAGCAAATAGTAAAGCTTGGTACTGAATGCTGCCCAGGAAAATGACCTAAGTCTACTTAGAGTTACCTTTCACTGTTCCATTCTTTTGGCATTCCATGGCTGGGATGATATATGTATTTTTAGGACAGTGATTCAGTGGATTCAGATCCTAGTCATTCTGGACAACTTTGGCTCAGTGTGACAGGGAAGACATGGTCTGTGCTCTTGGTGGTCATCAACAAGAAGAAGAAGATACATGGTTGTTAAAGATGTAAGGTTTGAGCAGAAACATGTCATATATGATTGATTTTTGTCACTTTTCTTCTTAGAATCTTTGAATAGTTTCTTGTTCATTAAGTTTTTTTTAATTTATGGAATAAAACAAGCAATTCCATAACAATATAAAAATGGATGATTGAATATGAAACTATAAATTTATTGTATACAACTTGCTGTTCCTTTTAAATATGTAATAGTTATTGTATAAATTTCTTTATTTCCTCCCTTTTTTCTTCCCTTTCCCTGCCCTAGAGAGGGCTATCATTAGATATATATATATGAAATTATTTTAAAACATATTTCTATTTTTCAGATTTTTGGATACAGATAGTGCTTTCCTTCTTCCTTCCTTCCTTCCTTCCTTCCTTCCTTCCTTCTTTCCTTCCTTCTTTCCTCCCTTCCTTCCTTCCTTCCTTCCTTCTTTCCTTCCTTCTTTCTTATTTGCTCAGAGTTGTTCTTTGATTCTTTAATGGATTAATTTATATATAGTCACAGAATGTCATGGCTAGAGGATATTTTAAAGATAATTTAATCCCAAAATATCATTTTACATTGAGGAAATTTAGTCTTATAGAGGGGAACTGACCTATTCAAAATAATACATTGACAAAGCATGGACAAAAACAATGAAGTGATTTCATAGCCCAGCATTCCCAGATCTCCATGACCTAGTTTAATGGTTGTAAAGTCAAAATACTTTTGTTGAAAGGTTGTTTTTGTCATTTATTTTCTGTATGATTTTGGAAAAGACACTAAACTATCCCCAAGCTTTAGTTTTCTCATCTTTTAAAATGATCAGTTTGGATTAGCTTATTTCTAATGCCCTTTGCAATTCTAAACCTATTTTATTAATCTATTGAAGCAGTGTGCCATAGAGAACAAAGTACTGTACTTAGAGAATGGACAATATGGGTTCAAATTTTACTTCAGATACCTATTAGTTCTTTGGTCAAATCCCTTAACCTTTCAATATATAATTTGTTTAGCTCTAAAATGGTATAGTAAGAGCACTTGATGAACATGGTTTTTAGGGATGATATGCTGCATGTAAAATACATTACAAACTATAAAACACTATATAAATGTCAACAATTATTATTATCCTCTTTTCCAGTCTGACCTCATATAATTACTCCTTTATTCTCACCCAAACTCTATGCTCCAAAAAATTAGAGTACTTACTATTCCCCATATATGCCCTGTGCATTCTCACCCCTATACCATGACTCACATCATTTTCTGTCATCCTCTTCTGTTTCTGCTTCTCAAAATTATATACATCCTTTAAGACCCAGCTGAAATATCATTTCCTCTTTGGAACCTTCTTTTTTTATTGGTGAGGTGTCAGGTTCTCCTGACTTCAGGGCCAGTACTTTGATCCACTGCACCATCTAGTTGCCCCTGGAACTTTCTACGATTGGCCCAAGTAGTTTTCCCATCCACAAACTTCACCCTCTCTCCTGTCATATCTGTCTTCTTCCATAAATTTCATATTATGGGTATGTGTTGGTAGGTACATGTGCCATCTCTTCTCTCTTAACTGTAAGCTCTACTGTGGCTAAAATATCTTATTCACATCTGTATTCCTTAGAATCTAGCACATAGTAGGAACTTTGGCAAATTGAAATATTTCAGGTGATTAAGTAGAAATCTAACCTTGGAAAATGAAGTGTGGAAAAGTATCAGGGAGATGGATTGACTATATATATGACAATAACCTAGAACAAACATAATAGACACATGGGAAATTTTGGAGCCCAGAACAACTTGATATAAAACCACGTGTAGATTATTAGCTATCTTTTATTAATATTTTTGAATTGGTTTTATGTGGCTAGAAGTTGTCTTTCTGGTTCTTTCTAAAAAATGACCTAATATTTCAGATTTGGGGCTTTGTTCTCATGAAGAACAGGAAAAGACCAGACTGGACACGACAATGCTCTGTGAAAGTACATTGGACTGGGAGGCAGACATCCTTGCCTGCCTCCTCATGTAATCTTGGATAAGTCAACTCCCCTTCCTGAGACTGTTTCCTCAATGTAAAATGAAATTTTTGGGTTAAATCATATTTAAAGTAAGCTGCTTTCTAGTGTCACTTACTCATGAAATGGAGCAGGATACTTGATTTTATAAAACATATATATGTATATATATACACAGACAGACAGAACAGACAGAGACAGAGAGACAAAGAGAGAGAGAATCCTGCTTTGTAAGCTTTAAGTAGTTAACAAGATCTGGGTTATTTCACATCTGGATTATTCAGACTTGTTTGTTTTATTGCTTTAAAACAAAGAATGACAGCGTGTGGAGATCATACTCCCAAGGACGTATGGGAGTTTAAGTCCCCTCGGATATTAAATCATAAAAGAAAAGTCCATTTGAATGGGAACTTCTATTGTCTTTGGACCCAAACAACTAGAAAGAGGATGAAATCAGATGCCTGCATTCATCCTATTTGCTGTACCTATAGCATGGCATGGAATTTAAAGGATACTTATTGACAATAACTCCCTTATTGAGATAGATTTATTATTAGAAGTTATAGATGCCTTTCAGAGAAACCACAAAGTTAATTTTTTTAACCTTCTATAATGTAGTTACATGGAAGTCTGATTGCAATAATACTTTGCAATTGTGCTGTAACTGAAGCCACAGAAAACTGCTCACCAGGGATTGAAAGCCTTGCAAACAAGTCTCTCTAAGCCTGCATGAAAAATGCAGGCTTATCCCTTGGTTTTCTTGTTAAGCTTTTCTGGTACTTTAATATACGTCTCCTGCTACCCCTCAGACTCAGCACCCAGGCCCAGACCCCTCACCAAAGCTGCCACTGGGGCCCCATGGTCTTCTTAAAAGCTCTGCTGTGGGGCTTGAGAACATTTTTATGGAGGTGGCTTTATTGGAAAGGATTGGATTACAGGGTATGGT
The DNA here is from genome assembly GCF_016432865.1 of Antechinus flavipes. Lineage (NCBI taxonomy): Eukaryota > Metazoa > Chordata > Mammalia > Dasyuromorphia > Dasyuridae > Antechinus > Antechinus flavipes. The sequence continues at coordinate 408,297,570 of NC_067399.1, forward strand.
GAGTTGGACCCAGTCCTCCCATTAATGATACTCAGAAGAGTCCTGATAGATGCCTTTTGGCATGTCCTATGAACATAGATCCTTTCCTATCTTAACAGGAAAGGATCAAGACATAGGAAGAAGCCTTTGAGATAGCTCCTGCTGCAAGGGCCCTTTTAAACGGATCCCAAGGCTGGGCCAGCTAATTTCAGGCTTCTTCAGGAGTTCAGATATAATTTCTAGGTAAGAGAATTCATGATTTCTTAAGAAACTTGGGTTTAAATTTAACAGGAAGGATTTCAACACAACTTGATTAGACTGAGAAACATATAGAGCTGTTACTAGCAATTTTGGTACTGAGACAATTCAATTAACTTTGTGGTAGAATTGAAGGAAGAAGACACTTTTAGGCCACTGCTAAGAATTCAGGGGCTCAGGAGGAAGTTTAGAAAAGCCTAGGCAAAATATGGCTCATGTTAGATACTTTTTTTTCAGTAATTGCTAATGCTAAGTTTCTGTGCTCCTTAAAGAGTACTGGTGATATAAGCACTCTAAATTTTGGTTAGCTTGCCTTAGTTTTATCTTTGCCCACATGGGCCTCTTTTTTGGGAAATTACTCTCAATACCTAAGCAAGATGGGTTTAAGTGAATCCACCTACTGTTGATTAGTTCCAAAATCATAGATCTTAGATCTAGAGCTTAGATGCTCTAGACCAGCATTATCGTTTTTGTTTTTTTTTTTTTCTTATGAGGAAACTCAGTCTCAGAGGGTTTAAATTTTCTGCTCAAAGTCAGACAAATACTAAGTAGAAGAAGCAGAATTTTAGCTCAGATCCTGTAGACATTATGTCTAGCACTCTTTTAAAGAATATTAGGGGGCAGCTAGTTGGTGTAGTGGATAGAGCACTAGCCCTGTAGTCAGGAGGACCTGAGTTCAAATTTGACCTCAAACACTTAATGCTTCCTAGCTGTGTGATCCTGGGCAAGTCACTTAACTCTAATTGCCTCAAGGGAAAAAAAAGTATTAGGTCTTTGACTTCTTCATGGCTAGGAGAAGGAGGGGGAAAAAAGGGGACACATATATAATATAGATATTATATATAATAAATGATAAATGACTATATATAATAAATGACTATATATGGAGTGTTTTCTATTTGGTGCACAATCTACACGTGATGTTGGAGAATGAAATTCAATTAAATTCAAGAGACAATTATTATGGGCATGCTGCATGTAAGAGACTTTGCTCGAGATTAGTCTATTCATACTCAAGCCCAGGCTCCCATTAAATTATAAGCTCTAACTCCAACTATGCCCAATTACTGAATAAATATTCCTGAAGCTCTATTTTCATCACTTAGCATCCACATATTTATCTTAACCTCTCCTTTGTCTCAGCCCAAGTTATCTTATATGGGTATTTATCTTTTTTAGGTAAATAACTTGCTTCTGAGATTTCTGAGGACAGGGCCTATATGTAACATAGCCTTACATCTCCTTACCACCTCACATGAAACTTAACAATCATTAAGAAATCACTGAATAAATGTGAGCTATTGAATAAATGTGAGCTAATATTACAAGGAAAGTGTGTGATACCAGATATATACACTGTTGCTATTTCTTGAAAGTTTATCATTAATATTCTTTTACCACTGGGGAATACTCCTGACAAATACAGGGAAACTAAAGATAAATACATCTCATTTCTCTCTTCCTTTCCTCTCCTGTCCTTTTCTCTCATTTAAATTTTTTTCTGTGCCTGGCTAAAGTCAGTCTTTGTCTGTGTCTGTCTGTTTCTTTCTCTGTCTCTGTCTGTCTTCCATCCCCCTTCACTTCGCTTTTCTTTCCCCTTCTCTGCTCCCCCTCTCTCCTCCCTTTTCTTTCTCCCTCTCTTTCTCTCCCTTTTTTCTTTCTTCCTCCTCTCCTCTATCTCTCCCCTTCCCCCTCTCTCTACTCTTTTCCCCCCCCTTTCCCCTTCCTTTTTAAAATACTCTTTTTCCCTGTAGGTTTTCATATCTTTTATTCAGGGACAAGAACAGCAGCATAACAAGAAACCAGCTGTTCCTAGCCTTCCTGAGGTTTGGAATCTTACCTGGGGATGAGGAAACAGCACACTATCTAGCTTAGGTGATTATGAAAGATGTTCCACCCAGGAACACTAAGCAACCCCTAGTCAGAGCTTTCATTGATGCACAGAATAAAAGGCACTGCTAGGAGAGGCAAGCTGGATCAAAAGCATCTCAGATTCCTGTATTTGGGGGCTGTCAGAGACCCTTTCTTTAGGCAAAGAGAACATCTCTCTGCATAGGTGGAGAAATAGGATCCCTTTTTTTCCTTTGAGGGGCTTGGAAGCTGCTATGCTGATTCAATTGTATAAGAGAAGATGATAAGAGGAAGCTTTCTAATTACGTTAAAGACAGCACCTGTTTTGCCCAAGAAGGGCAGAACAGTACAGAAGTACTGCGTGACTAATTCAGCTGAGTGGTCAAAGGGTTGAATGGATGAAGGAGTCCATCCAGTATGTGAAAGTACAAAGTGACTCGTACACTGAAAAACAGAGAAAAGAAAATGAGTGTGGGTGAGGATGAGATGATCCAGGGTGACAAAAGACGTCTTTGGAAATTAAATTTGCTTAATATGGTTTAAAAGAATTAAAGACAATAAAATAACAATGCAGTTTCTACAGGCCAACTCTCCTGCTAAACAAACACCAGCCATCATTAAATTTTCCAGATGCAGGGAATAGTTTCCAAAAGATGGATTCCTGTTCCCCTGGAAAGCTCCCAAGCAAATTATGCCTCTTTATTGGAAGCAAATGAAGAAAAAAGAGAATCATAGAGGAGTGGGGAGCAACCTAATTGAATTAAGAAACTAAATAGTGCAGTCAGGGATTCCAGAGAGCCTTATAGCATTGAGTTTTTGATGGACACAGGCTAAAGTTTGGCACTACCAGAGGGGTGGACAGTTTGGCAGATGGACTTGGGTGGGTGAAAGACTAATATTTCTCTTATGAACTTGTGCAATCTTTTATATTGTAGTTATTTGTTGCATGTGTTTGAAAAAAGAGCTATCTTCCTATTGGACTCCAAGTTCCCCAGAAGTAGAGACAGTATGTTTTCTAAATTTTTTATTTCCCCTGAGATAATAAGTTCCACCCAGGTGCTTAATTAGTGATGAAATAAAATGAAGGGAGAGGTCTCACTTTAGTCTTTGCTCTTTGGGGATATAGTAGTTCTGTCATGGGATCCACAATTAGATACTGACAGGATTTATTGGGAGCCTCCTTGTATCTTTTTTGCACATCACTGTATATATCCCTGTTATCTCTTCCAGCTAGATTGTAAGCTCCTTGAGGGCAAGAACTATTTTGTCTTCATCTTTGTATTTCCCAAGCCTTATATAAATACTTGTTGAATTGAATCCTTTATCAAATTTCATTACTGTGCCTGAAATTCATAAATGTAGTAGTTCTAAACTTGGTTCCAAGCAAAGTATTCACTTTTCCTCAAGTGGATTTAAGAATTAGTGATCCATGATTAAATGCATCTACTAGGGTCAATCATGCATTCTTGATCTCTTGGCAAGTGAGTCTCTAAAATTTATTTCCTTTATACTACTCTTCTTCTCCTTCATTTTTATTAATAAGACTCAGCAATAAGGGAAAATCTGAAATGGTTGGGATAAAATAGCAGTTATAACCATGGCAACAAAATACTTTATTTTTGTGGAGTGCATTACATTTTTCAAAACATTTTAATACTCATTATATCATTTGACCACAATAATAGCCCTATGTAATACAATTATATTATTATCTCCATTTGACAGATGGGCGGGGAGGAAGACCAAAGTAATCTTGGGTGAATAACAGTGACATTTGGTGTTTAGTCATGTCCTATTCTTTGTGATCCTATTTGGGTGGATTTACCATTTCCTTCTTCAGTTCTTTTTGCAGATGAGGAAACGGAGGAAAACAGGGGTAAATGACTTGCCCAGGGTCACACAGCTGGTAAGTGTCTGAAGCCAGATTTCAATTCAGGAAGATGAGCCTTCTATGCATTATGGTGCTATCTAGCTTCCTATAACATAATCTCATATTTACATAGTGTCTTTCTTACAAAATAATTTACTCACATAGTTGTATTTGATCCTTACAATGGCCCTGATTATTCAGGCAGTGCCAGTGTTATTTTTAAAGCAGTATCTTCATTAATGGCAGGAGTTCTTTCCCCTGATACAGATTTGGATCCATTATAACTTAAGGTCTTAGATGGTGCCTCGTAGCTCTAAGATCAGATTTGATCAGAATCATACATCTAGGATGTATGAGGGGAAATATTTAAATCCAGGTTTTCCTGACTCTGAGAATAGGTCTGTTATGCCAAGTTGCCAAGAGGTCAAATAATATCCTCTCCATTTGAAAAATAAGAAAATAATAGGTTAGAGAGGTTAGGGATCTTTCCCAATATACAAGCTTAGTTTTGGGAATTTGGGGAGAATTTAGGAAAGGAATAAATGTATAAATTCCCAGATATAGGGAATTCATAATGAGGAAATTCTGTCTGTGCAGATTAGTATAGGCATTTCTGCTATAATGTGACATGCATTCCCCCAAAGTACCATGCTATGCAAAATCATATAATAAAAACACAGGATTCATGGGGAAATGGGATTAGGAGTATGCTATTCAAAGATTTCATCAGTGTCACATAAAAAAGAAAGGAACATAATAAAATAATGACATAATTTCATACATGTTAAATCATAAAATCATTTTCTTTGGCCAAAAACCTTGAGGGTCTTTCCCTCCCAGATTCATTCATTCATTCATTCATTCATTCATCCATTCATTCATTTACATTTTTTAAGAATAGGTGAAAGAGGAGATTCTTTATCACAGTTCTTTACCTATCCTTAATCACTGAATAGGTGCAGCCTCAGTCAAACTGAGACCTGTTAATGATCTTAACTTAAAAAGGCCATGTCCCATTTCATCCACAGCCATCTCCAATCATCCTGATCTACATCTGGCCACTGGATCCAGATGACTCTGGAGGAGAAAGTGAAGCAGGTGATCTTGCACAACCCCCCCTCATTTAAGCCAAATTCACTTGTATGAAAGCCATTATCTCCCTAATATCATGGTTCTCTTGGAAAAGGAAGGACAAAACAGCAACAAATACTACAATAAATAATGGTAATGTCCAAGGTCTTGGGCTGCTTTTTAATATACAGCCTGGTTCTCACAGGCCTGACTGGCAAAGTCTCCCCAAAATTGAGCAGGCCACTATATTAGGCCTTGGGGGTGTCATGACACCCCTCTCCCCCTTCTACAACTCTTACTTCATCAGAAAATAAACAATAAATGTGTCACTTTACCTTGAGAAAACAAAACAAAACATAACCTTGTTTGCTTGTGGAAACAGACATAAGGAGAGTTGTGAAGTGATAGTTTTCTGCATTCTTGCTGTTTCTTACAAAAGAAATTGTGCTTAAGTAAACTTAGATGTATGGTATGCTTAAAGCATTCCCTAACATATCAGTTGTGATAGAATAAATTCTTGATTTCAAAACTAGCATTATAGCATAACTAACTGCAATTTCTCTACAACTTAGAGTGCTGAAGAGCTAAATCCAAATCAGGACTTGAACCCAGGTCCTCGGGATGATGATGCTCTCTATCCATGACTTCACACTGCTGTCTAGTAAGATACCATCTATGAGTTCAAGAATAAATGTTTGTGGTTGAAGCAATTCATCTATATCTACACAGAGGCAAAGCACTTTTTGAATCCATTCTTGAACCTTTCCAACTTTCAGGCTTGTCCTGCTTTATCATCTTGGCTTTCTAAAAAGGGATACAAAATATTTTACTTTTTATTTCTGCAGTTTTCTTTCCATCTTTTCCCAGGTTTTATTCCTCTTTAATGTTAATTGGAATTACAGAAATAAAAGGCTGAATGAATCATGGAATACCTGGCCCTCACTTCCCACTTTTAATACTCTGGCTGGAGCTGCTCTCCTTGAAACCCATTGAGGAAACAGTGTGAAGCTCTCTCCTCAATTCCCTCAAACCTTTTTTTGTTGGCACTGGGATACTGCAACAATGAGTAGGGACTTGAAAAAGGTCCAAGAGCAGCAGCTGCATCGATCATAGATATCAAAGCGGCTCCAGAAACCCAGAGAGAGCAAACAATATTTAATCAGAGTGAGATTCATGGGTCTCAACAGGCCAGGGTTACCATACAAAAAACAAATCTCATGGTCCAGGAGCTTCTGGAACCTGTGTGACTGACTGGCTTTCTTCGACCCAGCTGATAGCATCTTTCTCTTTCTTTGAAGTTCTCTCTATTTTGTTTTCAATCCTTCTGAGAAGAGGCTCCCCTTGGTCTCATCACCTTTTACTTTCCTGGATTTTATAAACAAAAATACAGCCTAGGCAACTCAGAAGAAAAACTCTTCTCCAGAATATTGACAAGTGGTTAGCCCTGTTGTGTGAATGAGAATAGTATAGGGAAACTCATTTCTTTCTCTTTCTCTCTCTCTCTCTCTCTCTCTCTCTCTCTCTCTCTCTCTCTCTCTCTCTCTCTCTCCTCTCTTCTCTTTTCCTCTCCTCTCCTCTTCTCTCCTCTCCTCTCCTCTCCCTTTCCTTCCTTCTTTCCTTCCTTCCTTTTTGATAGGAAGATCTTAAATTCTGAACACAGGGAAGTCTGAGCCAGATGAATCACTAAGGCAAGAACCCTCAGAGGAGACAAGAAAGGGCTTATTTTGGATTTGGACTGGATTTTGGAGGGAATTTCATTCCCATCTCCCTCCTCCTTTTCTTCCTATCCCCCATTTTTAAAATTCTGAAATTTCACAGGATAGTGTTGCCAGTACGAAAGGGACCATCATCAGAAGGTATGAGCTCAATGGGAAAGTAGTGATGTGCATACCTAATAATTGCCTAGTGTTTTTGGTCATGATTACTGAATGGCCCCATAGAAAAAACCACTAATCTAAGAAACCTTGGCAGTGGAAAGAGAAAGAGCCCATTCTTGGGGACAATCCACCCTTTTCTTACACCATATAATTCTCTCCCTGGAATATCATGGAGGATCTTGTAGAACAAAGTTTTTTAAACTGTGAGTTGTGACCCCATATGGAATCATGTAACTGAATGTGTGTGTGGGGTATGACATTATCAGGAAGTGTTTGATTTGTATACCTATTTCATATACTTATGTATCTAGGATTACATAAAAATTTCTTGGGAGAAAAGGAATTACAAATGGAAAAAAGTTTAAAAAGCCCTTGTAGAGTAGGCATTTTTAATTGGGGGTCTATGAGTTTAGGTTTTTATTTTTTGTTTAATATTTTGACAACTTTAAGTTACTTTGGTTTCATTTGTATTTTAATCATTTTAAAAACATTATTTTGGGAAAGGGTCCATAGGCTTTACCATAATACCAAGAAAATCCATGATAAAAAAAAAAACAAAATAAAGGAAGATTAAAAAAAATAGTTAAGAATCTTCACACACCTATTCTAGGCCCTTATCATGGCAGAGGAATTTTTCTGAATTAAATATTTGTGATGATTTAGGCTACTTCTACACAATGTTATAGAACAGATAAAACTTTGCTATCTCCCACTTTTTCTTTTGCTTCATTTCTACTCTCTTTCAAGCATATATCCTATGTTCATTCTTTCCCCTCAAAACTTAGTTACCCGGTTTCTTTTTCCTTAGGCTCATGTTCTCATCCATTCTTCCATGCAACTTATAGTATCTACTAACCACCATGTATTGTCATATTTTGTGGAGGAAACACATAGATGAATTCTTGTCCTCAAGAACCTTATAATTTACTAAAGGAATTGCACAAAACCATAGATTTAGAATAGGAAAAGACTTTCAAAATGATCAAAATCTGAGCTTCATCATTTTACAGATTATGAAAAGGTCATGTAGACATCAAATAGCAGGGCTAAGATTTAATCATACATCTTCTGACTTTTTGTTGCATCCATTATACCATGTCTCTTCTCTTGAATAGTTTCATAACATATAAATAATATAGAAAATGCCATATTATGTCCCATGGAAATAAAGATAAGGTCTTGAAGTAGATCTGTGATTTCGTTGTTACAGAGAACTCTTAAATGAGGGAAATCCTTCTACAAATACAAGTCAGAACCTTCTTTGTAAAGTATAGTCTTAGAGCTTTGCTTAAACCATAGATAAGTTATGTGACTTATCCTGAGACCTGTGTTAGAGATAAGACTTGGTCTCATTCTTCCTGGCTCCTTCAAAGTCAGATTTCTAACAACTATGTCATGCATTATGTATATATGACCATATGTGAATTAATATGGGTACCTTTCTCTCCTTTACCTTTGATGTATATAAATCTCCCTTCCTGGATACAACTTGGAAACTTGGGAAGTGCTAGAGCAGTTTTATGATCCTGTATGATTCCTTGGGTTTTCTAGTAGACTGGAGAACCTGAACTCCATGAATATTGTAATGGGGCCATCCACTTCTCATCTGCCCATCTTCTTTCTGGCTTCAAATATAAAGATAACTTTCCCAGTTGTGTGGAAGGGTATGTATGTAGAGTCTTTCCACCCCTCTATCCTCACACAATGTCCTGCCTAGGTAAGCCTATGCTTGGAATGTGATATCTTCCTTTTTTAGGTTCTCCTTTCCTTGATATAGAGCCTTGTGCCAAATCAAAAGGCACTTGAATGGGAGAAACTCCTGCAAAAAAGATTGCAGTACTGTGATTTCTGTGGTGACAGTAGTGGAAATAGACTGACAGCAAGGAAAGGTTCTATATCAAGAGGTGAGAGGCCACCAGAAAATAAATCCCACTTAGCATTTGACTCTATTATGCTCAGTCAAAATGGTATGTAAAATAGCTAATTAGAAGCCCTGCAAAAATTATTTCTCCCTCCAAATAGACTTGAATATTAACTTCCCTTCTGAATATTTGTCTTTGGGCAAGCTACCCCAGTGATGGTTCTGAATCCTTAAAAGCCTCAGGAGATGAAGAAGAAAGACATAATTTTCTGTAATAATTTAGGTGCCTATATATGCCTAGGCATTATGCTAGATGCTGGTGATTCAAAGACAAAAATAAAGACTACCTCTTCTCTTGCTTTGTAGCTTCTTCTTTCTGTATCTTTCTATGCCCTCCCTCCCCAAATGTAGTAGCTGTCATTGCTTTCCTCCTTTTTGCCAATTCTGAAGTTAAGCCACATGTCCAGAAAGTGACACTTGCCCCTGGCTACCCCCAAACACTTTTCTGTAGTCATACAACTAGTTCTTTGTTTCTTGAATAAATGGTGTAGCTAATCCTGACAGAATCTATGACCTGACCTAGGGAGCTTCTTTGCTGTGTGCTACGATGTCCCTACCTCTCCTTGGTGTATGTCAAGTTTACAGTGATACTGCCCCTCCACCTCTTCTTTCATGTGTTTACAGAGAATTTTTCCTATTGGTATAGTTTGATTAGTATTCTCAGAGGAGGGAACAGAGAGAGTCTTCTGGATCCTGTCCAATCTACCATAAACATCTTGGTAGAGTCCACTGGGGCTTCTTGGAGACAAGGAGAGAGAGCACAGAAAGTACCCTTTGCCCTTACTAAAATTCTTTAGATACTGCTCTCAATTAAGCCAAGCAATAGATTAAAAGAAAGGAAATTCATTCTGATGAAAAACACAGCACCTTCTCAGCAGAACGAGTACCTAATTCTGGGCATGGTACCAGACTAGTATTAGGGCATTCTACAAAAAGCTTTTGATAGCATTCACAAATCCTCTGTGTCACAAGCCCTATGGTCCTGACCTCTATTCTTCAAATATTGGGAAGCAGGAAAAAGGAAGAGTATGTAAGAACAGCAGTTCTCTGGAGCTGTGTAAATAGGGGCAATGGCAGTAATGACCAACCTGTCTTAGTACACATGCCTTATTGCCAACCTTTGCTCTATTACCCAGTCAATCTCCTCTGTTCCTAGCTAAAGCTTGCATCCTAGTTTCATAAGATTGGATCTGAAAGGGAGCTTGGAGATAATTTACTCTAATTCTTCTTGATCTATATCTATGAGACTTAGATTGATTGAGTCAAGACCACACATGTAGTAAGCTAGAATTTGAACCTAGGTCACCTACCTCATAGAATATAAGGTCCTGGAAAGGAAGGACTATTTCATTTTTATCTTTACATCTTTAGCACTTAACACAGTTGTTGTACCACAGTGAGTACTTAATAAATGCTTGTGGATGATTTATTGCCTCCCCTGTACCACAGAGCTTCCATGAAACTTTTGTACACAAAACAGGCTTTCTCCCCCCTTTCAATAAAGGAACACCTGACTGTGTAAAAAGGAAAGCCAAGAAACTTCATGATTAGCTCATTTCGAGAAAAAAATAATGATAAGAAATGAGTCAATATTATGGCACATTGCTTGCATGAATACTTCTATAGAATTAACAATGTGGTAAGAGAGAGCCAACAGGTGCTCAGAGGAGACAATACCTTTTGTGCCCAAGAGCTGGTTCAGAACACTATGACCAGATGACTTATAGCTAAAACGTTAGTTAAATGCTGGCTCTGGGGAGCAGTTAGATAGTATAGGCACCAACCTTGGAGTCAGGAGGATCTAAGTTCAAATCCACTTAACACTTACTATCTGTGTGACCCTGGATAAGTCACTTAACTGCAATTGCCTTGTAATAAATGAATGAATGAATGAACAAATAAATAAATAAATAAATGCTGGCTCTATCACTTACTACCTGTGTGTCCTTGAGCTGAGCACGTTATCATCCTGGCTCTCAGTTTCCTCAGTCATAGAATAAAGACATTGGCCCCTAAGATTCCTTCAAGTTCCATATCAATGATCCTATGATTGATTTTTCTCAAGTGGCTGGCAGAACAATATCATATACAGTAGATTTTCATGATGGTATGGTGGAGTTTGCTCATTCATACATTAGTGATGTTATTTATGGATTAGGGCACTGTTATGTGGGAGTATATCTGAGTCATATATATTGGTGAGGACATTGTGTTAAATGGAACATCTTGCTATTGGGATGACTTTTTTGAAGGAAAAAAATTCTCTTTTAAATTGCTCGTCTCTTATTGGGTTGAAATATAACTCCAGTGAAGGATTGCACTGCTCAATTAGAAATAAAGAAATAGACTAGTTTTTCTAATTGGGTGAAGATCTGAATCAATATGAAAATAACCAAATGGCAATTATAAAGAAGAATAAGCAATTATTAGTTCATAGACACTTTAAAAGAATGTCCCAGATCCTATTAAAATATTTTAAGTATTTATTTCTCCATATTATCATCTGTGAATTGAAAAAGTTTTATCTACTGTCTGAGTGGTTTTGTCTAAGGACTTATTCTTCCTCTTCCTCATTCTTCTTCACCCTCCCAAAAAAGGGGGGCAAAAAAGACAAAGTAGGAAATTTAATGCCAAAAATGTCCTACTTTTGTTTAGACACATTAAGGTAGTAGAAGAATTATGCAAAAGTGATATAAAGGAAGTAATCAAAGAAGCACAGACATCTAGGTGGCACAATGGATAGAGCACTGTACTTGGAATCAGAAAGACTCAACCTCATGAATTCAAATCTCATCTCAAATATTTACTAACTATGTGATCCTAGACAAGTCACTTGATCCTGTTTGTCTCAGTTCTTCATCTATAAAATGTGCTGGACAAAGAAGTGACAAACCACATCTTTGCCAAGAAAACCCCAGATAGAGTCACAAAGATTCAGACATGATTGAAATGACTCAATAGCAACAAATCAAAGAAGCATATGATTAAAAAAGAAGATGGTGAATCATTTATGTTATATAAGCAAGGAATGGACATGTCACATGTCCACTTGAAAGCATAGAGATGTCAAGAGAAGGTGAGGAAAGCTTTTGCCAAGAAGGAAAGAGAAGGAAGAGGAAATCTTCTGGTGAGAGATTATGGGAGATGATTGACAAAAGTCACACAGGATGATCAGCCTTAGGAAAATTACCATATGTATCATTAGCTGGAATTCTCATATTGATGAGATCAGAGATCCATTAGAGTAAGATATCTAAACTGATTTGACTGGGAATGTGTATATGGGTATGTGCCTTTGTTTAGGGTTCTATCTTTGCCACTTCACTGGCTAGATACTAGAACCAGTTTAAACCAGCAAAGTGAAGTTAAATGGCTCTCGAAAATGGATAGCTATTAGGGCTGAAGGTAGCAATTTCTTTAAGTTCAAAGGTTCTGAGCTGCTAAACCTGCTTGGGTGTCCCTACTAAGTCTTCTACCAATATGGAGAGGCTGCAGAAGTGGAGAGCCTAAGGAGTGTGCCCGAGGAGAACAACCTGACTCAGATCAGAAAAACAAAGCACATTAAAGCTTCTCTGTTGATCACTTTGGGGATCAGACCTGTGAATGGCCTCTGTACCTCTAGCCTGATAAAGACAGAGGAACAGAGTCTCACCCAAAATGCAAATAAACTAAAAGCATCTTTGAGTTAATTTGTCAAGTCTCACAAAGTATTCAAACTCCCTGAAAAGACTGATGACATAACCCTTTCTACCTGGATAGAGTCATAAAAATTTATTTCTCTTTTATTTTTGCAAAGATGAGCATGAAGTCAACTTGACTATTTGAATATTTGTATCCTTGAGTTCTTATAAATGGTTTGTGGTAGGGAAAATAAATAAGGAAGCTTAGGGTGAGATAGGAAAGAGGAAGTACCAGGAATCTTTGTCCGGAGGAGAGAGAACAAAGGCATTGAAACAAAGAGGAATTTGATGGCCCATATGTGAGTTGCCTCGGTTATTTGGTGGAATCTTAGTGTGCCTAGTGGTGCCATAAGGTATAGGATATATACTATAAGATGTTGTCTTTTTAATACTCAGCAAACAGAGCAGGACAATTTGGCATTCACTGTGGAGCTTTGTCTTTAAGAACTGGAAAATGTGTGTATTTCTGCCAGTGTATGTGTGTGTGTGTGTGTGTGTGTGTTTTTTCCCCATTTCGTACCTCATTTGCAACCTGCAGGAGCAATTTCCCTAAATTAGCACCTACTGTTAATTGGCAGGAAGTAAAGAAGAAATAGAAATACAGGTTCATTATTCTATGCTTTGGAAAAAAAAAAAAAAGCTTTTCTTTCAAAAGGGAATCCATGAACAGAAACGTTTAATATCTGTGTGGAATTGACTCTATGAGGATCTCTAAAGATTTTGTAAATAGAATTCTCTTAGTCTGAGCATTAGCCTTTCTGTTATCTTCTGGAATGCTCACCCATTCAGGGGAAAAGACCAGATAGGGCCAACTGAATGGTAAAGAATGGCAATTTAATTTATTTTGCTATTTATTTCTTTTCCTAGGCATAACTGACAGTAATAATTCCTTACATTTTGTACACAGCTTCATATATTGCAAAATGTTTTCTATCTATGATCTCATTTCATCCTTTACACAACTCTGTAAGGTAACAATTATAATAATAACTTATATTTATCTATATAAATTTTAAAATGTGCAAAGTACCTTACATAAATTATTTCAAATGAACTTTGCAATAATTGCTTGAAGTTGTTTACACAGTGCTTCCTCCTCTAGGACTTACAAGATCATTGATTTAATGCTAATGGGGACTTCAGAGTTTATCTAGCCTAAATCCCTCTTTTTACAGTGATGCCCAGAGAAGTCATACAATTAATTCAAGGTCATGTAGTAACAGAATTGGGATTTGAACTCAGATCTTGGGACTCAAATATAAAACCTTTTCCATTAAACTATGCTACTTCTCTCTGTTTTGATAATGTATAGTTCAGATTTGTATAAAAAAACCAGATTTTTTTTTTTTATAGAACCAGAAGAGATCTTATTAAAAAAAAAACAAAACATAATGTCAATGAGATCTCAGAGGCCATCTAATCCTTCTTACTTCAGAAGAAGAATCTCCTCTTCAATTTTCCAAAGAAATGATCATCTATGGAACTTATCAATGTCCAAAGAATTAAATGGCCATTTGTGTGTCTCAGCAATAGGATTACAAAAGACATGTACATAGGAAAACTTTTTGGTACTGGTTGATCTTGATATTGGCAGGAAACACTTCAATTCCATTCCTGTTCTTTTCTCTCTGTCTCACCCAACATCCTTATTATTTACATTTTATTGGATAGAAAAGCTAAGACATTTAAAGGACTGTCTACATAAGTAGCTTCAGGAATCAGTTGAAGAAATGAAAAAAATAAGGAAATTTTATGAAATAAGTAGATAACTTAATATAGGTGTGATTTTAGTTTCAAGAACATCTCCCATTGATGCTGATTGTAACACACCTATGCCTGCATATCTTATGTGATTCTAATCTATGTTCTTTCAAAAGTTCACTGTAAGGAGCCCACCCAAAGTGTAGGAGACCTTTCTTGCTTTTGCGATTAGCCAAAATACGTGGCTAATGGTTATCCAAGGCTTCAGGTCAAAGTTCATATCTACTGGAGCGCACACCTCTAATGGAGAAAAGTTAATCTGATACCTCTTGTCCAAATTCTGCTCTCTAGGGATTATTGAACCTTAGGAGAAGTCAATAAGAATCCACTGTTTTTCTCTGAATGAAATTTAGCCCTCAAAAAGGATCTCCCTTTCTCCATTTCCATAAAATGGAAAACAGACAATGTACTGCAAAGATACTCAAATTCCTCCCTAAATATTCAACTGATAATCTGCTAAATTAAGTCCTTTTTTCATTGAAAATTCACTGGAGTGAAGGAAAGCAACTGCAGATTGTCCAATTTCATGTGCATACCAAAGACCTTAATTATGAACAGTTCAGTGCTGTGTTGGCAAAGAGAGAATCCTGAATCCTTCTAATAGGCAAGAGTACAGGCATCCGGAGCTGATCATTGTCAACAATGCAGCAGGAAGAGTTCCCTGCCTCCTCCCCATTGTCGAGGCTCATTATTAAATTACATGATTTTCATTTTTTCCATCCCTAACCTTACCACTTTAAACGCTCCATCCTTTGCAATCAAATGTGATTCTTGAGCTTCATTTAGGAGTAACAATAGCAGTTTTGTGGAATGGAAAAAGAAAAGGAAGAAAATATAGAGGAGAGATCTAATTTACTCGAACACATCTTAAGAAACTGGAAGAAGATAAATCTGTCCTCAGAAATACATGTTATGGCACAGAATCTAGTGTGGGCTCATAGGGTTATTGTGTTTACAGACACATTTCTGGGAAAAGGGATATTTATTGGAAAGAGTGAGCATGAATTGGAGGCCATGTCTACAGGGAAACACTGACCAGTGAATTCCTGTCAACAAGATGTTTTGATGGGGAGGACCCATCTATAAGATAGCAATATAAAATATTTTCTACTACAAAAATGCTGAGAAAATTACAGTTGGATGTTGATTTCTCCCTGGCTTCTGGTTAAGTTCTTGAGTCTAGAGGCATTTAAGATTAAATAATGAAAGGTACTCAGGTTTAAACAAAATAATCAGTTTTCTTTGTAAAGTCAAACTTGCCACTTAAGAGTAATACAGATATGGGATGTAAAGCCACTTATTTAGAGTCATACAACTGATAAATCTCTAAGAGGTCTATTTTATTCTAATTTCAGCATTGTATCCTCTGGACCACCTAGTTACCCATCAAGGAATGATAGATGAATTCTAGTACATAAGATCCTCAGTTTAGAACTAAAAGGGAGACCATCCAGTCTAACCTCCTCATTTATAGATGGAGAAATAAGGGAAAAAAAGAGATGTTAGGTCACTTGTCTTAGATTTTTCTAACCCTTAACCCAGAGCTCTATTCTTTCCTTTGTTAATTGTCTCACTGTTTCAAATGTCCAGATTCTCTATATTTAACACACACACACACACACACACACACGTGTTGGACTTTAAAAAAACACTATTAATTTTTTCTCTCCTGGTTATTTCTGGATTTTTGTTTAAACATTAAAATTCTAAGATACTTGTGATTTGAGCAGTAAAAGGGAACTCCCAGTGAGAAAATTCCCTCTACCAAAACAAATCTGCAGCTGCTCCACAGCTTGGGGAGTTGTCTAAGACACTGAATGGCGAAGTAACTTTGCCAGGATCACATAGTTAATATGGTGTTTGTGAGCAGAGGTTAATTTTCAACACATTACCCTGAGCTCTAATTATTGAAAGATGCAGGTGTAAAGGTAGAGGAACTGTTTCTAGTGCAAAATCCAAGCTTTTTTTTTTTTTTTTTTTAAACTTCCTTAAGAAATTAGAGATGCTTATGGACACTAAACATTAGAATATTAAAAATGACAGGAGACTCACAAGATAGTCAAAAGATACACAATGCTTAAAAGCAGGTTTGCAACTCATTACTAATGAGGACTTTCTAGTATTGTGGTGTAAGAGACATCATCAAGTACATAGATTAACTGGAAAAGGAATTGGGCCAGTCATGTGGTGAAAGCCAAGAATAACAGAACAGCCTGGATATTATTGCGTTGGTGTCCATGAAATATTAAAAGAACAAGAGGAAGGTCTCTGGTGCATTGGGTAAATCATTTTATACAGAAGATTTATGGAAGAGCATAGATCGGAAGTGGGCAGAATAAGTCTGAATAGAGTACCTTGTACACTGATGGAAAAAAAGTCCATATCATTTGGGCAGGCAAGCAAGTAAGTAAGCATTTATTAAGCACTTGTTATATGCTAGGCTTTATGGGAAGTGCCAATGTTACAAAGACAAAAGCAAAGAAGTAAGGTTACTTACTAACATTATCAATGAGCTAATAATTCTTTGAAGTATTAAAGAATCATTAAACTGACAAGTATTTATTGCTACTATGTTAGGCACAGTGTTGGGCACTGGGATACACAAACAAAAATGAAACAATCTCTAATTGGCTGTTTTAAACTCAGGGCAAGAGTATCCTTATCTTTGCTCCCATACACACTAACAAGTTGGGTCCTTAGAACTTGAGGCTGGCTGTTTCTCCCCCTCAGTGTTCTAGGAATAACCCTAAGGAGTTATGGGTTCTTTTTTTAATGCTATTGGTTCAATCCCTCTATTCTCATCGTGTTCACTCTAATATTAGTCAGCCAGTTGCCTCTGTAGTATTATATGACTGGTATAAGTTCATATCTCCTCAATAATGATTAACATTCTACTATCATTTTTTAGACACTTAACATCAATTATCTTTTTTCAAAGGTATATATACTAAGAAGATAAAGTAAGAACAGTGATACAAAAAGATGTTCTCCCAAACCCAAGGAAATATTTTTTCCTATATTACCTAGAAGCCTGGGGAAAATGGACTCAAACTTAAAAGAGATGACTACATAGCATTTGCTCCTACTAAGTTCACTTCCCAGTGGCATAACTAATGGAATAATTGGCTCTTTCTTTTAACCCACTGTTATCCTGGATCAAGCAAGTCACTCTTTAAGGCTCAAAAAAAACCTCATATAGCTCAGCTACAAATATATTTTGACATAAACTCTAGATCCTTGACTTCTGGTGCTCTCCTGATCTTTAAAAGGTCACAAACATACAGTCTTGTCTGTTCTGTGTCCAGCATTCCTTCACCTTACTCAGGGAAAGGTAGATAGAACAGGGGCAGAACAATAGGCCATACTTGGGAAGAGATATAATAGTTTGAGGTTTCTTCTCATTCACATGTTTACATTTTGTCTTTCTTTGATCACTACTGGATAAAGTAGACTAAGTCACCCCTGTGTGTGCACTCTCAGTTCTAGCTTAGTAGTCAATCAAGAGATGCAATATGTGGACTGGCATAGAATGCCTACATATTCTCCAATATGGAGGATTAATTACATCAGGCTGACTACACAACTCATGAGAGCAGTGTTCCTATTGGTCAGTCCCTCATTATATTCTCCCTCTGTTTCCACAACCATAACATCTGACATTTCTATGTTTTCCAGCTTATAAAGCACTTTTTGCTTATGTCATTAGAAATTAAATACTATGGTGAGCCAGGTAGATCTGGTATTATTATACCCATTACAGAGATGAAGTTCAGTGAAGTTGTGACTTGTATAAAGTCCTATAACTACTAAATGAAAGAAGCAGAACTTGAAATTGTCTTACAAGTCCCAATGTTCTTCCATCAGACTACATTGCCTCTTACAAGTCTTGCTGAAGTAGCATCAATAGAAGAGTTCTGTGTACTTACTTACCTTTCCTGGCCTTTCTTATGAGCTCTTCCATGTTTCTTTCTCTATTTGCCTTGCAGAATTGTCAACGACATACAGCTATTTCCTTTTTAATTTGTGTAGTTGCACACAATTTTTTTAAAAAAATACTTTTTCCAATGAAGCAGCACATCACAATTTTTTGTTTTATATAATAAATGTTCTTGCTGCTTATTAACCTTCAGAATAGGTAGCCCCTGCCGTTAGGGCTTATGGTCTGTAAGAGACAACATAAAAACAAGACATATTCTCCCCCATGCACATTTGAAATGAAATGTAACAGAAGGAAATAAAATAAAATAAATACTTTAAATGGTTTATGTTGGAAAATGGTATATGGGCAATAGCAGTACGTCAATGGGCTTTGGGCAGAGACTTGGATAATGAAGGTTAAATGAGGGAATGGTACCAAAAAAAAAATTGCTGTCCATAAAAATAAATCTCAGGTATGAGTCTGAATGAAATGAACGAGCTTGTAGAAGCTTGGAGCAGCCAGGGTGACCTCAGTCTCAGATTGGTAATAGTCAGACTTGCTGGAACCACACATTTCCATCTTAGCAGGGTCCACTTAGTTTTCTATTGAAGATACATTGAATTTCTGAGCCCTTGGTGCGGCTGGGTGTCTCTTCAACTACGCCACTAAAAAATGAAACAACATTTTCCCTAGCATTTTCTTTCTACTAGGCCTGGCCCACTTATCTCATGGCATCCATGTTCTTGGGAAAGATATTCTTTCTAGGTGAATGTGGGTACACTATTATCCACCCTGAAAGCCAGCCCTGAGTAACAAGAGGCAATAGTAGGTGCTTGTGGTTCATTGTGGTGGGAGGACTTTATCAGTGAAGGGTCACTTTTCACTCAAACTGGCCTTCTATCTAGTTAAATAAGTATGTTTTGAAGATGGACAGAACATTCCTCTCTGCCCAGAAATAGCTCACCTTTGGTCAAAGTGACAGAAATTTCATCTTCAAAAATGAATCATCATAATCAATTTGATAACAATTCAACAAATGTTTTTAAATGTGCCTACTATGTGTCAGGCACTGTATTAAGCACTCAAGGAAGAAGAGATCAAAACTAAACAAACAAGGTCTAGCTCAAAGAACTTGCATTTCTACTAAAATGAGAGGTAGATAATTATAATTGCACACCAGCACTTTTTAATTTTAATTTTAGTATTTAATTTTTTTAAAAATTACCTTAACCTGGTCTCTAGAGGTAGATTTCAGAGGGGGTACATTGGGTTATACATTTGGATGGGGGGGGGGAGGATGCTATTTTTATTTTCACTGATTTTAAATTGAAATTTAGCATTTCCCTCAATTGTTTAAAAACATGATTTTCAGAAGGGGTTCTGTCTATAAGCATCACCAAACTGCTTAATGGGTCCAGGACAACACAATAATAACCTTTGCATTCACACAACAGGGAAATAAAAGGTGAGTTGAGGAAAAAAAGAGAATTTTCAGATGATGGGAAAGGAGAGGGCCAGTAAGAGGAAGGATCATTTATCCAAGCTGAGTCTAGAAGGAAGGTTAAGATTCTGAAAGGCAAAAATGAGAAGGGACCACATTCCTGGCATGGAAGTCTGTGGGAAAAACAAACCAAAAAACCCAAAAAAAACAAAGATGCTGGAGGTAGAATGTTGAATCTGTGAAAGAGCTGGCTATCCATTTTGACTGGAACATAGAATGTCTACAGAAAAGTAATATAGAATGAGACTGGAAAGGTAGTCTGGGAGCAAAATGGGGAGAATCTTAAATACCAAATTGGGGAATTTATATTTGATCCTAGAATCAATAGAGAGTAAAAGAAATTTTTTAGCTGGGAAATGATATGGGCAAATCTATGCTTAAATAATATTTTGGCAGCTTCATGGAGGAGGAATTAGAGAAGAGCTAATCTAGAAACAATGAGGTATATAAAGGCCTGAAGCAGGATGTTGGCTCAATGAGCAGAGATAGGAGAAAAACACAGAAGATGTTGGAGAGGTAGAATTGATAGCTTTACCAATTAATATCATATTTGGGGCTGAGGGAGAAGGAAGAAAGAGAACCTGAATGACTAGGAAGGATGGCAGTAAAACCTTACCAAAGACAGGGAAATTTATGACCCACTATCAAAATGCAAACAAATGTAGTGAGGTTGCAATTTAAACTCTTATGTCAAAGGGAAAATTCCTTTAAAGATTAGTTCTAGTTTGGCAGCTAACAGAAGGCAAAAGTTAAAAAAACAAAACAAAACAAACACAAAAATACCCCCCAAACATGGGATATCTAGATAATGGAGTAGATGGAGCAATGGACCTGGAGTAAGGTCTGAGTCCTGGCCTTAAACACTTTCAAACTGTGGGACTCTGGGTAAGTCACTTAAGTCTGATCGCCTCAAAAAAAAAAAAAAGCAGAAATTGATAGGAGAAAGTATATCTCCAGAATTGAAGGTTGCTTAAATTTTTGAAATTAGGCAGCATATTTGTTGAAATAAGATCCTCTGACACCATGGAAGTCTCAAGTACCTATTAAATTCAGAAATGTTTTTCAAAAACCAATTTGATCTACTTCCTAGTCTGGTCAAAGATTGGTACTAATCTTGAAGGTCCCACAGAGCTTTTCAATGGGCTTTTCCTCAGTTTGATTTTTTCCTTTCTCTCAAGCCATGAACCTTTACCATCACTTGTCAAGAGAAGCTAATTCACTGGAAAAGGGCTAGGAATGTTTAAAGGGAGATTCCCTTTGTTTTCTTAGGCCAGGTTTTTTTTTTTTTTTTTAACTAAGTTAAAAAAAATTTAAGAACAAAAAACAAATTTTTTCTTACCCCTTCTCTCTTCAGGGGAGAAAAAAAAAAAGAAAAGCAAAATCTTTGAGACACATATGCACATTAAGCAAAATGAATTCAAGTCAGAAGTTCTTATGCTTTATGTTTTTAGATCCCTTTGGCAGTCTGGTGGTTTACAGACTGCTTCTAATTAGAATTTTTTAACTAATTGAAAAAAATGTTTAATTTCAGATAGATGTTAGTAAAAATAAAGATGTAAGGTTTTTTTTTTTTTTCCATCAATATTTATAAATCCTCTGAACTCTATCTATGAACCCAAGCTATTTAAGAATCCTTCATCCTATGCCTCTTGTTTTTGCAACCATGTCCATTGAACCTGCCAGGATTGGGACAAACAAAGGATTTTGGGAATGAAGGAAGAGCTCTTCCCTCATCTTTTCCTTGTATTCTATAGGTATATACAGTGTAAAGGAGGAAGATAGTTTTGAAAATAATGTAATATAAATAAATTTTCCCAGAAGCCATATTTAATGAAATGATAACGAGAAACCAAATTAATTATCTTGCTAGTCAGATAGTATCTGAATATTATGTAGAAGAGTTTAAAAAGATAATCCTCTTATCAGAGAGTACATAGAACCTGGATTTTTCTTGGTAGAAAACCAATGGGTTCCTAACTGCATTTCTATTGGCCTTGATGATTAGTTGACTATTTTAGCAGTTCATTGTCTCAGCTCTTAGTCAGACCTCCCCCTAAATGGAAGTCACTATGTCATAACTGCATAAAATATTCATCGAGATAGTGCCTTTAATGGACTTGCTTGGAATTAAGTCAAGCATATTGAGTAGAGCACAGAACTGAGGACTACTAGGGCATTATCTCAACAAACCTTATGAGCTAAAGAGGTATCATCTACTGATCTTTTATCTAGAAGACATAGTCCTGTACCCAAATAAAGGTCAGGGAAAGGATGCTGCTACCTAAGAGTCACATAGGTCTATTCAGAGCTGAACCCTTTCCCTTTAAAATATAACTCAGGGTTTTTAAACATTTTAACTTCTAAAATATAGTACAACTCCTTTAAGTTTTTGGAAACAACACTAACATCCTATTTCTAGATCATTTGCTTTGTGGAGCTACCAATGTTTCTAGAAATAATAATACCTTTCATTTACATAATGCTAAAAACTAATACAGTGGAAAAAACATTATGGTTCAATTCAATTCAGTAAATATTTATTAATTGCCTACTATGTACCAGGCACTGTGCTAAGGGTTGGTGATAAATAAAAAATAAATAAATAGAATTAAACAATAAAAAAAATAAGAACATTTCCTATCCTTAAGGAGCTTACAACAAAAGGAAATTGAAAGAAGCAAGAAGGAGGGACCACCAAGTGCTACTCAACTCTGAGGAATGATGTTTCATGAAAATCAGCTACAGCTGTTGATAAGAAATGGAGAGCTACCAGCAAGTTCTGAGTCCTCTATAAAAGAAGACTTTGGGAATGTTTACTCCAGCCCTCCAATCAGAGAGGAGAGGTAACTAAGGGAGTTAAGGAGGTGTTGAATATCAAAAATGGAAGGAGTCTGCATGATGTTGAGGTTTTAGGCGATCAGTTTATCCTGGAGGAAGTATGATCCTGGAGTTCAATGAAAAAAAAATCCATTCAAAGTTGCTGGTAGAAAATGGACTGTGGTTCTGCCACTTAGAACCTCTGAGACTTTGGGCAAAGTTGCTTTCATGACTTGAAGTTCCCTATCTGTCATTTGGACTTGCAAGGTTCCTTTCAGATCTAAATCTGTTATCCTACTCCAAATATTTCTTGATGAGCTTTTACACATGTTGATTTTCACACACACAACCCTCTAAGGTAGGGTAGGGAAGGTATTATAGTCCCCATATTACAGATGAAAAAAAGAAGGAACAGAGATGATAATTGTCTAAAGTCACTCAGCCTCATTAGTGTTGGTCTCTTGACTCTGAGTTAAGGAGTAATTTTGATAGAAGTTTACCAATGGCATTTTCAATTTTACATAGGATCTTGTTACATTCACATTATGCTATGTCTTGATAATAGCAGGCAGATATCTTTTCTGTCTAGAATGTGTTTTTCCTGTCCTTTTCATGCCCTTTCTATTATTCCCTCCATCTTTGGAGAGCTTTGAATAGTTGCTTTAAAAAAGGTAGCAGGATTCTCTCTGCCCCAATCTTAATACATGGATGAGGTCAGTTTACCCCCTGCCCTTTCTTTTCATTTCATGCAGCATGGTACTAGGGTCAAAGGATAGGAGTTCAAATCCTGCCTCTGATATTGGTTATGTATCATTGGGGAAGTTATTTATCATTTTTCTGGATCTCCCTTTTTTCCTCATGTATAAAATAAGGGGGTTGAGTTAGGTGGTCTCTGGATCTTTTATCCATCTTCTTTCATTCCTGCTGAGGGCTATCTATCTATTGTAGACACACATCCCTGCTGTATGTTACTGGGGACATTACATTACTTTTCTCCATATTCTAATGGGGGAAATGCTATATATTTTTTAAAGGAAAGAGAATGATTCTCCTTCCCTAGAATGGTATGGAAGAAATTTACCTATTAGCTTTCTTGGCCTTTTGTCCTCTGAGGCTGGGTGTGGCTGGGATTTTATTTTCACAATTATTCCACTGAAGTAACAAGCAATTATTGAAAAATCTCTAGGATAATGCTGAAGCGGTTTTATGGGTCGGGGCTCAGTGAAACTGTGGAGATGTAATGACCACCTGGGAATGGACCCTGTGCTGCCTGGCAGAGGATGTTACTGTTTCCTTGGTGCCTAAGTCCTTAGAGGGACTGTATACTCATCAAGATACTGATTAATCAGGGTATTGCCAGGGGCGCTCTCTCTAGCCCTGCAAACAAGGATTTTTTTTCTCTTAAAATAAAATCTATCAAGATTTAATCACACTGCTTAATCTCTAGGTCCCAACCTTGAACATTTGCATGTGCATTTTCCTTTGTCTCCCAGCCCAGGGGGCAGAACCTCCATGGAAGCTGTGATCCCTTTAGGGTTTTATTTGAGTGGAAGAGCCAAAGATTCCTCTTCTGGAGGAATTGCCCTGAAATTTAGGATGTCAGCTGCAGGAAAAGGGGGAGGTACTTTTGTTGGGGAGGGAAGAATCGATGTGCAAATGTTATATTCTGGATTTGGAAGAAAGCAGCATCAGAGCCCAGATCTGGTCCATCAGTGAGAATGAGGCTATCCCACTCAGCCAAAGGAACATCTTTTCTTCTAGGATCCCTTTTGGGCCCTTCTCCAGGGAGTGCGCATTGGCGTATGTGCTGCTCTAAGTCTATTATCCTGCCTAGAAAGCAGATGGCCCCTTCCTTTTGTCCCCTTTCCCATCTGCATTCCTAACCGGACTCTGCAACCAAATTTATGCCAGCAAGGACAGGGTGGATGGATGTAGCTGACTGTGTAATTGAGAAACAACACGGACACTTATGGCCTCGGTATTAATTAATGGAATTTGATGTTTATTGCTGTCATGTCAACTAATCATTCCTTGCACAAAATTAATTAAATCTTCAGTGGGGGCTGGGAGGCTCTCTAAACAAAGCCCAAGCTGGTTAGTGGGCCTTTTGGGATCAGGGGCTGGAGCTAGACCTTTGCCTTTAGAATGAGTCACATCCAGGACCATAGAGTTATACTAGAGTTTAGTGATTGGAGAGAAATGTGAAGAAATACTTTTCATTATGGTATCTTGCCTCCCTAGTTTGTCTTTACTTTCTTTTTCTAATGATTTACCACCCTTCCTCTGCAATTCTGGGATTGGTTCTACTAATATGAGATGTGGGGTGGGCTATACATTAAGCATTTATCATGAAAAACTCTCCCTGGGAGATCTATTTAGGATAAGGTGAACAGATGGCCTATATTAGGCAGGACAGGCCTTGATTTAAACTTCCTGTCTGTCCTGAAATGTTCCCCCTCCCCCCTACTATGTCCCACATTGCCACATTTTATCCTTTATTTATTGAACCCATGTCCTTTTTCTGTCTCTGTCTGTCTTTCTGTCTATGTCTATGTCTTTCAGTCTCTGATTCTGTCTCTCTCCTACCCCCTCCATCCCGTTTCCTTCTCTTTTTTCAATCAATCATGTACAAATAAGAAATTTCATCTTTATTTATAAACCACAGGTCCCATATTTCTAATTTATAGGAGATTTTATAGTTTGCTTTATTTTCTTGTCATGATTAGTTCTCTGTCTGGATCCACTGATACCTTATTTCTAATTCCCTAACCCCATTGGTTTCCTCCTCATAGATCAACTTATCAAACTCTTTATTTGTGTCCTTTCTTTTCATATATAAAATCTGGTAATCTAGCAGGGATAACCTATAAACTTTATGGAAAGTAACATTCTGATTAGAATGTCAGTCTCTACACAACCCCAACAACTGGTGGTCAATCCAGTTAAACAGATCAGCCAAACTGCCTGCTTGGTGTCAATGAATTAATTGAAACAAACAATCTGTAAGAAAATCTCTTTGGAATATAAGTTAGGAAATAGTTTCTTCATTTTGAACATAGCAGACAGGATAATACAATGAATGTTGCAATTGTCATTATTATTCAGTACCCAAATGTTTAGATGGATCTGTGATTGCATCAATGTTTGTGTTCCCTTTAAAAGCACAAATCATAGCCTATTCACATGTGGCTATCTATAAGTCCTTCCCATTCCTCCTATTGATTTGCCACGGAAGGTCCATTCATTGTGCTAGGAACCTTCCACATCAAGGATACCAGAGGAACAAATAAACCTTCCATTTGTTTTGCCACCTTTGAACCAAATGTGCCTGGGCCATTTTTTTAGTGATATATTTACCTGTCAACATTTTGATTTGACTCTTTGTATTTCCTTAATTGTTATAGGTTGTAGTCTGCTCACATGCACCATGGACTTTTCTACTATCTTCTATATGATGCTCTTTTGAAAAAAAAATTTAGACATCATAGTATTCTAAGACTTGCAACTACAGGATAACAACTATAGAATATCTGTGATAGGAGATGGGTTTTTGTTTCTGGTAGAAGTTTGGAGTTATTAATGGAGCTTTACAACTTTCCCCAGGCAAGGCTGCTCTCCTTTATTTAATTCTAGTTGTAGATCAGTATTCATTAATATATACATTAGAATTCATACAAGACACAAACATATAATATGTATATAATATGTAACAGCCCTGTGATACTTTTAGTACTTCCATTTCACAGATGAGAATAATGGATCTGTCTGAGAAAAAGTTAAATGACTTGTCTTGAGTCATATAATTTGTATTGTATTTTCCTTGGTATAGTGTCATAATTGATCAGGCTAATCTTTCCATAATATAGCTATTCAATGCCAGGGCTAGATGCTTCAAACTTGTTCTATTTACAACTGGAATCTATTCTATTAGATACTTGAAGGTGGGATGAAGAAATCTCCTCCTTTTGAAACTGTTAAAAACACTTCAAGAACTGAGTGATTAGATTAATTTTTTAGAGAATATGTGTCTGTAGCAAAGTTTTTAAGACCACCAGGGATGAGACATCCTTCAGTAGGTAATAACTAGCTACTCTACAATTCCATCAAATCAATGAAGAAAAATCTTCATACTTCCTAAAAGAGCAACAAAGTGTGAAACACTTCTTAACACTTCTTTTACAAGCTGTGAATAGGCCATTCCCATTTTCTCTCCATTTTTAATCAATGAATAGGTCACTCAGGTTATGAGCCACTACCAGTTATAAAATGATGGGGTCAAAATATGAAAGAGACAGACACTTTACAAGGTGCAAATTTGACTACTTTAACAACTCTTTGTCTATGTTATCTGCCTCTTGCATCCTTTGATTTCATCAGTGTGGGCTGGGAGAACTGGTCAATCCTTCTGCTATTTATTAATCAAAGAGATAAGGAGTCTAACATTTTGATACATAGGGGAAACATTTTTTTGGAAGGAAACATTTTAAGGATAAGCATTTTGATTTATCATATCAGATCATAGCCCTCACCCTCACCCTACCCCTAAAATAGGTTGATTTATTATATCAGGGTTTTAAACAAACAATAAATTCATCAGAATCTTACATTCTCTGAATCTTTTATTCAATTTATAATGACAAAGATGTGTACTATATAATATCATATATAATATCAATATAATATCAACTGTAAAAACCTTCCTCTTCCTTGCTTATATCTTCATTGAGGATGTCTTTGATATGTGTGCATTTGATTTTCATTAAAAAGACCTGTGTTTCCTTCTTTGTTAAATTAGGGGGTTAATCTAAATTATCTCCTTTCCAACTTTATATATATGAAAAAGAAGCTATTCATTTTTTCTATCTTCTGTATATGTATGTGTGTGCATGTGTCTGAACATACATATGAAAGTGTGTAGGGATAGTACCATTATTTTGAAGGATTTTTCTGTAGTTATGTCCCTCTTTTTAAGATACTCTATTAATTGATTCTTCAACATTCTCAAATTTTTGTCACCTTTACCACAGATTTCCTTTATGTACATATGATTCAATATAGTTGCTTTCCCTGTCCTTATTCTCTTTAAAGCCATTTCTACCTTCTCTTTAGACACAATTATAACTATGTGGTTATGCTTTCTCTGTTGTCCTTGTTGTTGAATAAAACTGGGGATAAAAACCTTTGCAAATCTTTTCCATTTTTTTGTTTGTCATATTACTTCTTTTTTTAATCAAATGTCTTTGGGCTGACTTTAAATGGATTTCTTTCTAATCTAAATGAATCCCACCTCCCTTCCCCCCATTAATCTTATTTTCCACTGTTTTTCTGTTTTACATGATATCATTAGTAATCATTTTCTATCACCTTTCTTTGTAAGATTTTATAAATAAGTTTATATTCTAAATTAGTACTTGTAATATTCTCTCTAAAATATAATATTCTCTATTGAGATTTTCCTGGGGTCTCTGGAGGTAGGTAGCCTTCGTTTCAGTTCAGTAATCAACACAAATGCAGCCAGGGGTTAGAGTCCAAATCCTTTATTGTCTCCTTCAAAGTCTTATCTCCTTCACTTGGGGGTCAGCTAGTTATCTGGAGGTCTTCTGGATGGGATCCTGGTTTCAGTGGAGAAGCGAAGGAGGAGAGCCTGCCACCACTATCTTCCCTAGTTCTGATTCTGGATGAGTTTGTCTGAACTTATATGCTCTCTTATCAAAGGTGTGAATCTTGTAGAACTGTAGTAAGTTCTAAGTACATGTACTGAACTAGAGAACTGTTAAGCACCATGCTAAATAACCGTTGTCTATCAATTCCACGGACTTAGCACCTTGTAAGAATCCTTTGTTTCAAGTTCAGAGTTCTGGCCCATAACAAGTACTATCTTTAGTTCCTATATCTATTCACTTGGCATGCAGTCACATTGTTATCAACTAAGATAATTTTTAGGATCTTTGATTATCTTTGTTATGGCAATTCATTTTTATGTAAACTTCTACATGAAATGATTATAGTTTGTGTCTATATATCCTGATTTCCATTCATATCTCATTTTCTTTATCAATATTTGTTTGAATAGGTCAAAATTGAATTTCCATTATATGCCACATATTTTTCTTGCTTTCATTCTTTTTTCTGTGTGCTAATTTTGATATTTGCTCTCACAAATTAGTGATATAACTACATAACTAATTGAGAAATGTCTCATATACCAGTAATAAGTTATTTCCCATCTGTAAAAATATAATTAATTTCTTTCTTTTTTTTTTTTGGTGAAGTTATTCAGAGCTCACGATGCCTAGGACCTAAACAATTCTTTTCTTGAAGGAAATACTCAGGATATAAATGTAAGAAAGTGTAGAGGGCTGAAACTATTGGGTTGATGCACTGAGGTCGGGACTGCTGAGCGCTTGAGGCTAACTACTGATTGGACAATACTCTATGGGCATATGCTTGGAATATGGTCCTTTTCACTATTCATACTGGCTCAAATATTAGTATATAGAGGATTGTAGGAGGGACTAGGGGGGTGGTAAGATGAGCCATTGAGGGAGAAGGCGGTTGCGGAGAATCTGCTTCCATCCCGTTCAATCCTGCATCTGGGGACCAAGAATAAAGATTAAGGACCTTTGCTTATCCTGACTTGTTTAATATATTTCTCTCTATCCTTGCCTTTTTGTTGAAATCACCATGTCAATAGAGCTTTAATTAGGCCTAGAACTAGAAGAGATCTGAGAGCACATACAGTAAAACTTGATTTTATAGGTAAGGAGACCTTGAGACTCAAGAGGTAAAGATAGTTCTTTATAGAATTTTTCTGTCTTTAGGACAAAATTTGGAATTATTTTACTGGTTGTCTTAGCAAATAATTATAAAAAATACTGAAATGTAAGTTGATCAGATATTCCAAGAAGTTCTGTTTCTTCTTGTCTTTAGGCATATGATTAATCTAGTTCTGCCAACTCTTTTGTTTGCTACTCTAAGAACCAATGAACCAGCCTTTCATTTAGTTCTAAGTTTTTTTCTCCTGATTTTCACTTATAACAAGAATTTCAAGATTACTTTTCCATTCCTCCAGTAGTATATGCATTTAGTGATTATTGAGAAAAATCATTGCAGAAACAAGAGGAAGTTATCCAGAATTCAAGGATGTTTTTCTTCATTTCACGAGTTGCCATAATTCAAGAATTCATCTCAAAGTATATTGGCTACTGATAAAGAGCCTCCATCTTTAGCTCATCTAGTTTTAGGAGAGAAAAAGCTGTTATCCAATTTCCTATTCAAAGCCTTTTTAGCAGGGTGAAACCTGCCACAATTTGTACTCTTCTCTCATAGCCTTCAAAAACATAGGTTCACTTTTGCCAAAAGAGGGAACTTTGTCATTTAATTAATCAAGTTGAATAGGATGGATATTTCATATGTGTTTTAAAACAACCCTATGGGTAATAATCTGAAAGGTTGATGTCTGGAAATGAGTGTGATATTTGAAGAAGTTAAAACACCTTCTGTACTCTTCTTACCTGAAGGATTTAAAAAAAAAATTAGCTTTGTACTAGTAAGGCAGAAATTTGAGTGAGGTGGAAGCACTTCAAGAAGCCATGTTGCTTGAAATAACTTTCCTCTGCTCAGAAAATCTTAAAAAAGAAAGGAAGGAAAGAAAGAGGAAGAGAAAGAAAGGAAGGAAGGGAAGGAGGAAGGGAGAGAGGGAGGGGCAGAGAGAAGAAGGAAGAAAGGAAGGAAAGAAGGAAGGAAGGAAGGAAGGAAAAGAATAGAAGGAAGAAATTAAAAAACAGCTGAAGAAAAACTTGCCCATTTACCATGGAACCAAAAGAGACGAGCTGTGAAGAAAGTAGCAGATTCCTCTTAAAGATTAGCTTACTTCAGTCTCTTTAGAGAATTCTTTCCCCTCTTAAAGATTAGCTTACTTCATTCTCTTTAGGAAACTCTTTCTCCTCTGTCTATAAAGAGCTGGTATTGATTTGATGGTAGTATAGGAAGGATACTTATAATTCCAGGATTCTGGGATGATAGGTTTTAGATAATTGATGAACTTGAGGCTTGTAGATATAAAATAATTTTCCAGAAGTCTCAAAAGTACTGAGAAATAGGGCCTTTTCCTTAATCCCTTCACATTATAATACAGTATTACAGTAGAAAGAGTCCTACATTTAGAAATAGAAGACCTAGGTTAGAATCCTAGCTTTGGTTCTTGCTCTTCCCATAATCTGTAGTCCAGTCAAACCTTCTCCCATCTCCTGTGTCTTAGCATTGACTATCCCTCCTTCCTGAAATCTAAAATGCATGCTCACCTTGGTTCTGCTTTCAAAAGCTAACCCTTTCTTCAGAGCTCTGGTTATGTTAACACTCTATATTTCTGACATCCCCAGCTCTTGGTGTCCTTCTGGGCTCCATCCCTCTCATAAATTCCATTTATTTTATATATATTTATGTAACTCAGGTTTCAAATCTAGAACATTTGCACAAGATTTCTCATTGGTGGAGACAATGATGAAATGATACTACACAAGCCTATGTGAGGAGTGGAGTTAATCTGAGAGCTTTCAAGATGAGAGACATTTTCTTTCTTTTTGTTTTTACAAAGACACATGTGTGTGATTCCAGACTCCCTCTGAGAAGATCACTCCCAGAGAGAAAAAATAGACTTGGTAAGGCAGACATGAGGGGAGGGCAGGCTCTTCCACATGTCCCCAATTTTTAGCTTGCCTCTCTAGAGACATTAGGGAATTTCCCTTGAGGGACTTTCTCTTGTTTGAGCTGAGAAAATATCTCATTCCCAGTGGAAGAGTTGAATCACTCTGTGTATTTTTTGGTATATTCTAATCTTTATAACTCCTCTGATTTGTTTCTGCTTAGATAAATACTTGCTTTTCACTAATTGTGATGGTCTTTTATGTAAATGGTATTTAGTGGAAAGGAATCAAGCCTTAAGACATAAACTGAGGGTATCTCCTTTCTCTTTGAAGGTTAGAAGTCAGGACAGAAGTCAAAACTAAAAAAATAAAAATTTTCCTATACCAATCGTATTGAGGGGCAGTGGAGAAGATTCTTATTCTTTCTTTCAGAGGAAAACAAAGAGGGCAATCTTTAGACCTCTTTTCATGCTCCCTTCAAGGCAGTAATAAAATTTTCTTTGAAACAGAGTAGGCAGTGTTCCAGAGATATAACTATTGATGCCTTCTTATAAGCTGAATTTAGAAAACTCAAATGAACCTATACATCTTACATAGGCAACATACCTTACATTTACTTATGTATATATTGTCTTCTCCCAAAACATATAAGCTCCATGAAGGGAGAGACTGTTTAATTTTTTTTTTTTTTATCCCAGAACCTAGCATCATGTCTGGTATATTGTAGGTGCTTCTAATATGATACGATATATAATTACTGACTTACATAAACATAATTTAATTTTTCTGAGTCTCAGTTTCCTTATTTGTTAAATTAGAGAGATGATCTAAATGATCTCCTTTCCAACTTAAAATCTCTGCTGCTGTAAACTTGTTCTGGGCCACAGAATCATTTATATCCTCTTTCTAGACTGCAACCCATGAGTTGGTTTGAGCTTGGTCCATAGTGCCAAAGATCAGATCAGAGAGAGCTGTGCATGTAAGGAGATTGTTGAAGGTGATAAATGATTTCTCATCTTTGGGTGGCAGCCCTTCCAAAGAAAGGAGAAGGGAGCAAACATTTATTAAGTACCTACTATGTGTCAGGCATTGTGTTACTTTACAAATATTATCTCTTATGTTCCTCACAAAAACCTTGGGAAGTAGATGCTATTATTAGGCCCATTTTACAGTTGGGGATAACTGATGCACATGGAGGTTAAGTGACATGCCCAGAGTAACAGAGTTAATAAGTGTTGAGATTAGATTTGACTTCAGGTCTTCTTGATTGCCCCTAGCAGTGCAATATCTGCACTGCTCCCCCTAGCTGCTTCTACCTGCTAGGTGAAAAAAAGAAGCTGTATCACCCTGGGACTTCAGTGTTTATTAAGGAGCCAAACAATGGAATAATATTAGAAGAGGTAATATGATGCATTGGGGAAAAGCTCTGGGTTTCGGGAAAGAGGTCCCAAGTGGCTGTGCTATCTACTCTCTGAGAGAATTTTTGTAAACCATTTAACTGCTCCTCCTCACCAAGGTTCCATCTCTGCAAAATTAGGGCATTGGACTAGGTGATTTCTAAGTTCCTTTCCAACTCTAAATGTATGGTCCCGAATGTAAAGGAACTGGGAGGGGAAAAGAAATGACTGAACCAAAGCTTTTTAAACTATGGGTCACGACCTCATATGGAGTTGTATAACTGAATGTGGGAATCCTGAAAAATTGGGCAATTGTAAAAGTTACAAATGTTCTGCCAAGATTGAATTCTTTATGTAAAAATAAACAAACACATCCATCTCATGAGTATGCAAATTTGCTTTCATCTTTAATAAATAGTAAAATTATATGTATACCAAAGAGTTGTTTTAAAATAAATTTCTTTATGAATTATTATCAGTAAATGTTTAATTTGCACACCTATTTTACATACCTATATATCCAGGTTGCATAAAAATTTCTCAGGTGAAAAGAGTCATGAATGAAAAAAGTTTAAGAAGCCCTGCTCTAGACAAAGAAAGGGCAGTCAAAATGGTGTTCAGAAAGTAGTACTCAGAAAAAGAAAGTCACTTATGGTTCTCCAGCAGAGGGCTTGTAATGGAAATGAAGTGTTTCAGTAATATTGGCTCAATACTTCATCATAGCTTATTTTCAGCCAGTACATTCTATTCATCTTTTTCATATAGCTCTTGCAAAAATTTTAAATCTAGAGCCATATCCATATCTAAGACTTTATCTATAACTATATTCATATCTCTATTTCATCTATAACAAATATCAGTGTCTCTATCTGTACTTACACTTTATTTGTATCTATATATCATCTATATCTTTATAGATAAATCCATATAGACACATATATTAAACATGTATTCACATTCAGTATATATTACACTATACATATGTATTTCTAACTAGAACTACTTTTGATTCAGTCTCTATAGCTATTTTCTAGTCAGTAGCCCAGCGATGGGTGGTTCTAGAAAGAAAAAAAGCTGAAAAGCTCACACAGAGGAAGCATTTTTGAAGAGAAGCTTCCAGTTCTCAGATACACGGGATCATTTGCACTCAATACAAAATACCTTCAGGAGCAAGGTCTGTGACTGTCTGGCTCCAGAACTGGTTAACCTGTGGGGATATTTAGTAGATGAATTCTGTTTCACGATCTCTCCTTTACTATTCCCCGTGACAATGCTGTGGCAGCTGCTGTTCATGGTCCCCTCCAGACAGAGAGCCAATCTCATAGTACCAGGGGAGACAATAAAAAAATGCAAATTACCCAACACTGATTAATTTCACCAGCTGCTCTTCTTCCTCCTTAGTCAAAGGGTTGACCACTTGAGCTGCAAGGCAGCTGGACAGACTGGGGCTTTTCATAGGAATAGTCCTCTAGAACTAAAGACCTTTTTCCAGGTCAAATCCTTTGAAGGAGCTAGCAGAGTAGATGGGGGCTTAAATGAAAAGAAGGAAGAGGAGGCGGGGTGGCTCTGGCCTAATCCTGGGTTTATGATTGGGCTTGAAGCAGAATTCACAGCTCCTTTAGATTTCAGTTTGTCTGCCTAACAGAGTTTTCCAATAGACAGAAGAGTGTGAAAAAACTGAATGGAGAGTGTCAGAAATGATAATTCAACATTAAACATTAGCAAAGCATTTTATATATAATATTCTTGTGAAGGAGATTGTTCTAATGTTATTTCCTCCATTTTAGAAATGAGAAAACTGAGATTTAAAGAGGGGAAGGGGCAAATCCTAACACAATACCTACAGATAAAAAGTGTCAGAGCCAAGATGCCAGGTTCAGTTGAATTTAACATTTTTTGAAGTGCTCTATAAGGTATCATGACATAAATAGCTAGAATAGAGATTTGGCCTTAATCACACACCCCAACAAATAGAAAAAAGGGAACAGTTAGGTGGCACAATAGAAAGAACACTGGCCCAGAAGTCAGGACAATCTAAGTTCAAATACAACTTCAGAAATTTTCTAGCTTTGTGATCCTGGGCAAGTCACTTTACCCCAGTTACTTTCAGGGGTGTTGGGAGTGAGAGAAAGAGAGTGAGGGAGAGGGAGGAGAGAGGGAGAGGAAGAAGGAAACAGAGAAAGAGAGAGAGAGAGAAAGAGAGAGAGAGAGAGAGAGAGAGAGAGAGAGAGAGAGAGAGAGAGAGAGAGAGAGAGAGAGAGAGAGAGAGAGAGAGAGAGAACTAGGGAAAGACAGAGATAGAGAGAAAGAAAGACAGAGAGAGGTAGAGGGAGAGAGACAAGAAATAGTAAGAGATAAAGAGAAACAGAGACAGAGATAGAGAGACAGACATACACACAGAGATGAAGACAGAGAGATAAAAACAGAGAAAGAGACACACACTACAGAGAGATGGAGAAACAGAGAATGATACCCTTCTAGAATTAGGAAGACCAAGTCTAGCCTGTCTCTTATTTTGGCTGCATAATGCTGGGAAAAGCTCTGAACCTTTCAGGCAAACTCTTTAAAACATTTTGTTGGATAACAGTGGCTGATGAACATTACTAGTCTTTTTTGGGGGACTTAACTTATGCCAAAGTTATAAGTACAACAAAAAGGAGGACACAGTGTCAAACATGGTACTAAATACTGGGAATTCAAAGGAAAAAAAAGAAAATGGCCCTTGCCCTCTAAGTAGCAAAGGAAAGAAGCAACATACATCAAGATAGATAAACACCAAATAGATATCCCTCCTCCTGAAAAAACAAAGTTACAAAGTCATTTGGAGAATAGAAGGAAGGGCTAACAAGTGAAAAGTGAGCACATGTCAGAACAGTCCTCATTTGGAATCAGGACAGCTGGATGGCAGTGGATAGAAACACCCAGCCTGGAATCAGGAAGATCTGAGTTCAAATCTAGATTTGCTAGCTGTGTGACCTTGGATAAGTCACTTAACCTTGTTTGTTTCAGTTTCCCAACCAGCAAATTGAACATTTCAAAGGAAATGGCAAACTGTTCCAGTATCTTTGCCAAGTAAAGGCCAAAAAGTGTCATGAAGTATCATGACTGAAAATGGCTAAATAACCACAACATTTGAAATCAAGCACTTAAACTGAGCCTTGATTGTAGTTAAGGATTCCTAGATGCAACGGCGAAGGCAGAGGGCATTCCAGGCATAAGGTAGTTTACGCAAAGCATAGAGGTGGGAGATGCTGTCCTTTCTTAGGAACAGCAAATATACCAATTTTTGAATTTAATATTTTTTGAAATGCTCTATAAGGTATTATGGCATAAATAGCTAGAATAGAGACTTGGCCTTAATCACACACCCCAACAAATGAAAAAGAAAAAAGGGAGCAAATTCCAAATTTGCTTTGGAATTCCAAATTCACTTTCCCCTCCCTCTACCAGTGTTAAGAAACTCAAATAGAAATAGAGAGAGTACTAATCTATACATAAAGATCTCTGGGGAGTACATATTGCCTTAGTTTTAAAATGTAATGTTATCTGTGTTTTATTGTATTTTTATTTGTTTTATTAAATATTTCCCAATTACATTTTAATCTGGTTCAGCATGTGCTGCAAGACCGTGTATTTGCCATCTTTGTACTATACCATGCTACTCCATTCCTTAAGAACCCTACAAACATTGTTTGCATTTGTTTGTTCGGCTAAACAAACAAACAAAAAATTGTTTCTGAATTTCTGCATCAGGCATAGCTAAGAAAATAAGACAGTGAGAAAGGTAGCCTGAGTTGAGATGGAATCAGCCATGTGAAGATCCAATACAAATTTGTGCCAGGAGGTTAAGGCACATCACTGTGGCCATGAATAAGCTGGACATCTTGAATACAGAAGGCTAGTAAAATTAGCTGGAATTAACCATATATGAGAAGTCATATCAGCAGTTAAAGTTTTTTGAAGGTACAGTGCCAAATATAAAGTAAGCCTGATTCTAGAAAAAGATTGTCTGCCCCTTGTTCTTCTGTCTCTCTCAATTTTATTTTATTTTTAATTTATGGAATAAAACGAGCTGCTCCTTCTCTTTTAAATTAATATCTCTTGGGGTAGCTAGGGGTACGGTGGATAGAGCACCAGCCCTGAAGTCAGGAAGACCTGAGTTCAAATCATTTCCTAGATGTGACCCTAGGCAAGTCACTTAACCCCAATTGCCTCAGCTATATGTGTGTGTGTGTGTGTGTGTATCTTATTTTTACAACACTTTAATTTTCAAAAACATCATTTCTCCCTCTCTACATGGAGAGTTATCTCTTATAATAAAGAATGAAAAAAGAAAGAGAAAACTTTAGTTTTGTGGCAAGCCCCAACACATCAACTGATTCTGACATTTTTTGTCACAGTCCCTCTCTTCTGAAAAGAAGATAAGGAGTTATATTTACTCAATTTCTTTCCAAGGACAAGTTTCTTGGTTATTATAATTATACAGTGCTCTGATTTTTTTGTTTGTTCTTTTTCACTTGCAATACTCTTTTTGTGTAGTTTTCCCGATTTTGCTGTACTCTGCATTAATTCATAACAATCTTTCTCTTCCCTGTTATCTTTTCTATTAGCTGCCAAAGTAGGAAGTATTTTCAGGTTCTAGATCTTTGGGTGAGGGAGTGGGTGCTGGCTGGGGTGCAGTCAGGGAAGGGAGCAGCCACTGGAGAGGGAGGCCAGTCTTGAAGCCTGCTTAGAGATGGGGTTGTCATGGCCATTGTTAGAATTAGAGGCTAAATAGCTATGAATTGAAAAATCATGTAGATGTTAGGAAAGATGAAAATGCCCATTAAATGGGGAAACCCTGGGGATATGGGCATTTTAAAGAATTTATGTGATGGTTCTAGACACGCTGTGGCTGATAGACTTCAACCACCTGAAAAACTCAATTATCTCTCTAAAAGCCTTGCCTGGGGAAGACCTCAGGATGAGGTAGGAAGCAGTCATAAAAATAGGCAAAACAAGTGTTTACCTGTGCACAGGCCTAATCCCTCCTTCCTATCCTTCTGAGGGCCGATCTGCCGACTCAGTTTGCCCAGGATTCCTTCCAGCTTCTTCTCCTCCCTCTTGCTTCAACACCGCTTGCAGTCCAGACCATGCTCTGCCGCTTCATAAATGATTAATGTCCATTTTCCCTCCCCTCCTCCATTCCCCATCTTAAATGCAGCTGCACCAGTGAGCATCTAACCCTGACAGAAAAAAAAAATACAGCCCTGTCACCATCTTGTGGCAAGTCGGATCTCTTAGCATTAAATCACCACCAAGGGTCATGGAAGCTTTGGGGTTTTTATCCCGTTTACAAATCAATGAGAGCCCCATGTTATCTCTAGCAGGAAGGCTTGTGAGGACGCTGCAGTAGCAAGTCATCCGCTGCCTCTTCTTCTGTATGTGGACTTACACGTGCCCATTTGGGAGCATGATAGATGTAAGAGAGGCTCTTTCATAATCCAGATCCAGGATGCTGGATTGGGGTCAGTGGGGTGGACAGGGAGGCGGCCTGGGAGAGGTGAATGGATCCAAATCCAAATCTGCTGCATTTGGAATCAGGAGACAAAGATTTATATGACCCTGGGAAAATTATTTCACATCTCAAGAGTTTCAGTTTTCTTATCCTTGAAACAGAATGAGAGTAAATTAAGCATATTAAGACAAACAGCCAGCATTTATATAGCTCTTTAAGGTGCAAAAACCTTTATAACTATAATCTCATTAAATGATCTTGGGATAAAGTTATTATTAGCTCCATTTTACAGACAAAGAAACTGAGGCAGAGAGCAGTTAAGCACCTTGTTGAGGTAAAATTTGAATTCAGATCTTCCTGATTTCAGATATAGTGCTCTATTTATTGTCATCTAGTTGTTTAGTATAGTATATATATAATATAGAAAGTATAATAATATTTAGTCTTTTTCACAGGGTTGTAGTGAAGAAAGTACTTTATGATCTGAAAACATCATGAAATGCAAGTTGCTATTAGAGTGGAACCCTCCCCAATTATTAAATGTAGTGCACAATCTTTGACCAGGCACAGTTTGCCCAAACATGAAGGCTGAACACGAGTAGGGATAGCCTTTGTAATTAGCTGCATCCATTTTTAAAACTGAAAAAAAAACTGAGCCTTTTCCTTCTGTTCCTACAAACCTGCCCCTTGTCCTTTTGCCTTTGCTTTTTTTTTTTTTTTTTTTTTTTTTGCTTTTTTTCACTTTTTCACATTTACCACAAACTGAAACAAAGAACTTAAGATTTGAGAGCATGTTAAACCTCCTTCTTCAAGTGATTTCACATTAACCATCTCATATGATCCATACATGAACTCTATTGGGAAGTTTAATTTTAATTTTTCTGTTTGTTTAATTTTAATTTTAGGTCCAGACTTGGGATTCCATTGGTGAAGACAAATTCCTAAGTAGAAATTTCCTTCACTGATGAAGATAAACAACTCATTTGTAAACTATAGACTTAGAGAAATACTAGAGGAACTGAGAGATTGAGTGATTTGCCCTGTGACAGAAAACTAAAATGCATCTGAAGCATGGACTCAATTTCCAGACTAGTCCCAGATGCTATCCATGATACAAGAGTACCTTGTTCTATTGTGCTTTGCTTTATTGCATTTTGAAGTTACTGTACTTTTTTAAAATGAAAACTTATGGTAAACGTGTGTCAAGCAGGTCTGTCAGTGACATTTTTCCAATAGCACATGCTCACAAAATTCTCATACTACACACACACACACATATATACACACTTTTTTTTTTTTTTCTTTTTTTTTTGGTGAGGTGATTTGCCCTTGGTAACATGGCTAATAAGTGTTAGGTATATGAGGATGAATTTGAATTCGGATCCATTTGACTTCAGGTGCTGATGTTCTATCTACTGTCTCATCTAGCTGCTCCAAATCTCTTAATATTTCAAACTTTTTCATTATTATATCTGTTATGGTTATCTTTGATATTATTATTGTAATTGTTTTGAAGCACCACAAACCAAGCCCATATAAGACTGTAAACTTACTGTTAAATGCTATTTGTATCACTGCTCAGCCAACTGATTGTTCCCCCTGTTTGTCTGTCTAACTCTCTCCCACCCTGCCTCCATTCCCTGTGACACAATAGTATTGAAATTAGAATCATACAATGTAATCATAACCATGCAATTATTTCTTAATTCAAATGAAAGGAAGAGTCAATTAATGCAAAAACTTCATTGTTGTCTAATTTTTTTAAAATTGCCGTAGCTGCCCCAACCTTCAGCAACCCTCACCCTGATCACTCAGTAGCCATCAATACTGAGGCAAGACCCTCAATTACCACAAAGATCTGAGATGAAGGCTCAGATGATGGTTAACATTTTTTTCAATATTTTAAAATTAAGGAATGTCCATTTTAAAAGACAAATTACTATTGTACTGTTAATACTATAGTATAATGTAAATATAACTTTTATATGCACTGGAAAAACAAAATATTTGTGTGACTCACTTTATTGTGATATTTTACTTTATCTAGAACCGAATCTACAGAATTTCTCATATGTCTATACTATATTGCCTTTCTTGAGCATTATTATGCCTGTTTAATGTATGAATAAATGCAAACCCAGAGGATTAAAGGATGTAGACAAGATCATATAATGTTTCAATGAAAGAATTAGACATTGATCATAGGTATCTTGCTTCTAATGCAGACTTTTTTCATTCTTGCACAACATCATAAAATTTGTCCCTATAAAAGAGACAGCATGGCATGGCACTTTGGTGTTGGAGGACCTATGTTCAAATCCTGTCTCTAATGCTATTTATCTTTATATTAATCACTTATTCCTGTTGGCCTCAGTTTCCTCATCTATAAAATGAGCAGGAAAAGAAATATCAAACCATTCCAGTGTCTCTGCCAAGAAAACCTCAAGAGGGATCACAAAGAGTCAGATATGACTGAAAATGATTAAATAACAACATGTATATCCTGAATGCCACCAAAAATATTTAGTGGTTAAATGACCAAAGGACTTCCTGATAAAGAAAACCCCCTTTCTAAGTTGATTCCCTTAGACAGACTCTGGTCTATTCTACTATCGATTTTCATTTTTTGTTTCATTCTTTTATTCTGTGGTCCACAGGCGCTAGCTACAGTGAATTGGAAAACATCCCGGCTTGGTCATTAGGGGACCTTTGTTCTAATTCCGGCTCTTCCACTGGGCGATCTCATGCAGGTCTCTTACCGTTTTTGGTCCATTTGTAAAATGAAGGGATTGATCTGGCTGATATTGGAGAAGGTCCCTGCTAGCTCTGAAATTCTCTAGTCTCTGGTCTTTCAGCACTGACATTCTATGATCTGTGCAGGTAGGTATGCTCCCTTGTCAGTGTCATCTGTTTTCCCTTGTCAGTGCTTAATGGGCAGGCGTGATGTCTGAGCACTTCTCTTTGACAGTGCTTGGCACAGTAACCCCATGTGAAATCTGGCACTTAATAAGTGCTTTTTTTGATGACAAGTGATGGAAAGGATAGTACACAGTATGTAGAGAAGAGAGGATATTTTTGTTCCTAGCTGGGGTGTGGAAGAAGAAAAAAAATCAATGTATCTCAGCCTTTCTATTTTGTGTGTTCATTCAACAGGGTTTTATGGTACACCCATGATGTTCAAGGCTCTGAGTTAGGTGCTATGAAAGACTCAAAGAGAAGTATGCACAGAGTCATAGTGGAAAGAGCACTGAATTTGGATTCAATTGACCCATGTTTGAAGCCTGGCTTCACTACTTTTTAGTTTCTTGACTTACCAGTGAGTTCCAACCTTTCTGATCTGCAATTTACTATATTTGTAAAGTAGTGATCATAATAATTCTACTATAAATAAAGATTTTTGTGAGGATTTTCTAAATTGGAAAAGGCTTTGTTTAGTGTCATACAAATGTAAGAATTTTGCGTGTTCTCATTGTCAGTGGTCCCTCTGTTAAATTGTAATTATTGGCAGAATGGATAGAACAATAGGTCATGAAGATGAGTCTTCCTGAGTTCTAATCCAGACCTCAGATACTAGCTGGATGATCATAGGTAAATCACTTATCCCGTTTACCTAGTTACTCATCTGTAAAATGAGCTGAAGAAGGAAATGGCATCCCATTTTATTATCTTTGCCAAGAAAATTGTACATAGAGATAAGTCACAATTGGGCATGATTGAAAATGACTGAACAATAAAAAAATGATTATAATCCCAAAATTCAAAACCCAGGACCCACTCTGATGATAATGATCTCCAGATTGGAGGACAAATGCATTGTTCATCATTAAGAATTATAATAATAGTAAGAAAAAATGGTAACACACACGCTCCCCTTTCTGAGATCATTGTCACCACAAAGCATTATGACTCAGGATATTAGTGATCCCATATTGATCCCCCATGAAGCCTACAGTTTTCTTAGAGAGATAAGAAATTGGCAAAACTAGCTACTATGTAGGCTATTTGTAGTTTTGTATATCACTTACATTTATATTGCCCTTTAAAGCTTACAAAACATTTTCCTCATAGAAGCCCTGTGAGTTAGGTTGTATAGATATGACTCTCCAATTTAATCAGTAACATATGGCCCCAAACCACTGTACTGTGCTTATTCCACCAAGTACAATCTTGGGGGCTTTTCTCTAAATTTCTTTTGCTTGTGACTTTACCCTGGATTTTCCCTTTAGACACATAACAATTAGGCTCATATTTAGATCACTCCTTCTCCATCTCCTCACCCCACAAATGAAAAAGGTCCCTAGCTCCTTTGCAAATATTTGGGCTAGAAGAAGAACATCAACCATAGGGTAAATTTTATTTTACTTGACAATATCAATACAAAGGGCTTATTCATAAGTTTATGAGCTCTGGGTTCAAGTCAATTCTCCTTCCCTTTCCTGTGAACCTCTACTTTCTCTACACACCTGTGCAGTCCTCTTAGTCATTCTGGCTCTCACTGATAGTTCCTGCCCATGCCTCACTGACTCATTAGGTTCACAGTGCAATGGGATCAAATTTCTGGACAGAAACTCTGAGGTTTTTCCCCTCCTACACT
The DNA here is from genome assembly GCF_016432865.1 of Antechinus flavipes. Classification (NCBI taxonomy): domain Eukaryota; kingdom Metazoa; phylum Chordata; class Mammalia; order Dasyuromorphia; family Dasyuridae; genus Antechinus; species Antechinus flavipes. The sequence continues at coordinate 408,340,208 of NC_067399.1, forward strand.
GATTATCTTGTGAAGGTAATCTAAGCCATTTTTTTTTTTTTTTGCCTCAATTCTTACTTAACCTGTAACTACAGAATGGGTATTGTTCCAGACAAATTGAAATCTGAGAAAGACCTTAGCTTAAAAAGGCCAAGGTCTTCCACTGCATCTGGGGCCATTGCCAGTCACCCTGACCTATGTCTTCCCATTGGACTCCAGGGACTTTGGAGGAGAAAGTGAGACTGACGATTTTGCACAAATCTAATACACTTGCATGTCAAGACATCTTCCTCATGATTGCACCAGTCCTCTTTGAAAATGAAGGAAGAACCACAACAACAATGAAGTTTTCCAGATTTATAATGCTACTCTGAGTAGATATTCTCTATAGCTAGGGGGAAACATTCACGGTTAAACTCAAACAATTCATATCTCTGTTGAACCCCATTTTCTTAAGAGCCTTTATAGTCACTCCATAATTACAATTCAACCTTGAGTTTGAAATTCCCAAATGAAAAGAATTTGCAGTACCACTTTCTTTGCCTCTGGACCTATTTAATTCACACAATTCATGAAAACAGTAAGAATCATGGTCCAGCTTTCTTTGTTCTCATCATAGATTTGCTCCTTGTTATTCCTCAGTTCTGGCTCATATAGCTCCCTGACTTGAACCAGGTCCTTAGATTGACTAGAAACTCCTCTATCATTTTCTGTCTCTTTTTGGTTTCTGTTCTTCCTTACCTGAGAATTGTGGATATATGATTTCCTGGAAAGGTCAGCTCAGACCTCCTCCAGGAAATCAAGTTTATGTTTTTTCTGTGTCCCTTCTCTTCCTTCAATCTAACTTCTTTTTCCAGCATTTTAGCTTCTCAAATATCTATCTCCCTTTGATAATAATAATTACTATAATAATACATTTATGGAGGTTTTAAGATGTATAAAATGCTTTACATATATCATATCATTTGACCTTCACAATAACCCCATAATATAATTGCTTTTATTGGCTCCCTTTTATATAAAGGACCTGAAGACCATTTGCCCAACATCAAACAGCCAGGAAGCATCTGAGGCAGGGCTTGAACCCATGCCTTCCTGATATCAAATCCAGTGCTTTTCACACTCTGCCAGGCTGTTTCTTCTTTACATTCAGCCTCTGCTCTTTCCCTACCATGAAACTGCAGGTAAAGTATCAGTTGCTGTAGTAAAAGGCAGAAGTTTAAAAATCACCAACCATCTGTGTTGGTCTCCCCAGTACATTGTGACCACTGACCTGTTTCTCACAGTGTTGAAACTGAGGTAAGCTTCCTTGTGAGGGGGTCACCAGGAAACAAGGCAGGACAATTTTATCTAGACTAGTAGATGAGTTGCAAGAACTGGCCAGTGTACCCTGGGTTCACATACCCAGTGGAAGCCAAAAGCAATGTCAGAAGCTGAGGAAGGAGCTCCAGAGATAAGTTTTGAAAAGAATCATTTAAAGCCCATGTCATTCCCAAGCTTAATAAATTCCTGTGGTTCCCTATTGCCTTTAAAAGCTAATCCAAAGTCCTCTCTTTGCCATTTAAAATCCTTCATGACTTGTCTCCATGCTACTTTTTCAGGCTTATTACATATTACGCTCCATGGTATACTCAATGTTCAAGTTAAATTTGCCTTCTGCTTATTCCTCACACATGATATTGTATCTCTAGTGTTCTTTCTTTTCCATAATCTTCCCTCTTTCTTCATTTTTGTGTCTTCAATCCATTGTTTCCTTTGAAGTTCAGCCCCAGTGTCACTGGGTACTTCTTTACAAATGTGTAAAGTACTTACTAATACTGATAATAAAGTGTCATTATATGTCAGATGGTCAAATATCATACATAGTAGTGAGATATCCCACAGAAGAATGAATTGGCTATAATGCTTTTATTCATTTTCATCATATAATGACATACTGGAGGAAACCAGATGACAAAGTGGGTAGAGTACCAGAATTGGAAATGAGAAAATCTGCATTTGAATTCTGCCTCAGTTACTAAGTAGCTGTGTGACCCTAGATAATTCATTTAGTTTTTTTTTTCTATTTTAGTATTCTCATCTGTAAAATGGGATAATTTTACCATCTTATGAGATAACATATGTAAAATATCTTGCAAAACTACCTTAAAAAATAAAATTGTGCATACCCTTTAATGCATCAGTGTCACTACTGGGTCTGTATCCGAAAGAAATCATAAAAGGGAAAAGACCCACATGTAGAAAAATGTAGCAGCTCTTTTTGTGGTAGCAAAGAATTGGGGAATAGTTGAATAAGTTATGATATAAGAATGCAATGGAACACTATTGTTCTATAAGAAATAATGAGCCTATTGCTTTCAGAAAATGCTGGAAAGACGTAAAGTGATACTGAGAGAAGTGAACAGAACTAGAAGAATATTGTACACAGACAATAACAGCAAGATTATTTGATGATTCAAAAACATTTGGATTTTTGCCAAGAAACAGAGTAGTAGATGAGTGCATTATGTTAGGTTCACAAGACACAATAGTTAATGTCTATAGTAACCTAGTGTTTGATAAACCCAAAGACCCCAGCTTCTGGAGTAAAAAACATAATATTTGACAAAAAATTACTGAGAAAATTGAAAAATAGTATGGCAAAAACTAGGCATTGACTAACACCTAATATCCTATACCATAAGGTCAAAATAGGTTCATGCTTTAGACATAAAGAGTGACACTATAAACAAATTAAAAGATCAAAGGATAGTCTACCTCTCAGATCTATGGAGAAGGAAGGCATTTTTGGCCAAAGAAGAATTAGACTATATTACGAAATGCAAAATGGGTAATTTTGATTATATTAAGTTAAAATGTTTTTGTATAAACAAACCCAATGCAGACAAGATTAGAAGGGAAGCAGAAAACTGGAAAAAAAATTTATATCCAAGGCTTCTGATAAAGGCCTCATTTCTGAAATATATAGAGAATTGAGTCAAATTTATAAAAATATAAGCCATTCTCCAATTGATAACTGGTCAAAGGGTATAAACAGATAATTTTCAGATGAAGAAATAATTGAAATAATTTCTAATCATATGAAAAAATTCTCTGAATCACTATTGAGTAGAGAAATGCAAATTAAAACAACTCTGAGATATCATTACATACCTCTCAGATTCGCTAAAATGACAGGAAAAGATAATGATAAATACTGGAGGGTATGTGGGAAAACTGGGACACTAATACATTGTTGGTAGAATGTGATCCAATCATCCTAGAGAACAATTTGGAACTCTGCCTAAATGGTTATCAAACTGTGTATACCCTTTGATTCAGCAGTGTTTCTAGTGGGCCTATATTCCAAAGAGATCATTAAAAAGGGAAAAGGACCTACATGTGCAAAAATGTTTGCGGCAGCCCTTTTTGTAGTGGCGAGAAACTGAAAATTGAGTGAATGCCCATCAATTGGAGAAGGGCTGAAAAAGTTATGGCATATGAATGTAATGGAATATTATTGTTTTATAAGAAATGACCAGCAGGATGATCTCACAGAGGTCTGGAGAGACTTACATGAATTGATGCTAAGTGAAGTGAATAGAAAAAAGAGAACATTGTACACAGCAATAGCAAGATTATGCAATCATCAATTCTGATGGAAGTGGCTCTTTTCAACAATGAGATGATTCAGACCAATTCCAGTGAATATCTATATCCAGAAAGAGAACTATGGGGACTGAATCTGGATCCTAACATAGCATTTTCACCTTTCTTGTTGTTTGTTCACTTTTTGTTTACTTTCTCATTTTTTCCTTTTTTTGATGTGATTTTTCTTGTGTCACATGATAAATGTGGAAATATGAATAGAAGAATTGCATATAGTGAACATATATTGGATGACTTGCTGTCCAGGGGAAAGGGTGGAAAGATGGGAGGGAGAGAAAATTTAGAACACAAATTTTTTGCAAGGATGAATGTTGAAAACTTGCATATATTTTGAAAATAAAAAAGCTAATAAAAAAGATTATATGGTATTATACTATGATAGACTTCTCAACTATTCAGTTATTCAAGAAAATTCCAATAGAGTTGGGAAAGACAGTACCATCCTCATGCAGAGAAAGAACTATGGAGGCTAAATGTGGATCAAAGCATCCTATTTTCACTTTTTAAATTTTGTTTTTTTTTTCTTTCTTGGGGTTTTTCCTTTTTGTTCTGATCTTTCTATGCCAACATGACTAATATAGAAGTATGTTTTTTCAAAAAAAAAAGATTGTATGTGTATAACCTATATCAGATTGTTTGCTGTCTTAGGGAGACGGGAGGTAAAGGAGAGAAAGAAAAAAATTTGAAACTCAAAATCTTACAAAAGTGAATGGTGAAAATGATCTTTACATGTAATTGAAAAATAAAATACTAATAAAATAGAAAACTACCTATTTTTATTATTGCAGTTTATATGAATTCAGTTAAATTAATTTATATTATCTAATTTTCACTAAATGGACCTTCACAAACTAAACAAGTAGCTTAAAAATTACTTCTACAAAGAAACCACAGATTGAAAATAGTAGTAATTTGAGTACAATCAAACAACCAGAAAACTGCATACATAGCTATTACTTCTCCCACCCCAGTATAATCTCTTCATTAATCACAGTATAAAGGAAAGGCAATGATGAAATGATAATAGCTGACAAGACATCAGACAAAAATATGTGAAATTATCGAGATCGTTTAAAGTGTGGAATTATACTCACTCTCATCAATGATGAACCTCACCCTAAGTGTATATTGTGTCTTGAAATATTACTAATGATAATATGAAGTCATTGTGATTAAGAAGAATTTTTAAAAATAAGCTTTTGTGACCAAAATGATGTGTGTCACTTCTAAAACTCTTTATATCTGCAAACTTGAAAAATTTAGAAAAAGATTTTTTCTTACCCATTTTAAAAATCTTGCAATTAATGGGATTTAATGGGTTTAGAGCCCATTTGTCAATGTGTGTGTGTCTAAATTTGATAGTTGATTAGTTTGCAACAACTGATAGATGTCAGGGAAAATGGAAATTATCACTTGAATTAAAAAAACAAAACAAAAAACAACTCTTTACATATTTGGTGGAGGAGATTGAAAAATGAGTGTCATTATTTAGTAAGCAGTCAATGAGGCAGTTTGTCCATATGGATTTACATATGTTTGTGAGGTATCTTTTTCAATTATAACAGATATTAAAACAAAGTTTTTAAATAAATAGAATTAAAACCAGACCTTTGAATCACTCTTAGAAAGTGCTAAATCAAATGTTTAAATAAATAAAATTTAGAACCAGACCTTTAAATCCCTGTTAGAAAGTATTAAACCAAGATTTCCAAAAACCATGAAGTATTTTCAATTTCATTGCTTTCACACACATAAAAATACATATATCTTTTTTTTTTCAAGTTGGAACCCAGTTTTTTTGAGTCCCAATCCCACCATTCTTTCTATCACTTCACCATTGGAGACATTCTTGCCCAGTTTCCTATTCCAAGCCTGCAAATTGCTTCTGTCTTATTTTAAAGCATATGCCTGACATTAGAACAGTGACTCATTGCAACACCTTGTTTCCACCCACATCAGTTCCAGATGTATTTTGCAAATTGCATTTGCTTGTCGTTTAAAGACACGCTAGGTCAGCGCTGCCCTGCCAGAAAGAACTGGATTCTCCCTTGCCTCATGTATCATTGACACATTTGCCAGTCCAGTCTAGGCTCCTGGATCTTTGCTATTGGTGATAGTTGATGATGATGTAAGGCACATACAACCTGATTTTCAGAGAGCCAACTAAGCTTTCAGGGAAGTCAATAAGAAAAATCTTATTTTGACCCCTACAAAATTAGGCTCATTTGATTTGGAAGCTATTGTTGGGGAAAGAAATATGGGATACCAGAATGTCATCCTTAAGTTCCTTCCTTGACTATAATCACCCTTAAGCATCAGCTCTCTCACTTTCAATCCCTCCTTTTTCCCTCCCCTTCAATTGCATCTGTATGGTATTAAAATAGAGAGCCATGACTTTCAGGTTCTCTGGGTGACCCTTTCACCTCATCATTCATAGAAAAAGGGTTGAAACAACTGGGCATATGTTCCATTTTTTTCCATAGGACCCAGTCCACTGACTTCAGAATACTTAAAGAATGAACCGTGACTGTTTACTACTGCTTGCAGAGATTCATGAAGCTAGAGCTTTCTTATTCTAAATTTCAATTTTTCCATCTGTAAGACTCAATTTCTCCATTTGTAAAATGAATGTGTTGGGCTATTTGATTTCAAAGTTCCTTTCCAAAGTTTATATGGGACAAGAATCTGATGATATTAAACTTAGGGATATATAAGAACAAATCTCTGTCCTAATAAAAAGCATTAGTTAGTGGGATTTTGCTAAAATGCTAATGAATGATAATAATTTCTTTTTACACTGACAACAGCTACAGAGAGAAATACAAAAAAAAATCACAAATAATAAAATCATAAAAAGGAATCAAACTCCTCCAGTCCATCCACTTCTGATTTTTCCTTAAACTCCCTTATTAGAAAGAAGAAACTGAGATAGAGAGAATTTTTATTCCTTCTAACACCATATTTTCCTCCTCCTCATGACTTTATCCTGTCACAAAGTTTAACATTAGAAGCATCAGGACATAGGACTCTTAATAGTAGCAGTTGAGATTCATATAGCATTCAAGGTTTTCAAAATGACACAAATAGATTATCTAATTTCTTACATTTCTGCCATACATAGCATTCCATCTCCTACCTCTGTACCTTGCCTAGGCTATTTCCCAAACCTAAAACACTCTTCTTCCTTGCTTCTGCATCTTAGAGTCTTCTTTCCTTCAAGGCTCAATGCCATCTTCTTCTAAATGTCATCTTTTCCCAATTCCTCTAGGTCAGAGGTCAGTAAAATACATCCTGTCAAGGCTGCTGCCTGTTTTTGTACACCTAAAAGCCAAGAATGGTATTTATATTTTACAACATTGTATTTTGAAATGTAAAAAACATTCTTAGCTTATAAGTTGATACAAAATAGGTGAAAGGCTGGATTTGACCCTGGGATGTCATTTGCCCACTCTGTTTTTCACTTACATAAAATAAAAATTATTATATGTTTATTTTATTTCTTGTTTTTAAAATGAAATTAATCAAGTTAGATTTATTGTGATAATAAATTATCATCCTGTGCATTGAAAGTGATGGAAAATAAACCACTTGGGAATGATGCTCTTAAGCTGGCATTATTGCAGGCAGTCTTAAAGTTGGTTAGCAATTTGGCTCCTAGCTTCTCACAGGGAATGATCTTCAG